>NW_006262274.1:17312786-17322179 GCF_000493195.1 Citrus x clementina | reverse complement strand
GTAAGCTTTTGTAGGAGTGACAATCATCTTATGGGAGGGCCTAAGTTACGTTTAACGTAATTTACGCCCTCTCACAGCAGCAGTACTACTGATTGGACCGGGTACTATTGCTGTGAGAGGCGCAAGTTATGTTAAATATAACTTAGCGCCAGCCTTATCTTATTGTTGCAACTTGGGTGACAATTTTTGAAGTTGCTTGGCTTAAAAATACTTCTTCCATGCGAACTTAGCCCAGATGAAAGGGAATCAAGCTTAGCCACATGTCAATGTAATCGAGATTGTTTATTGGGGAAATATAAATCATATAAGAATTATTGAGGACAGCTTAAAACTTTGATCTTATCTTCTAATTTTTTGATGCCTAGCTATGATGACATCACAACAGGTGAAGTAAGCATGCACTTATACCACCTTTTACTCTTTACGAAGTCTTTCTGTTATGCAAACGCTTTTGCTTTTTCTTAAGACTAATTTCTTAAATGTATTTTGTTCAATTTTTAGTATAAAAAGACCATAGTCAATTAATGCTTTTACAATTGTTCATCATTTACTAAGTCTGTTGCCAATATAAATTTAATTTCATGGTCTGAATGGCTGTCTTGTCTTCAGCCTTTGATGTGTGAGCTTGGCTCACACAATGACACGCTTTCAAAGAATTGTCCTGCTTTTTGAGCTTCAAAGAAAACAAATTAGGGGTGCGAAATTAACGGGAGGAACACATTATCGTATCAAAATAGTTCCAATCAAATGGGGTCGTATGACAGTCGAAAAGTCTTTTAGTTCATATCGTGATTCCATGAGTTATGGATCATTTAAGCAACTCAACACAGCCATAAGACGCAAAATTATTGCTTTAGTAGTTGCTTGAAAGCGTGATGGGAAACCCCAATATCAACGAGAGCAAGATCAAATCCCGGAGTAAATATGCAAACCCCAAAAAACAACGTTGCTGTTCCCACGATAAATTTTAAACCCTAATTTCAATGTATGAATCTCCAAGTTTTATGGAAATAACATAAAGTACACAGACCCCAAATACGCATTGGAAAAACCCCAGAGTTAACGAAGAAACCCCTAGTTTCAATGTACAAATCTCCAATTTTTATAAGAAATAACTCGGAGTACAAACCGTGAATATGTATGGAAACAAACCCAGAGTTAATTTTTGAGAGAGATAAATTAAATATAAATAAGATGATGTGTGAATTTTACTGAGAGATTGAAAATTTAATTTTTAGGGAGAGAATTTATGTGTTCAAAGAGATTATGTGGATGAATATCAACCATTAGATTGTAAGCATTTAACATCTCATGGAAACTTTTTAATTACCGGTTCCAAGTTACAATAATTAAATTAATCGTAACCGTTCATGAAATCTAATGTTGGAGACATAGGGATGTACGGTCCGGGGGGACCATAGCTTAGGCTCCTAATTTGAATGGTTTTCTCTTCTTTCATGCTTAACAATAATAGTCATCATGAAACGAAAATCCATACCGACCCTTATTTTGTGAACTTCAGCTAGCTAACACAATCACATGCTTCAAAGAATTTTCCGGTTCTTAAGCATAAAAGAAAAAAGAAAAAAAAAAAAAGGAAACGACAATAATATTGGAGAACATCACTATCATATAAATTACTGCGAAACGGGGTCGTCTCACATTCAATTATTGAAAAAGTCTTTTAGCTCACTGATTGAGTTGCGGTTGACGAAGACTTTAAAGATATTTTTAGTATTGTGGTGTGTCCGCGTGTGGGCTGTCGTAGTTCACTACTAAAATCTTAACATTGTTAAAAAATAAGAAATTATCAATTTTTCTTTTATTGTAATCAATATATACTATTTATTCTTATTATTTTTATAATAGTCAATAATCTTCCTAATAGTATAATTTTATAATTTTACTCTTATTTTTAAATATATTTTTATTCATATTTATTGTAAATTAAATAAATCATATGAATGAAAATTAAAATAAAACATTAAATAATAAAAACAAGAAATCTATATTTTGATGTGAACAAAAAATTAATATAAATTTTTTCTCGTACTCTTTTATTTTATAATATTTTCTTATAATAGATATGTAAGAAAATTATTATAAAATGATAAAAATTATTATAAGAAAGCTTAAATGATAAATAAAAAATTATAAAATAAATAATAACATATTCTTCTTGTACTTTTTATGTTTAATTTTAAAATATTGTAAAATTTATATTATAAGAAAACATTTATTAAATAAAAAGAACAAAAAAAATTTATTATTAATTTTTTATTCACATCAAAACATAGATTTCTTGTTTTTAATACTTAATTTTTTATTTTAATTTCCATTCATAAGATATTTAACTTATAATAAATATGAATAAAAGTGTATTTGAAAATAAGGATAATATTATAAAATTATGCTTTCAAAGGGTGATTGGGTATTATAAAAATAGTAGGGGTAAATAGTATATATTGATTATAGTAGGGAAAAATTGGCAATTTCCCTTACAAAATTGCTGAGTCCACAAGGGTATTTGAAACAAAAATTATTTTCCTATTTCCTAGTTCTTTTAAAGATTTTTATTTTTTTTCCTCTAGACTTCCGATATAAGAGCCATTTTTTATTTTCTTTATTTAGTTATTAGAATTCTATCATATTAAAATATCCCTAAAATTGAATATTCTAGGTTTTCTAATGGATTGACGGTAATTAAAAGTTTTTTATGCATCCATAAACAAACTAATCATGATATCATTTTCACATGCTGCAACATTTTGATTTTGGGTGATAACTCAAATGTTGTTGTATGTTATGTTATATGTAACATATTACAAACCTTTATTCATATGCGAGAGAATTTGAAAAGATCATGCCAGCATTTAATGTCCATGCAAGATTTCAAATGAAGCTAACTAAATTTCTAGCAGAATGCACGCAACAGCATTTAATGTTGTTGTATGTTATGTTATATATAACATATTACAAACCTTCATTCATATGCAAGAGAATTTGAAAAGATCATGCCAGCATTTAATGTCCATGCAAGATTTCAAATGAAGCTAACTAAATTTCTAGCAGAATGCACGCAAATTGTTAGTTCTCTCTCTCACCCCTCTCTGCCTCTCTCCAACTTTTACTGCAAATGAATATCTCAACTTGGAATCCAACAATAACAAATCTTATCATTTTTGTATTCTTTAATAATAAATCCTAGCAAACCCTTACAGGCCTGGCTCCTTACTTTTTATGAGGCCTCTTACTTTCACCAACCTCAACACTCAAAAGGAATATAAAAGAGTTCAAAGTTTAATTAATTTTTAACTGTATTTTAAATATCAATAATCAACATAGGGTACGAAATTTTAAAAAATAAAAGTAGTCAATAAGATATCTTTTTTATTTCCTTTAGAACTATTATTTCAAGAAACTATTTTTTTTTCAAACTTCAAAAGTGAACCAATAAATATAATAATTTTCTTTATAGAGAAGAGTGCAAGAAATTTTTTAATGTTAAAAATTAATTTTTTTAAAATAGATAAATAATTTAATATTTTCTTAGAAAAACTAATAATAAATTAACGATTATACAATATTATTGATTATAACTCTTTAACATTAATATAGAATTTGTATAAAACATCTTCATTATAAAGATATATAGTTATTAATTAAAGAGAGCCTAAAAAAAGGTTTTAGTCTTATATGTAATTTAAAAAATTATTAATATGAGTATACTAAGTAACTAAAAATAAAGAGTCTTATTAATATATGGGGTCTAGGTGGTCACAATGGGACCTTCATAACACATGCGGCCTTAGGCGACCGCCTACTTTGCTTATACTTAAAGTCACCCTTAAGCTCTTGAATTAATGATGTAATATATAATAGCAGCAATCTTACTTCAATTTGTATGAATATATATATGTAGCTAAGGGCTATGATGTCATGATGAAAACAAGCAGGTTTTATAAAATTTGCGCGTTACTTTCGGTTTTTAACTTACCTAAATTAAACCTAAGCCCCTTGCTCTATGTTTTATGATCTTGGCCCACAGAATAAGATGGTTCCAAGATTTTTCCTTCAGAAAAGGGAAGAGGAGGGGAAAAAACAGGGATAGAAAAACAACAAATGAACATGGGTGGTCGTCGTGTGGCAGCCAAAAAGTCCTTAAGTTGCCATTGATAATGAGGTTACATATCGGTCGACTGAAGGCTCGAGTCAAGAACCACAAGACAACCCAAAGGCTAAGACAAAACAAATGCTGCTGAAAAAACAAGTTGAATGAATGCGCGATGGAAACTAAAAGGAAATTTTATTTAAGATGTATTTGTTAGTAGCATTCTTGTTTAAAAAAAGAAAAAGAAAATGCGTCATACTAAAATAACCTAAAAGAAATTAAATAAAATGTCACATTCGTATAAACAACTTAGAAACGTCATAGATTGTTGAACAAAATGATGAAATATTTGTGTTAATGCTAGAAAATAAATGAATAAACAAAATGCTAGAAAATAAATGAATAAATAAATAAATAAAATAAAAAATAAAAAATCATAGCAAAACATGATTTGCTGTGTGTTGCAAAAATTATTGTGAGATTTGTACTGGAAAAGTTTTGGGTGGGCGCTCCCAATGTATGCTCTATCATCCATTCCATTTTTTGTCAAGCATGTATTTATACTGACAAATTAGTTAAGAGATTTATGAAGCAATATTCCATAGCCAATACTTCAGCTAAATATGCAGTGAGGGAAATTTCTGTCAACAGTCAAAAAGTCCTGAGTGGAAATTTCGTTTTGACGCAGCCCTGCTTATAGCAAAGCTTTTTCTTCGAGATTAATCAGCGGTTGACGATCGACGTCTGAGATAATTGTAATGGACCTGGTTGTGTTTTAGTTAATTTAGTGACTGATGAGCTAGATATTTGTGCTTGAGGATGTTGACCTTTTGAGCAATATTGACCTAAGATTGTTGTGGATCTAATCGTATTTGAGTTAATTTTATGCCAAGAAAAATGCTGTTTACTGCGAAAAATATTGATTTTTTTCACAGCATGAAGCCCGACAACAGCTAAAACGACCAAAATAGCATTATTGTTCAACTGATGACAATTATCTCATTGTTGCGACTTGGGTGGAAATTTTTAAAATTTGTTTGGCTTAAAAATCTGTCTATTATTTGAATGCGATAGAGATCTTTTTGGGGAAATATAAATTAAATTCACCAAAAAACTTTTCTAATGAGATTTCACTTCTTATTTGAAGAGTTACATCAACAAAAGGATTTTTAAGAGATTCAAATGAGAGAGTCTTCTCTTTCTATAATATTGAAGAGTGATTTCACCCTCTTTAAATAATATTATATTATTTTTTTGTATCATTATTATTGAAAATATATAATGAGAAAAATTCAATTAAAATAATTTAAACTTATTTATATTTAAGAAGACTTTTATAAGAGAATTTTTTGTTACTTTGTTATCTATCACATAAATAAATAAATATTTAAAAAATAAAATTAGATAATCTTTTTTGTGATGCTCAAGATGGTGCCTACAACTATGCATGGAATAGCTATCAAGGATTGCATAAGGCAGTGGCTAAGTTAGATCAACTCCATGGTGGAACACTAATAAGAACCATTAAATCGTATTAGTAAGTGTAGATTTAGTATTTATTTCTATAATCGGTCATCATCAGTGCTCCATTATGGAGCTGATCCAACGTAGCCGAACTCAACTTTTATCTTATAGTTATTGGATGCGTTTGATGACATCACAATAGGTGAAGTAAGCATGCAATTTATTTATTTTCGAACGAAAGCATACATTTTACCATTTTCCATGCTTAGTTTGTTTATATCACCTTTTCCTCTTCACGACGTCTTTCCTGTACGCAGACGCTTTTGCTCTTGGGTAGATGTTTCTACATCCATGCAGTTAATTTTAAAAGGTCAGTACATCTCCATAAACTGTAAAATGCCTTAGCACATTTCTTTCTCTCAATTTTTTTGCTCCTTTGATAGTTTTTCCTAATAAATTTAGACAATTCAAATAAATGATATAATTCATGCAGTTAATTTTAAAAGGTCATTACATCTCCATAAATTGTAAAATGCCTCAGCACATTTTTCTCTCTCAATTTTTTTGCTCCTTTGTTAGTTTTACTCCTAATAAATTTAGACAAATCAAATAAATGATATAATTCATTGTGAATTGTTTAAATAAGGAATAATTAATAATAAAAAAGTACTTTACACTTTAATTTTTATTTAATTATTTCAACTATATTTACTATAAATTTTAAAGTCAAATTTTGGTTAATGGATTTTAGTATTAATAAAATCATCTGACATATTAATAATAGTTTAATATTTTATATTTATATTTCTATTAATATTGTATTTTTATTTAGTATAATAGTTTTGACTATAGTCTAAGTGTATCTTAGCTTTATTTGGACAGCCACGGTCCAGCATGAGGTAGGTAAGGGTTGAAAAATTGATTTAAACTTTGCACACTTTCCTACCTTTTAAAGAAAAAATTATATTAAAAAAGGGGTATCATAGTAAAAAAAAAAAAAGTGTCTATTTGACCATTTATGACATTAAAGAGTTTTACGTGTGATAATTTAAGCAAACTTTGGGTGTCAATTAATGTCTTTTCCAATAAAATAAATAAATAAACAAACAATGGCTTATCATAATGAAAATTAATTTATACATAAAAGATATTATCTAATTCACTAATTTTATATTTTGTAGTATATGTGATAAAAAATTAAATAATTTTAAATAAAAATGAAAATTATATCCATACACAACATATAAGTATACGTTAATGATGATGTTTTTTTGGTTGATATAAGTTTTATATTATTTGTTAGACCAAATTATGAAAGGTCCAAAAAACTTGCAAAAAATTAGAGGCCCAATAAAAATATTTTACATAAAATAACCCAAGCCCATTCTCTATAAAGACGGCCAAGGTAGGACGACCAAGGTACTTACAATTCTAATTAAAGTATCTAAATACAAGATATGACAAAACACCAAAAGCATGATTCATTAAAGAATGACCTAGGTCATTTCTTTACAAAGAATGACTTAAATATATTCTTTACAAAGAACGACCTCCGTCCTATACTTACAAAGAATGACCTAAGTTTATTTTTTACAAAGAACGATCTAGATCCATTCCTTATAAAGAATGGCTTAGGAACTTAGAAAATAGTTTTAAATAAAACGCCCAAAGGGCTAGTTTTCGACAAAGTACTAAAGGCATGACTTAACAAAGAGTGATCGAGGTTCGTTCTTTGTAAAGAATGTCCTAGGTCCATTCTTTACAAAGAACAACCCAGGTCCATTCTTTACAAAGAACAACCCAGGTCCATTCTTCACAAAAAAATGACCTAAGTCCACTCCTTATAAAGAATGACTTCGACACTTAGAAAATATTTCTAAGTAAGAGCACACGAGCTACTAAGCATTCTATGGAATGCACCTATGGGCATATATATATTCTATGAAATGCGCCTATGGGCATATATATATTCTATGAAATGCGCCTATGGGCAAATATACATTCTACGGAATGGGCCTATGGACAAATACACATTCTATGAAATGGACCTACTGCAAATAAACATTCTATAGAATAGGCCTTCAGGCAAATACACATTCTACGTAATGTGCCTATGGGTAAATAAACATTCTACGAAATATACATACGAACAAATACATTCTACGGAATGCGCCTATAAGTAAAAATACATCTTACGAAAATGCGCCTACGAGCAAATATATGTATTCTATGGAATGCGCCGACGGGCCAATAAGCATTCTACGGAATAAGCCTACGGGCTAACAAACATTCTGCAGAATGCACTTACGAATAAAATATTGCAAAATCAATCCTCTTTGTAAGAAACCAATATAAGTGTTGAATTTAAGCTTAAGTCCATTAAAGGTTAAGGGCCCAAAAACATAACAAATGTCCAAAGATTACCTGTCATGAACAAGTATTGACACATGAATATGTGTCTCCATGCATGGGTTTTGGCTGACATTTGTCACAAGAAAAGTGTCATATAACCTCTCCAATTGACTCTAAGTTGCCTATATAAAGGCCAAGACCCCTCATTTGAAGGTAAGAGAAAAAAGAGCATAAAATGAGTACAAAAACCCTGCTTATCTCACTCTAGATTTTCTCCCTCTAAAAGTTGAGTAAAAAGAACTGATTTAAGCGTCAGAGGGTTATCGCCGGCACGCTGCCCCCCCTTTGACAATTATTTCTTTTTTGCTAGATAATTTACCACAAGGAGACACGTAATTTAAGACACTTGCTTCAAGGAGAAAATAAGTAATAAAACCTAATTTAGAAAAAAGTCATAACACAAATCAATCATTGTAAATTGAGCAAAAATTTGCATCAACATTATTAAATTTGTAAACAAAGATTAGTATGCAATATATTTGTCTTCTATTTTATAAGCTTAACGATAATAATCTCATCAAACGAAATTCCCTAATGACCCTTGAGGTGTGAACTTTATAGCTCACGCAATACCATGCTTTGAAATAATTTTCCATCTGTTGAGCTTAAAAGAAAACAAAAGAAGGCGGCAATAATGGGAGAAAAATCATAATCATCTTTTTTTTTTTAAAGGTAAGAGGGTAAAGGGCATGAATCATATAAAATAGTACAAATCAAAAGAGGTCCTACAACTCAAATAAGCACCACAAGACAACCCTAATTAAGACAAGTTGCTTGAAAGCGTACAAATTAAATGAGTTCGTATAACAACTCAATTAATCACCACAGAACAATCCTAAGACAAGTTGCATGAAAACATACGTACTACGTAATTTTCTCTTACATGAGTTTTCTCTCATGTAAGCGGAATTTGAACCCATAATTTATTGTTTCCACACAATAGATTTAATCATATAAATTAATTGACGCCTATTAAAAAAATATGATTCTTGTGAAAACAATTATTATATGTTTAAAAAGTTCAAAATTTTGACTTTTTTGTTCATACACTTGGAGCAATAGTTTCCAGAGTTCAATTAAATATAAATGCATTTAAAAACAAACAAATTCTTAATCACTAATTAAATTTTATTCCATCTCCTGTTATAACTGAAATTAAATTTTATTCCATCTCCTGTTATAAACAAACAAATTCTTAATCACTAATTTGGACCATCATCTATTGCGATGATGTAGTACTGTTATCTATATTATCTAATTGTTAATTTTATTTGTGGGTGTCATTATTAATGGAGTTACTAAAATCTCTTATGTTGAAAATAAAAAGTTTCAAATCCACTTACAAGGGTGGGAGCGTATTGTATTACCGTTAATTAAGCCAAATGAAAAAAAATACTAATATTATA
>NW_006262274.1:17287725-17312686 GCF_000493195.1 Citrus x clementina | reverse complement strand
GACATTAATAAAAAGAAAATAATTAAATTACCAATTTAACCCTAAAAAATAAAAAAAATTATATTAATTTTTAATTTTCAAAAATTGTATGCAAACTACCAAGTGTGCAAATGGTGCTTGCAAAAAAATTAATATAATTTTTTTATTTTCTAGGGTTAAATTGGTAATTTAATTATTTTCTTTTTATTAATGTCCAAACAAAAAAATTATTATAAAAGGGTAATATTATAAAAGTAAGCCAAAAGAAATAAAAAGTAACAGTAGGGGTATCAATACTTTAACAACAGGAATATTTCGAGGTATTTTTTAAAATACAGGGACTAAATGGACACTAATCTTAAAATACATGGACTAAATGAGCTTTTACCCTTTATATTATTAAAATTTGTAAACGAAGGTTAGTAAACTATCCTAACTATTACGAATGATTTCTAGTCTTCTTTTATGCTTAACAATAGTCATCATCAAACGAAATTCCCTAAAGAGCCCTCACGTGTGGACAAAAGTTCACCAATCACAAGCTTTTCCAAGAATTTTCTGGCTTTTGAGCTTAAAAGAAAACAAAAGGGAGGCGAAATAATTGAAGAAACATCTTTATCATACAACAGAAGTCTTTTAGGTCATATTGGGATTATGTGGCTGATGATCGAAGACTTCAAGTCAATTAGCACCACAACAAAGCCCTCAAGAGGCAACAAAAATAATACAGTTGGATGAAAGCTGTGGTTGACGAAGACTTTGAGGCCTTCTCGGCCAAATATTTGGTAAATACTTATTATTATAGTTGGGAATAAATAATAAGTTGATTTTTTCTCACATTTATACAATGAAAACCTATAACATATTTACTGTTTTTATTAAAATTATTTTTTAAAAGTCCTAATTAAATGCACTATCAATTTTTATTTCTTAACTATAATTTTTTTCTACAACACCTGAAAAAGCACAATACCTCAATACCACACAAGAACTAAGTTAATTAGCACCTAAGATAACCTTAAGGCACAATATATCTCAATACATTTATTTCTTTATTATGTTTTATTTAGATCTTTGTACCAGTCAATGTGAAAATGAACTATGAAAGATAGTTCATTTACAACAAAATTGCAAATCAATCACTTGATGCATTACTAAATGCAGAAAACGTAACCAAGTTACATATTAGAGATGTTATTACATTAACTAAGGTGATTGTTCCTATCGAATAATCAAGTGTAAAGATAGATAATGAAACGTCTGCTACATGTCAAAAGTGTGGCAAATCACTTGTTTCTAAAAATACAATTCCTCAAAAGAAGATTCTGTTGCAAATAATGCTCGAGCAATTAAAATTCCCATTAATCACTGGTTCCAAATGAACTAATGGTCATAGTAAAGACGTCTCTAAAGAGACATGTCCTATATGAACATGTCCTAGAAGAGACAAAGTCTCCAGAGAGATAGAAGTTTCTAAAGAAAAAAAAGTCTCCAAAGAAATATGTGTCTCTTAAGTGATACTGTTGGGGCAAGAAAACCTTTGGTGAAAACCATCAATTATAACACATGAACATTTATGTTGTATCACCAAGAATTAATAATAAAATTATGCTTAAGTGTACATGAATCCATAACGGTTAATTCCTCTATAGGGTTGTGTGGTTGGCCTTCCAGATCTATATGTTCTCTTAGAGAATCCTTTAAGTTTTTCTCAGGGTCTCTCTCTGACAATGAGATTTCAGAAAGAATAAAAAGATATGTGTGACATGGGGACCAGCCACTTATATAGACAACATTTTCCTATTGTCACTGGGTATTTTTAATTCTGCCCGTCATAGAATTATAATATTATTGAGTCTCTACGCATTAAAAGCTAACACCTTATTAGATACATTAAAGCCCATAATACTGAAAACCTAAATAGATCACTTTTAATTGAGCTTAACCTTATATGACAGTCCACAACACATAATTATTCACAAATAAGCTCAACGTTGGATTAAGGATCCAACATTATTGGATTAAAAATCCAACAGATACAACTCTTTGAAGTGTTGAAAATCCATAAAGAGACGTAAGTCCTTGGAGCAATGGAAGTCCCTGAGGAGACACTAGCCCTTGAAGCGACATGAAAATCCAATATCGAGGAATTGTCTACGGCATGCCTGAAGCGTAGTAGACCATTTGGTTAAAAAAATATTGTTATGTAGAAATGAAGAAAATAAAGATCATGGCCTTGCTTTAGATGGTGCTTAAAATATAAACAAGCAAATTGCTCAAAAAGAATTAATTGTCTGTGAACAGACCAAAGATCATATTAATTATCTATCATTTGAATCAATCATTTAGTACACATCATTTGACAATCAATTGTGTTACAAACTAATTATTTTGACTAAGCAAGTATTAGTATTATTGTTAATATAATGACTAATAATGATGACAATAGTTAACTAAGTGCTTTTTAATAAATTGTAACAATTTTGATTTCGATTCCCAAAAAAAAAAACTCATTAATGAGAACACAAATTATTCTTATTCTAATTCATGTAGTACAAATAAATAATTTGGTCGGATTTTTATTTCAATCCATTTCGATTACTGATTAGACATATGCTACTGATGATCTTATTTTTCTTAATACAAGTTCTTTATTAGTAAATCGTAATTGAAGGTTAGTACTATACGAATGATTTATTTAAAAAAAAAAATTGTTTTTCTTCTTTTAAGCCTAACAATTATAGTCATCATGAACCGAAAATCCTAGTGACCCTTGACGTTTGAACTAACTTTAGCCCAAAGCTTGGCTTTCATAACATAATCTTTAAGGTACTAACCCTCACAAATAGGTAATTAACATTATCTGTATGGTAGTAACCCACACAAACAGGTAATCAGAGGTGGACCTAAATAGGCCGGGCACCCCATTTTGTACGTAATGACACCCTTTCATAGAATTTTCCGGTTGTTGAGCTTAAAAGAAAACAAAAGGGTGACAAGGTAATAGGAGAAAACATCATTATCATATAAAATAGTACAACCCAAAAGGGGTCGTATGATATTCAATTATTCAAAGAGTCTTTTACTTCATAGTTTGATTGAGTTGTGATTGAAGAAACTTAAAGATATGATATGATTGGTGTTGCAGTTGAAAAGCTGTAACTTAAAAGATATAATATTTAAATGTTTAATAAATATTTGTCACAATAGTTTGGAAGTAAAAGTTAATTTTCTCTCACATACGTATGAATAAACACCTATAATATGTTTGTTATTTTTATCAAAATCATATGTAAAGATTATATTTATCACACGCTATTAATATTTGTTTAATATATATTTATATATAATTGTTCTTAGGTGCTAACACGCTCATTTTTTTTAATGCAGACACGCTCTTAAACCGTGTCATTTAAGAGATTTTTTTTAATGAATTATAAAGTTGTTCGGTTTATAGGAGTTAAAAACTAACTCTTTTAAACCCTATGATTTAAAAGCGTGCCCATATGAAAAAAAAATAAGGGTGCCTGTACTAGATAAGAACTAATATATAATTATTCTCAAGTGAGGGCACCCTTATATTTTTTTTAATGCGGACCATGCTCTTAAACCGTGCAGTTTAAAAAAGTTATTTTTGAATGAATTATAAAGTTGGGGTAAAAGCTCATTTAGTCCCTGTATTTTAAGATTAGTATCCATTTAATCTCTATATTTTTAAAAATGCCTCGAAACATCCATGCTATTAAAGTATTGATACCCCTACCGTTATTTTTTATTTCTTTTGGCTTATTTTTATAATATTACCCTTTTATAATAATTTTTTGTTTGGACATTAATAAAAAGAAAATAATTAAATTACCAATTTAACCCTAAAAAATAAAAAATAATTATATTAATTTTTAATTGTCAAAAATTAAATTGTTACTTTTTATTTCTTTTGGGTTACTTTTACAATATTACCCTTTTATAATAATTTTTTGTTTGGACATTAATAAAAAGAAAATAATTAAATTACCAATTTAACCCTAAAAATAAAAAAAATTATATTAATTTTTAATTGTCAAAAATTGTATGCAAACTACCAAGTGTGCAAATGGTGCTTGTAAAAAAATTAATATAATTTTTTATTTTCTAGGGTGAAATTGATAATTTAATTATTTTCTTTTTATTAATGTCCAAACAAAAAAATTATTATAAAAGGGTAATACTGTAAAAGTAAGCCAAAAGAAATAAAAAGTAACGGTAGGGGTATCAATACTTTAACGACATGGATGTTTTGAGACATTTTTAAAAATATATGGACTAAACAGACACTAATCTTAAAATATAGGGACTAAATAAGCTTTTACCCTATAAAGTTGTGTAGTTGAAGAGATTTAAAAAGTAACTCTCTTAAAGCCTATTATTTAAAAGCATGCTCGTATTAAAATAATAATAATAATAAGGACGCCCACACTACAAAAGGATTCTTAGGTACGATCATCCTTTTTTTTTAATTGTGTATACGCACTTAAACCATGCGGTTTAAGATGTTCAATGGACTATAAAGACGTATGATTTAAGATAGTTAAAAACTAATTCTTTTGAACCCCGATAGTTTAAAAGTCTGTCCGCATAAAAAAAATGAGGGTGTAGGCACAAGAAAATGATTAATATATAATTATTCTCAGGTGCAGGCATCCTTTTTTTTTTTTAATGCGGACATGCTTTTAAACAATGCGGTTTAAGAGAGTTATTTTTGAATGAAATATAAAACCGTGCAATTTAAGAGAATTAAAAACTAACTCTCTTAAAGCCCATGATTTAAAAGCATGATCATATAGAAAAAATAAAATAAAATGAGGGCGCTCACACTAGAGAATGACTAATATATAAGCATTCTTAGATAAAGGGCACCATATATATATATATATATATATATATATATATATATATATATAATAGTTTTCTGGTCAGGGATTTTAAAGTGCGGGAAAGTCTGGGAAAGTTTTAAAACCACACGGTTTTAAAGGCTTACAGTTTTAAGCTTTTAAAACCATGCGGTTTTAAAACTTTCCTGCATTTTTCCGCACTTTAAAATTTCGGATTGGAACATTTATATATATATATATATATATTTATTTATTTATGCAGACACGGTCTTAAACCGTGCTGTTTAAAAGAGTTGTTTAAGAGAGTTATTTTTTAATAAATTATAAAGGCGTGTTGTTTAAGAGAGTTAAAAAACTAACTCTCTTAAACCCCGTGGTTTAAAAGCATGTCCGAATAAAAAAATAAGGGCACCCACACTAGAGAATGACTAATATATAATCATTATTAGGTGTGAACACCTTTTTTTTTTTAAATGCGGACATGCTATAAAGTAATGCTGCTTAAGAGTTAAAAACTAACTCTCTTAAGCCTTATGGTTTAAAAGAATGTTCGCATGAAAAAAATTAAAAATAAACCGAAACTGAAAAGTCCAGTTCTGTTCAAATTTTTTTATTTATTTCGATTTGGTTTTTTTGAGGCTAAAAACCCAAATATATAAATACCGAGCCAAACCATTTGGTTTAGTTCGGATTTTGGATGAAAAGTTATAAAACTTGAATCAAACTAATAATATCGTTCGGATCCTTGTCGTTTATAAAATTTTGGTATGGCCCAATGTTTAGGAAATGCTTGCATATAGAAATTCTGTTGTGGCCTAATATTTTTTGCAAACTTTGTAAAAGGGTCCTTGATCAAAATCAATAGGGCAAGATATCCCGGTCCCTAGGTTTTGGAAAATTAAATTATAGCATAGAAACTTATCTTACTTTATTTATATTTTGTGCTAAAAGCTTTGATATTAAAGCAGTGACAATGATTTTGAAAATTATTCATTTTAGTCCAAAATTCTTGCAAGTTTTTTTAGTACAAATCAATAAATTATTTTAATTTTCTTTATTATACATTGATTATAGTAGGCCTTGTGTGAAGGTTAAGCTAAACTGAAAATCTGATTTGTTAATCCGAACCATTAAGCAAATAGTTACTAAAAAACCGAAACCATACCCAATAAGCAAACTATTACAAAAAAACCGAATCAAACTGAACTATCGGTTTTAGTTAGGGTTTTGTTTTCCTTAAAGACTGAACGGTTTGTTTTTTGAATTTCGGACTTGAACTGAACCAAAACCAAAAATTTATTCCGAAACCGAACCGAATTGAACCGATGCCCACCCCGACCCTCATTAGAGAAGTACTATATTATTGGTTCATGAAAATGTGGTGGGATTAATCATTTTTTTCAATCTTTTTGTTCTTGTGTTTGTTTGTCCTTTTTTTTTCCTGCCTGTTCAGTTTGTTTGACATGCTACTATGAATTTTACAACAATTTAGGCTTTTTCTAAATACTTTTCTACACTGATATATATTATAGAATTACTTAAATTCATCTTATATTTTCATTAGTGTGAGAGTATCCTGTTGGAATAATTGACTAAAGAGTGAAGATATAGTTTGAGTGATCCACATGTTGAAATTTAAAATTTTCTTGCTCAAAATGCTAATGCTTTTCTAAAATATAAATTCAGTGTTAGACATGCTACGTGGTTTCTGTATCTTTTATTTTATAACCGCTCTTTTTGTAATTAGACATGTTATGATTCCTGTAACGGGAACGATCCATTCTGTACCCTAATTTCTCTATTATTGTTTCGTTTCTTTTATTATTAATAAATGCCTCCTTTGAGAGGCCCGCTTATTAAAAAAAAAAAACCTTTATTGTGATGAGTAATGGACAGGAACACCTGCAAGAATTTCATTATTTTCTTATTAAACGACAGCAATAATTTAAATTCAAGGCCATAGCCTTGGCGGTCTCGCTGAGGGTGGGCCATTTTCCCACCCTGTATATAACTTATAATTAATGGCCCACCCTGTATATAACTTATAATTAATTCAGTTACATATGCATGAGAGATAGCGGTGGCCTAGGATTGTCTAAGATCTTTAAAATCCCGATAGGACATAAATATGGATCAAATTCTTTCCTACTTTTATATTTGGAATAAAAAATATTAAGACTCATTATCATCTTTTCATCCTTAATCACCAAACTATGGGTTAGACTTCCGTGTTCGGACTTGCTCTCTAAGTATCTTCACCATGTTGTAAACCATATGTCCACACAACTCCCCACATACATATCTCTTGAAGTATATGTTGAAAATAAAAATTATCTAGAGTCTTTAGGCATCTTAAACTGTTATATTGAACCTCATAAAACCATTGGTACTGACCACATTAGGATTTTGTCAAACTTCATTGAGTATATCTATCATGGTTAGAAAGTATAGTGTATTTTTATAAATTCTTGAAAGCATCTGTCATATGGTTTGGAAACAGCTAAGTAATGTATTATTTTCGCTTCACAATATGTGTTAAAGAAATATTCTCATATTGTATGAGAGTATATAATTCTAACGCTAAGCTAAATATGATATTAGCCAAACTATTTGTAGAGCTTGAAACGCACTAATATTATTAGCCAAACCATCAGGTACAGAGTTGTCCTCAAGATAAATATGAGAGTAATGAAACTCTATTTTTCTAATTTATTAATTAATTGTAAGCAATTCGGACAATCTGATATATTAAAAAAAATGAGGGTGCTCACTCCTGAGAACGGTTAGTTAGTATATGTGATTATCTAGAAATGTAAGAAAGGGACGCTCAAGTAAAGGAGAAAGAAATCGGGTTCTCACTGTGCTAAGCAGTTAAAAAATGAATAAAAAATATATATAACCAGCTTCATATGAAACGAAAAACAATTTCAAATAGTTAATTAAAAAAAGTAATTAGCATCTGCACCGCTTAGGACTTAGAAAATCGTATCTGATTAATCATACATTTTTTTAATGATTCAGAAAAAAAAAATCATTTCACGTTTAACACGTAAAAGATCCTTAAGAGACGAGATAATAATTTAGGGAAAAAAAAATCCTATGAAAACCATTTAATAATTGTCTGAACTGAAATTTGGCCTATCACGGTATATACAATACGCATACAGGCTAAACTTGAGTGCTGTATTTAGCGCATTCTAATTTACCCAATTATTAGAGTTAAGTTTAGATATCTTAGAATTCCCTATAAAAAATGTTAGATATTGAGATATATTCAGTTTCTTATGTTTCACATTAATCATAATCAATTTCCACGTATCCATATTTGTATCTGAGTCGCAGATAGAATAATTCCTCGTACAATAAAAATTACAAATAACGTAATTAAAAAAAAAAAGATGCAATAAGTAACACATGGTAAGCAACTTTATTCCCTAGTGGTGGGTTGGTGACTTGGCGTTTTCAATCTTAATGTAGAGGGCACTTTGATTTCTCACGTGTGGTGGGTTGGTGACTTGGCGTTTTCAATCTTAATGTAAAGGGCACTTTGATTTCTCACGTACTCAATTTTTAATTTCCCTCTTCTATAAAATATGGGTTGATAAATAGATCTAGACAAATATTAATATGAATGTATATATCTCTTAGGTATGAGGTAGAGGTATCGCTTCTATTTTTCACAAATTTTTAATTTTTTTTCGATATACGTCTGTGTTGTTCTTTATATATATAATTCAAACTCCCACTAGATCTAGATCCTAGATAGTAATCTAGTTGTAGATTGTAACAACTTCAAGAAAAATAACATAACAATTCTTCAAAAATGTCATATGATATGTCATACTTCTTAGGATACTAAGAGCACTATATTGTTTCGTAACTTCGTAAATATGGCATTACCGATATTAATTAAGTTTTTGTTGTGATCATAGTATGTTACAAACTGCTAAAATTAATGAATGTCATCGTAATCTGACACAAATTGTCAAATTAAGTCCATACTTGAGAAGTCATAAAGATTAAGAATTTAGATGTTACTACGCCATAAGGTGAGAATGCTAACTTTGGCCTGTGTGATCACGTTTCTGCATGTATATGCATCTGGCTAAAATAATTTTTTCTACGATTTCGTTAAGATTTCACAGCAAAGCAAATATCAAATAACAAAAATCCACGCAACAATAATCGAGGAAGTTGTCAATATCTGAATTCATATTATAGAACAAATACGATGTTTGTTTCTTGATAAAATCTATACAAGCACTTGAATCATATGAACTTTTGCATCAACACTTCAATTTCCCCCTCAAATTAAGCTTAAGTCATTAATCAATGGCAGCCTATCCTATCTCTTACTCCTTTTCTCATTCTGTTTTTGCAATCTCATTTTTCATTATTTGTCTCTCTAGTATCTCTTCAACAGATCTTACTCACTAATAACAATGTTGTTGTTGAATTTGTTGGCAATGCCTGTTCCATTAAGGCCAGGAACAAGGACTATCTTACTTAAAGGGATTACTCAAAAAGGTCTATATTGAGTTCAAGCAGTGTCTTCCTCCACTCAGCATGCTATCTTAGACTATCTCTCTTCCAAAACTTTCCATTCACCTGTTTCTCTCTTTTGCACTATGTCTAGTAATTCTGTGTCAAATAGTTCTAATTCTGTCTCTTTCATCATGTGTTTCATTTGAATAAAGATATCTATACTCCAGTTGCAATGCAAGTCTCTTCATTGTCAGTCAATGTTGATTTACGTTACAAAAGACTTGGTCATCCAGCTAGTCATGCACTTAAGTGTGTTTTAAAATCTTGCAATCCATCTGCTGATGTTAATGAAATTCATAAACTCAGTTTTTGTAATGCTTGTCAATATGGCAAAAATATCTTCAACATTTTAATTCTATTGATACCAAAACTACTGAACCATTACAACTTCTTTATATAGATCTCTAGGGACTTTCTTCTACTACATCCACACAAGGTTACGCTTACTATTTGTTTATCTTAGATGACTACAACAGATTCACTTGGATCTTTCCATTAACTGCTAAGTTTGATGCTCTTTCTGTCTTTATCACATTCAAAACCTTTATAGAATACCATTTGAACAAAAAAAATTAAATCAGTACAAACAGATTGGGGAGAAGAGTTCAAGTCTTTTTCTTTATTACTTTTATCCTTTGGAATTCATTTTAGACACCCTGTCCACATATTCATCATCAAAATGGTAGGATTGAAAGAAAACATAAACACATTGTTGATATTGGTCTTACCTTGTTAGCTCAAGCCAAATTACCCTTGATTTTCTGGTGGAATGCATTTCACACAGTTGCTTATCTCATCAATCGATTACCTACACCTGTGCTTAAAAATCAATCACCTTACTTTAAAATTTTTCAACAACAACCATATTATAATATGTTGAGAGTTTTTGGCTGCTCTTGTTTTCCCTATTTGCGACCCTATAACAAACACAAGCTAGAGTTTAGAATAGGAAGATGCATTTTTATTGGCTATAGTTCACATCACAAAGGGTATCAGTGTTTACATTCATCAGGCAGGGTGTATGTGTCCAATCATGTTGTGTTTAATAAGCAATCTTTTCTTTATCAGTCAGGTGTTGATTTCTTTTCTGTTCAAGAGTCTTGTTCATCTGAGTCATTCTCTACTTCTCAATCCAGAGATGCTATTTCACATTCTATGATACAGCCTTTGTCAGCAGCTTCTATAGTAAGTAATCCCTCAGTTCATTTGCCTTCACAGGTAACTGCTACCTCCTCTTCTTATATTGATCCATCTGATCATTCATCAACTTCTCCTCACTCACAGTCAACCTCATCTAATCACAGACACAACTCCTCACAACATTCTTCTCCACCTCATAATCCTCCACCATCTCAGCCACCTGGTCATCCAATGATTACTAAGTCTAAGGCTGGTATATTCAAACCAAAAACATATTTAGCTGCATTACTTTCTGCTCCCACAGAACCAATATATGTAAAACAAGCCTTAGCATATCCAAAGTGGTTTCACGCCATGAAAGAAGAGTTTAACTCTTTACAAGCCAACAAGACATGGACTCTAGTTCAACCTTCTTCCCCTGTAAAAGTCATAGAAAATAAATGGGTATTCAGGATCAAATATAACCCAGATGGCTCTATTTCTAAATACAAGGCTGGACTTGTAGCCAAGGATTTTGCTCAAACTCAAGGTGTGGATTACAATGAGACCTTCAGTCTGGTTGTTAAAGCTTCAACCATTAGAATTATCCTTAGCTTGGTTGTAATGCAGGGGTGGATTATTAGACAGGTTGATGTTAATAATGCATTCCTTAATGGTTTTCTTGAAGAGGATGTATATATGTCACAACTTGAAGGTTTTATTTATGCATCTAAGCCTCATCATGTGTGCAAACTTACAAAGGCTCTTTATGGCTTAAAACATGCAACTAGGGCCTGATTTGATAGATTTAAAACAACTATGGTGTATCAGTGGCATTTTGTTAATAGCATATCAGACACATCCTTATTCTACAAGTGGCATAATGGTCACATTCTTTTGGTGTTGGTTTATGTTGATGATATTATTATTACTGGTTCAAATTCTTCTCTAGTTCTTTAAGTCATTTCTGATATGCCGCAAACTTTTACACTTAAAGATTTAGGAAAGTTGAACTATTTTCTAGGCATTCAAGTAACCAAAACAGAGAAAGGTATTCATTTATCTCAGGCCAAATATATTGCAGACTTGTTAGCCAAGAATAACATGGATAAATGATGCCTATATGCTACACCTATGGCTACCTCCCATCATCTTACATAGAATTCAGGGGCTATTGTTGATAATGCTTCTTAGTATAGAAGTCTAATTGGAGCACTTCAATATATTACTCTTACTAAACCAGAGATTGCTTTTCCTGTTAATAAACTAAGTTAGTTTATTTCCAATCATTCTCCTGATCATTGGCAGGCCTGTAAGAGATTGTTGAATTACCTCAAAGGGACCATTCACTTTGGCTTAGAATTCTATAACTATGGTAGTTTGCAGCTCAATTGTTTTACTGATGCAGATTGGTGACAAGGATGACAGAAAATCTGTAACTGGGTATGCTGTTTTCTTGGGTCCAAATTTGGTTTCTTGGTTATCAAAGAAACAACATGTTGTTTCTAGGTCCAGTACAGAGTCTGAATATAGAGCCTTAGCTTCAGCAACCTCAGAAATTCTATGGACTCAAGCCTTACTCTTTAAATTGCATATCAAATCAAATGTCATTCTTTTTTTATGGTGTGATAATCAAGGAGCCATTGCTTTAGCAAACAATCCAGTTTATCATGCCAAAACCAAGCATGCTGAACTGGATATTCATTTCATTCGAGAAAATGTATTGGCTAAGCAAATTGATATCTGCTATGTTCTGAGTGTTGATCAAACAGCATGCATTTTTACAAAGGCCTTATCTTATGGTCATTTTCATTATCTGAGATGGAAGCTTAATGTTCTTCCTGGAACATTTCGCTTAAGGGGGGATGTTAGAGAGTATGTTGATGCTAATGTTAATATACGATCTACGGAGCATTCTTAAATAAGCCTGATTACAGAGGATGCACAATAAGCTTGATGGTCTCCCTTGCAGCTGAGTATGTTATAGTCATAAGTTAGTTATGCTGAGCTGGCAATATTGTTGTAACGGTTTAGTAACCACTAGCTCAATGTGTGAGTGTGTGTATAGAGTTTCTAGAAGTATCTAGCAAGAAGATTCTCGTTTGTATTCATTCAAGTATAAATAGCAGCTTAGATTCATTTTATGTACAACCGTTTTAATAAATAAAAGTGAAATAATTTTCCTTCATTTTCTTGATCTTTTTCTCAGTAACCAAACACATTTCTAGCTCATTTTCAGCTCATTTCAACATTGGGTGGAAAATTCTCGTATTGCTTGGTACCTCTATTATCACTTGAGGCGCAAAATCAATCAAAATCAACTTTGGTACTAATAGAGTTGTTTTAGGTTTTTGGGTGATTTTTACTCCCTTGGTTGCGAGAATTCCTAAAACCGTCTACTTTCTTACACTTGAAGCAATTAGTGTAGGAAACCAAAGAATCGAGGTACTTGATAGCTCTTCATCAGGAACTAAAGAGGGCAATGTTATTATTGATTCAGGTACTACATTGACACTTTTGCCACAAGTGTTTAGCTCAGAATTAATGTCAGTAGTCTCAAGTTTGATCAATGCAGTACCCATTAAAGACCCTAACGAGTTGCTAGATCTTTGTTACAATTTTTCTTCTGATTTTAATATTCCAGAGATCACTGTACATTTTACTGGTGCATATGTGAAGTTAAGTCCTTTGAACACTTTCACTAGGGTTAGCAGAGAACTTGTTTGCTTAATATTTAAAGGATTTGATCAAAGTCTTGCTATATATGGTAAGTTGATGCAGATGAATTTCTTGGTTGGCTATGACACTGAAAAGCAGACGGTGTCGTTTAAGCAAATTGATTGCACCAACCAATGATATGAACTATTTTCAATTATATACAAAACATTGACTTGTCATTTTGTAATTTCTATTTTACATATGTATTTGATTACTTAATTATGTAATTGATTTTTTTTAATACTGATTACACATCAGATTATTGTATTGCACATATATTTACAACTGCTATTATAGTAGATATTACACTGATATTTACAATCAGATATATATAATTGGGACTTACATTATTATAGCAGATTTTGCACTGATATTTACAATCAGATATACACAATTGGGACTTACATTATTACATAAATTCAATGAAGTATATGTCCAGATAAATGACCCTCATAGACGAGGGATGTTTCTGCTCCATTCGCATTTCGCAATGGAGAAAGACTTATAAATATTTTAGCCCCCACAATTCTTTTGTGGAGACTTGAATTGCTGCCCTCACAACCACTTCGCCCAAAGGCCTAGTTATGTAATTGAAATTTGAAACCTTTCAATAAGGATCGTTTTCAAAGTCGCTCTTTATAAATTATACAAGCACGTGCGCTCTCTCTTTTTATTTTTTTAATATTCAACGTGTTTGTAAAATTTGACCTTGGAGATATATGTTAAGGATTTTGCTATGTTACATTGAATGTACCATACACAACTAACAAGAACCACACAATTATGTGGGTCCCACAATTTATGTGGTTCTTGTTGGTTGTGTATGGTACATTCAAATGTTACATAGAGGCTCCCGTATGTTAATGTTTAAGTTATGTAGTCCGTAATGACGCGATTAATTAACTAATATAGTGTAAGGACATCACATGCTTAACCCCAGACGTTATTTTTATTGTCATCAATTTTCTAACCTATTTCCCTAGGCAATATTGCAAGCTTTGTGGAGAGATTTAGACACTGTTTCTATCTTCAAATGCATTTCACATGCATATTTATTAAGGTCTAAAAGAATTACATAACGAAAATCAGATAAAACATTGACTAATTTAATTTTCTCTGTGGACAGCATTCTTGATCATTAGTCAGGCTGAATTATTTGGCTAATTACGTGCAAATGCAATTATAGCTAGATAATTAAGCTGACTTTCTATGGATGCGCTTAATTTTCTGTAACATCTGACATCTCAAATTGTTTTCTGGTCCAGTTAATTAGAGTTCTTTTTAATTTTTACATATTTAGTTTTCAGACCGTGTCCATTATGATTGAAATTAACACACAATTTAGAATATTTTCCCTTATCATAAAATAATTGAGTTTTTTCTCCTCGTGACGAATTCTTTTACTCGCCTGTGCCAGAATTCTAATTTAGTTCTCTTGAGGACTAGAATTTTTATTATTTCACATAAAGACCATTCAACATATACGGACATATAAATGCTACAGTGATATCTACGCTGGGTAATGAAATCAGTTAAGGGAAAAGAAAATCATTTTCGATTGTTCTTCGTATGAAAACCGAGGGAAAAATTGTAATTGAGTTTGCCACAACATTTTTTATTTATTTTTTCCTGCCATCCGTGATTAACACAAAATTGCTTTCAGAATTGTTCCGTTTGATTGACCAGCCCCCAATTGAAGACCTTATTCATCGATTTAAACTCAATTTGTTACAATAATAGCAGCCTTTATGATTTACTCCTAAATCACGGTACATTACAGCCGGGCGGATGTGAAGTTGACTACTTGAACTTTTACAAAAACACTTAGGGTGTGTGTTCATGCTTCAATTTCATTGGTGCAAATGACCCTGCAATTTACATATATTGATGCAGGCCAATTTCATTTTTTGTTATTATTTATTTATTTATTTATTTTTTAACAAAGGCACGCAGGCTACTACAATAGTGAAAATCGGACTTAGAAATTGAGTCATAAGAAAGCTGCTCTTTATCTCCATAGCTAGACGTTGATTTCATGCATGCCAATTTTTTGATTGGCTATGACATTGAGAATTATAAGGTTGCCCTTCAAAGAATTAGCAGATATATGAAATGATTGTAAGCAATCAAGCTTACAATTCCCAGCCTCTTCGTGCTCTCTCTACACACACCCCATTACAAAGAGAAACTACGAACTAGCTTACATATATATAGCGCTTATAATAAATTATTCGGTTACATATGCATTGGATATAGGGAAGCTATTAGCCAATCTTGGATTAGCTGTTGTGTGGAGCTGATTTATCCTCAACAAAGAGCACTCTGTAGAAAGAAGTGACACCATTATCAGTTTTCAGGTGGAGGAATGGTTGAAGTTGCTGATACCACTTAGCTGACTTGAACTTCTTGAGGCAGAACATGATATACTCTTATACCAGTTTCTTCAAAGATTTTCTTTAGCTCCAAGACTAATCTAGATCTTCTCTTAATTTTCTCCCGGTAATTCCATGTGAGTGATGTAAAGACCCATTATCATCTTCTCATCCCTAATATGCTTCACCTCCACACTGTGGGTTGGACTCCACTGTTGGGGCCTAAACTCCAAGTAGCTTCCGTAAAATAAAAAGAAAACTTAATATAGTAAACCATGTGTTAACACATTATCTGCCTTTTGAAGTTTATAGCGAATATAAATTATGGAAATCATGATCTAGCGATGCATGCACGCATTGAAGGTTTTAGTTGAAAGAGTTGACTTATGAAGGTTTTAGTTGAAAGATTTTACTTACTTTTTAATACGAGATTTTATATGCAAAATCTTTTCCATTGGCGTGAAAACATCAATGGCGAACTCCACAGCATCCTCTACTGCGCTTCTGTAAAAATTGCTGATGGGTTTGGTAGCCAGAACTGAATTTGGATAAAATATCTTCTCATTGTCATATCTCAAAAAAATGGTTGTCATAATGTGCATCTCCTCAACGACCATCTGCGATATAAAATGCGTCAAGCAAATTTGCTCGATCAATATTACAAATTTAATCACATGTATACACGTTAGAAAGATGACTGAGTAATTATTACCTGTGCTCCATCAATGACGCATCGATCACCAACATCAAATGGCTGTGTCACAAATAAAAATATGATGGCTTCAAATACATTCTTGGCAGTTTTACCGAATAAGAACACTGCAAGTACAACTTGGGATAAAATAAGTAGCAGAGCTTTAGCGGTTAATAAACCCACTATAAGCAACCACACAATGATGATCAGAACCATCACAATCCCCGTAAAAAGCTTGTTCAACTCTTGCATGGCTTCTTTGGAATTATTTAAGTAATGTGCCAGAGATTTCCGTTGCTTGTAAACATTTACCTGCAAAAACCAAGTGCATCATAACAATGGTTTAATTACTAAAAATTAAATTACCGGCACATATGGAAACGCTCCAATTGTTTGATGAATTGCCCAAACTACAATCGATTATTTGTTTGTTTTTTTTTCTTTTGTTATGAGATACGTCTATCCATTCTTTGTTTTAAGTAATGTGTGTTTTTCACACTAATGACTTAAGAAAGTGAATTTAAAAAATAACTACATGATTTATGATGCGTATGCACATCACACTAATCAATTCACAAAGTGTGTTACATACAAAATTTTTGAGATTCAAAGAATGTGCTGTTATTTCATCAAAGATAATTGTAAAGAGTAATGCAAATTAAAATTGCTTTCATAACTCAAAGCTGGTTAATTGCTTCCTATAAATAGCAATCAATTCTTTGTAATCTATTCACGAATTCACAGAGAAATGGAATGGAAAGAACAGCTAATTTGAAATTTGTCTGTTATTGGTTATTATCATTATGCCTCTTTAGCTTTTGTTCTTTTGGATTCTTTGCTTGCATGTATTGGATACTTCCCGATTTGATCCACGATAATTTATTAATTTGTTAAATTCTCCTTACGATCTTAATACATAAGCATATGGGCAAAAAGCCTATCGACCATATAGCTTTTGGTTATTTTAAATATTATTGACTTTCTAATTTTACATCACAGTTTCATGAGCTGTCACTCCTCACTGGCAATCTCCTGCTGACGTGGCTTTATTAAGCTACTTGAATAATGAGCTGCCTTCACACCAAGGAGACGGCCTATGATAAGGGTTCGATACAGCTTCGGTTAGAAATTAATTCTATGCATGTCATTCAATTCCTTAGCACTGTTGGTTCATTTCCTTTCTGGATGCTTCGCAATCTGTGGCTGAATTGTTAGTCTCAGTTATCTAGAATGTCCTTGAGAATCACAGTGCTACCGACTGCTTCGTCAATCTTAGTTTGCAGTGTTCTGATATCACTTGGTGGCTGGATCCCCTTTCCGAGATTCGTGGCTTTTATCTCTATTGATGCTAATGGTTTTTGGAGGTATCCTTCAGTTAGATTGTTGTGCTTGTTTATTTATCATTTTTTAGTTATGCTTTGTATAAATTATTCTCCTATATTTATTCTAAGAAATAAGATCCATTATATCTTCTTAATTTGTTCTTAAATTTTATTACGCTCTCTTTTTACTTTTTAATAAATACCTCGCTTTGACGAGGCCGAATTATTCCAAAAAAAAATAAAGGAAAGAAAGAAAGATAAATGAGGTATCGACCTTATAAATCGCGAAGAAATATGTAATCATTATGTTGGGGATCTTGTAAAAACAACTGACAAAATATATCCGTACTTGAATAACACAAAAATTCAGGGATATGGATGATAAAATCATATTATTAAAACTTTATTAGAATCTGGAAAACCAGGGTGCTTCAATAATTCACAACTGGGACCGAGTGCCAGGCTGCCAACTCTTGGATTTTCTACACTACATATCCGAAACCAAAAGGGAAAATCAGCTAGTAAAGCGAAATTACACCTTTATCAAAACAACTGGCTGGAAATTCAAGAATAATAAGTGATGGGGTCATCGCAGTCGTGGACACTCTTTTTGATTTTGTGTTATCTTATTTTTGTTCTATGCATAACTTTATAAAATAAAATAAAAAAATTCTTTTCACCTGAGTCATACACGGGGACGTAGGCATGGACCAGCTGAGGCATGGGCCCAGCTGGCTTTTAAATTTTTTTTTTATGATTATATTAAAAATATATATTTTATTTGTTATTTATAAAAATACCCTAGCTGAATTGCCAAACTATCAAAGTGTCCCAAGTAATTTTAAAATATTTCATACTGCCCCTAATTTAAATGTCTAATTCTAATGTATTTGATTAGTTATTAAAATTTCATGAAACTTGAATCAAGACACAAGAGAAGAAATATTAAAATAAAAAAATTATAATAAAACGTTAGTATGATGGACCCGCCTTTATCTAACAAAACCAATTAAAAAAATCCACACTTTACTTTACTCTTTCCAGGGAATGCGGGCTGGCCAGACTCCATAGCAAATTAGCGGTGCGTGAGTGCGTGTGCGTGGATTTCTATTCACAAATCGAAGGCACTTTCCTTCATTTATGCAGACTTTCGAGTTTCAACTTAAAATTGTAAGTTTATTAATTCAAATTTTTAATTATTCCGTTGATCCTTTTTTTTTTCATTTTAGATCCCTAATTTTATCACATATTCATGTTTGATTTGTGTGTTGCCATATATGAGTATTTTTTGCCATTATTAAAAGATTTGAGAACAAATTAAGTTATTAAGAACAGTACACCACCCATAATATTTTATCTATTATGTAATTTTCATGTAAATCTTCTTATTTATGTTGAAAATTTTCTTTCAACAATAAATATCATACTGTTGGCATATTTTAATAGCGGCCCATGTGCCACATTATTGAGTGATGGTTGTCGAAGCCAGCAAAAACAAATACATACTCTAAATAAATTGTGCATAGTGATTGAGCAGTGTCGTATCCACAGAGATCGGTAATTATTTAAATCCTTTTAAAATGTAAAATGCAAAATGGGGGGATTGTTGACAATAATAAAAATTAAATTAAAATAACAAGAATGCAAATTAAAATTGCAATTCAAATTGGGAAAAGTTCTGGTTGAAGGAATTAACTCAGCTTGATTCGACTACTGATCATTGATTCAAATATAAATCATTACTACTTATGAATAGACCGATTATAGCTACCAAGACCCTCTAATAGTCAATCTCTCCTTAACTAGTCGATAACTAAGGTACGACCATTGGTTATGTCCCTAATCAATAAACAACCCTAGATACGATCATAGGGTTTAATCAATTGACAACCTGAAAAATTAGAGAGACCCAAATCCTAATCAACAAACGCATACGATAATTCATTTAAATTAGATTGTTTATTCTCATAACACAACGCACTGCTATGCTATTTGTCACAAACATTAAAATCTTCATACGATAAATCTTTTAATTGACAATAGATTAAGTTGATAATTAAATAGTGGCCAATTATCTAATTAACAAATATAATCATGACAATAATTTAGAGAATAAACAAATACCCAAAAAAGCAATAAAACAATTAAAGCATATGAAAGATTTCACAGTAATGACGAATCAAAGCTTTATTAACCTTCAACCAGAATAATAGGTTTAGTTCTTCATAGAGAGAAAAGAAAAATTTAGATCTAGGGTTTCTTTTTTTCTTTAAAAATCTCCTCCTTTTTGTTTTTCACGTCTCTCCCATCTTCTAGAGTTTCTCCAAAAATAAAATACTAATATTTAAAATATTATCTAAATATTAAATTCAAAATTACAAAAATAACCAAAAAGATAAAACACGTTAAAATAAAAAATGCAGGTCTTTAGTTGATAGCACGAACCCACGCCTTATCAACAAAATTCTTCTAAAGCTCATAATTTCTCCAGGAAAACAATCATCCACAAACATCATCTTGTAGCTTAATTTTAGCACCAATCAATAGAATTGCACCTACAAAAATAAAACACAAGTAAATCACTATTATTAAGTGCAAAACATCGATATTAAAGGAAGTAAACAATGCAAAGCTAGTGCATAAATTGCACTCTAACATTGAGTGAGTCATAATTAGGGTTTAAATAATAAATAAATAATAGATTGAAATCCTATTAGTCAATTAGGGAAAAAAAAAGAGTGGGCACTCTCACATTTTTTTATACGAACACGCTTTTAAATCGTGCAGTTTAAGCGAGTTATTTTTTAATGAACTATAAAGTCATGCAGTTTAAGAGAGTTAAAAATCTAACTCTCATAAACCCTATGGTCTAAAAGCATGTCCATATGAAAAAATGAAGGTGTCCGCATTAAAAAAAGACTAATATATAATCATTCTCAGGTGCAGGCATTCTTCTTTTTTTTTTTTTTTATACATACTCTTAAACTATGCGATTTAAGAGAGCTATTTTTGAATGAATTATATTGTCATATAGTTTAAGAGAGTTAAAAACTAACTCTCTTAAACCACATGATTTTAAAATATGTCCGTATAAAAAAATGAGGGTACATGTTAGAGAAAAACTATATTATTAATTCATGAAAGTGTGGTGGGATCTATCATTTTTTTTTTCAATCTTTTTGGTTTTGTGTTTGATTTTGTCTTTTTTTCCTCCGGCCTGTTTAATTTGTTTGACATGCTACTATGAATTTTACAACAATTTCGGCTTTTTCTAAATATTTTGCTACACTGATATATATTATAGAATTGCTCGAATTCATCTTATATTTTTATTAGTATGACAGTACCCCGTTAGAATAATTGACTAAAGAGTGAAGATATAGTTTGAGTGATCCACATGTTGAAATTCGAAATTTTCTTGCTCAAAATGCTAATGCTTTTCTAAAATATAAATTCAATTAGACATGCTATACGGTTTCTCTATCTTTTATTTTTTAGCGGCTCTTTTTGTAATTAGACATATTATGATTCCTATAATGAGTACGATTCACTATGTCCCCTAATTTCTCTCTTATTGTTTCATTTTCTTTTAGGATCCCCCTAAATTATATTTTATGTATCTTACACCCACTCACACGAATAGTAAGTGGTGTGGGGCTCACTCACTATTCATGTGAGTGGGTGTAAGGTATATGAAATGTAACTTAGAGTTTGCTTTTCTTTTATTATTAATAAATACCTCCTTTGAGAGGCCCGCTTACTTTAAAAAAAAAAACCTTTATTGTGATGAGTAATGCACAGGAACACCTGCAAGAATTTTGTCATTTTCTTATTGAAGTACGGCAATAATTTAAATTCAAGTCCCTTGCCTTGGCGGTCTGACTGAGGGTGGGAAAATATAATTTATAATTAATTTAGTTAGATATGCATGAGAGATAGCAATGGTCTAGGATTGTCTAAGATCTTAATTCCGATTACGTAACTATAGGATATAAATATGGATCATATTCTTTCCTATTTAGACTCCCGTGTTCGGACTACGTGTTCGGAGTTCGGACTTAATCTCGTGTTGTACGAAAATATATAATTCTTAAGCTAAGCTAAATATAATATTAGCCAAACTATTTGTAGAGCTTGAAACGCACTAATATTATCAGCCAAACCATCAGTTACAGAGTTGTCCTCAAGATAAATATGAGAGTAGTGAAACACCACTTTTCGAATTTATTAGTTAATTGTAAGCGATTCGGACAATCTGACGCTGGAATTTTGAACTCTCCAAACAAGCCAAAGTTATAGTCTACAAACATTCTTTCCAGCCTATATATATGTATATGATTAATCGTTTTCAAGTACAGTCCTCATTTTTTTTTTCCATGTAGACATATCGTTAAATCATGCAATTTAATAAAGTCAGTGCAGATACGTTATTAAAACCGCACGGTTTAATATCGTGTCTCCATTAAAAAAAAAAAAAAAAGAGTGCCTACTCCTAAAAACAATTAATCAATATATGTGATTATCTAGAGATATAAGAAAGGGATGCTCAAGTAAAGGAGAAAGAAATCCCATCTGACTCACTGTATTGAGCAGTAAAAAAATAAATAATTAATTAAATTTATAACCTGCTTAGTTATGAAAAGAAAAACAATTTCAAATAGTTAATTAAAAATGTAATTAGCATGTGGACCGCGTAGGACTTAGAAAATGGAATTTAATTAATCATATTTTTTTAATGATAAAAAAAAAAATTCATATTTAACACGTAAAAAATCCTTAAGAGACGAGATCATAATTTAGGAAAAAATAAATAAATAATTCTATGAAAACCATTTAATAATTGTCTGAACCGAAATTTGACCTGTCTTGGTATATACAATATGCAAACAGGCTAAACTTGAGTGCTGTATTTAGCGCATTCTAATTTACCCGATTATTAGAGTTATGTTTAAATATATTAAAATTCCCTGTAAAAGAATGTTAGATATTAAGATATATTAAGTTTCTTATGTTTCACATTCATCATAATCAATTTCAACGTATCCATATTTGTCTCTGAGTCGCAGACAGAATAATTCCTCGTACAATAAACATTACAAATAACTTAATTATTAAAAAAATGATAAAATAAGTAGCACATGGGCAGCTACTTCATTCCCCGGTAGTGGGTTGTTGACTTGGTGTTTTCAATATTAAAGGAGAGGGCACTTTTATCGGATATTCCACATGCTCTTCCTACTCGGTATGGCTCCCATTTGTGGAAATCTGTGGGTCGAGTTTGGGATTATGCTAAGCGTGGATTACGCTGGAATGTTGGTAATGGACTGAAAGTTAAATTTTGGTGGGACTGTTGGGCAACGACACCTCAGCGTCTTGCGGCTTTAGTCTTACAGCTGATACCTCCAGACTTTGGGATTTGTATGTTGCTGATTTTGTGTCTACAGATGGCTCTTGGAATTGGCCAAAGTTCAGTCATCTCTTGCCCCATCATGCAGTGATGTGAATTGCGTCAATCCACCCCCCATCAGCTCGCAATGGTGCTGATCAAGTTTACTGGGCAGCACCTTCACAAGGAAATTTCACGGTTAAATCAGCATATGACATTTTGGATCAGTCTCATGTGCAGGAAAGGGATAATTACTGGCGGTTAGCTTGGTCATGGAAGGGTCCGCAGAGTACCAAGATCTTCATTTGGCTGGTGCTTCACAATCGGTTGAAGACTCGGGCAGAACTAGGATCACGTCACTTGCACATTGATCCATCTTGTGAGAGGTGTGGTGCTGGTTTGGAGAGTACGATTCATGTACTTCGAGACTGTCCTTATTCGAGAGCGATTTGGCTACGGTTTCTTCGAGGCAACAACCAACATCATTTCTTTGAGACTAACCTGCAGACTGGATGTCAGAGAATTTGCAGACTTCTAACACTTTCCTAGGTAGTAAACTTTGGCGAGTCACCTTTGGCGTTGCTATTTGGCGGCTTTGGTTTTGGGGAAATCGGTTTATTTTCACCAAGGATTATTGGGAGAGTAATAATATAGCAGTGGACATAAAAGTCAGGGCTGCTGAAATTCAAAGATGTAATTCATTCCCTCTTGCTGCTGACATGGCCCGTATTGAAAAGTGGATTCGTTGGATTGCTCCCACTTGGCCTTGGGTTAAGTTAAATACTGACGGTGCCATGGGATCTTCAGGCCGTGCAGGAGCTGGTGGGTTAATTCGTGACTACAGAGGAGTTTGGCAAATAGGATATAGTGCTAACTTAGGCGTTTGCTCAGTAACATCTGCTGAACTCTGGGGTTTATTTCATGGATTATCTATAGCTTGGCTATATGGTTTTCGTAGGGTGATAGTGGAAGTGGACAGCAAGTGTGTCTTGCAGTTACTCTCTCCTTCAAGCCCCATCATCAATGAGCATTTTTCTCTCATTCAAGCCATCCAAGAGCTTCTCCGTCGTGATTGGTTCATACAAGTGAAACATATCTATTGGGAAGCAAATAAAGCAACATATTTCCTTACTACTTATAGCTTTTCTTTTCCCCTGGGTTTACATTGCTTTCAGTCCATCCCTTTAGATCTGTTTAGCATTTTAAACAATGATGTTTCAGAGGTTGCACACTCCCGCTTAGTGTTGTTTTAGCTCTTTTAAGAGCCCTTTATTGATAAAAAAAAAAGGAGAGGGCACTTTTTTTTTAAATATTGATATATTATAATCAGAATTCTACTGATATTTACAACTAAATAACAATCGAGACTCTTCTTCATGATTTTAGTATGGTACAGGTCGTTGGAAAATCTATTCTATCCTCAAAACAGAGAATCAAATAAACTTCTATCATAAAGAGGGTTGAGTCCCACCAATGGGTGGGACTCGAACTGATGCGCCCAAAATTATTGGGCGCATGAGTTCCCAATGGGCTACAGGCCCATTGACCAAAGGAGACGACACTTTGATTTCTTATGTACTCAATATTTAATTTCCCTCTTCTGTAAACATGGGTTGATAAATATATATCCACAAACACTATATATCTCTTAGGTATCAAGTGCAAGTCGCGCTTCTGTTTTATGCAAATTTCTAATTTTTTTCGACAGACCTCTGTGTTGTGCTTTCCATTTATAGACTCAAACTCCCATTAGATTTTAGATAATAATCTAGTTGTAGATTTTAACAACTTGAAGAAAAATAACATAATAATTCTTAAAAATGTCATATCATATATCATATTTCTTAGGATATTAAGAGTACTATATTGCTTTATAACTTTGTAAATATGACATTACTGATATTAGTTAAGTTTTTGTTGCGATGATAGCATGTTACATAATGCTAAAATTAATG
>NW_006262274.1:17277733-17287625 GCF_000493195.1 Citrus x clementina | reverse complement strand
ATTTTACATATGTGTTTAATTGCTTCATTATGTAATTGAAATTGAAAACCTTTCAATAAGGCTCGTTTTCAAAGTAGCTCCTTATAGATTATACAAGCACGTGCCCTACCTTTTTTTTTTTTTAATATTCAACGTGTTTGTCAAATTTGACCTTAGAGATATATGTTAATGTTTAATTTATGTAGTCCGTAATGACGCCATTAATAATTAATTTATGTAGTCCGTAATGATGCGATTAATTAACTAATATAGTGTAAAATAAGGACATCACATGTTGAACCCCACACATTATTTTTATCATCATCAATTTTCAAACCAGTTTCCCTAGGCAATATTGCAAGCTTTATGGAGAGATTTAGACACTGTTTCTATCTATCTTCAAATGCATATCACATGCATATTTATTAAGTCTAAAAGAATTACATAACGAAAAAATAAAACATTGACTAATTTAATTTTCGCTGTGGATAGCATTCTTCATCGTTAGCCCGGCTGAATAATTTGGCTAACTAGTAACTACATGCAAATGCAATTATAGCTAGATGATTAAGCTGACATTCTATGGATGTGCTTAATTTACTGTAACATCTGACATCTCAAATTGTTTTCTAGTCCAACTAGAGTTTCTTTTAATTTTTATATATTTAGTTTCCAGACAGTGTCCATTATGATGGAAATTAACTCACAAATGTAGAATATTTTCCCTTACCCTAAAACTATTGAGTTTTTCCCCTCGTGACAAATTCTTTTACTCCCCTTGCCAGAATTCTAATTAGGTTCTCTTGAGGACTAGAATTTTCATTATTTCAGGTAAATACCATTCAGCATATACGGAAATATAACTGCTACCAGTAATTTTAAGGTGGTAATGAAATCAGTTATGAGAAAAGAAAATCATTTTCGATTGTTCTTCGAACGAAAGCCGAGGAAGAAATTGTAATTGAGTTTGCCACAACATTTTTATTTTTTTGCCATCTGTGTTAAACACAAAATTGCTTTCAGAGTTGTTCCGTTTGATTGAACGACCCCCAATTGATGACCTTATTCATCGATTTAAACTTAATTTGTTACAACAATAGTACCGCTTATGATTTACCTGAAATCACGGTACATTTCAGCCGGACAGATGTGAAGTTGAGTACTTTGAACTTTTACTTCAATACTAAGGTGGACGTTGCATGCTTCAATCTTGAGTCATAGGAAAACTGCTCTTTTATATATATATATATATTAGTAATTTTTTAGCCAGGGATCATAAAGTGCGGGAAACGTCAGGAAAAACTTTAAAACCGCGGAATTTTAAAAACTTAAAACTTAAAGAGATTAAACCGTACGGTTTATGCATTTTCCTGAATGTTTCCGCATTTTAAAATTCCGGATTGAAACATTTCTCATATATATATATATATATATATGCAGGCGAATTTCATTTTTGGTTGTACTACATTGGCGAGAGTCGAGCTCAGAACTTGAGTCGTAGGAAAACTACTCTTACCACTATAATTAGACCTTAATCTCTTGTAGACCGATTTTTTAATTAGCTATGACATTGAGAAATAGAAGGTGTCCTTCAATGAATTACAAGATAATATGAAATGATTCCAGGCAATGCATGCTTACAATTCCCAGCTATCAACCCTCTCTCTCTTGGTGCTCTGTTTACACACACCCCCTTACTAAGGGAAAATAAGAAGTAGATTGCATCTATAGCTTATAATTAAGTCAGTTACATATGCATTAGATAGAGAGGCTATTAGCAAATCTTGGATTAGCTGTTCAGTGCAGTTGATTTGTCCTCAACAAAGAGCATTCTGGGGAAAGAAGTGACACGATAATCACTTTTCAGGTAGAGGAACAGTTGAAGTTGCTGATACCACATAGCTGACTTGAACTTCTTGAGGGATAACATGATAAATTCTTATAGCAGCTTCTTCAAATATTCTTTTTAGTTCTAATACTAATTCAGATCTCCTGTTAATTTTCTCCTCGTAATTCTCAAATATTATGATGTGAGTGATGTAAAGACCCATTATCATCTTCTCATCCTTAATATGCTTCACTACCACACTGTGGGTTGGACTCCAATGCCGAGGCTTGCTCTCTAGGTAGCTACAATAAATTGAAAATAAAACTTAATGTTGTAAACTATGTGCTAATTAACGCATTATACACTGAAAGGGGACGTACTGGACAATATCTCTTGAAGTTTATCGTGAAAATAAACTATGGAAAGCATTCTATTGTTGCAATGCACGCAATGGACAGAGTTTTTAATTGAAAGAGTTGACTTACTTCTTTATGGTAGATTTTAGATACGAAATCTTTTCGATTGGCGTGAAAACGTCAATTGCGAACTCCACGGCATCCCTCATATCCACTGTGCTTCTATAAAAATTGCTGATGGGTTTGGTAGCTAGAACTGAATTTGGATAAAATATTTTCTCGTTGTCATATCTCAAAAACGTAGTGGTCAAAATGTGCATCTCCTCGACCACCATCTGTAATTGATGTAAAATGTGTCAAGCAAATTTGCTCGATCAATATTACAAATTTAATCACATGTATATACATTAGAAAGGTGATTGAGTAATTACTACCTGTACTCCATCAATGACGCAGCGATCACCAACATCAAATGGGTGTGTCACAAATAAAAATATGATGGCTTCAAATACGTTCTTGGCAGTGTTACCAAACAAGAACACTGCAAGTACAACTTGGGATAAAATAAGTAGAAGAGCTTTAGTGGTTAATAAACCCACTATAAGCAGCCACACAATCAGGGACGTAGCCAGGAATTAAATTGATCTGGGTCACACTAAAAATGTAGTATAATTTTGAAAATTTATATTACAACACATAAAATCGCAATATAATATAAATTGATAATAAATTTTGAAAATTTAGATAACAATACATAGAATTGCAACTATAATATAAATTAATAATAAATTTACTTATTACAATTGTTCTAATCAAGAATTCCCCAACGAGATTTCATGCGTTGAAAATGCTGTAAAATAATTTCATTATCAATACAATCAAATACATCTTTTTCAATGTACACAACCAGATTATCATTCAACCATTCATCTTCCATTCAACTTCGTAGTCGATTCTTCACATAATTCATAGCTGAAAAAACTCTTTCAACAGTGGTAGTGGCAACTGGTAAAACTAATGCTAATGTGACTAATAAATAGACCGATGAAAACACCTTGTGCTTATTAGTCTCAACCATTTTTTGTGCAAGATCACAAATCCTGTTTAATCCTAAAAACTCAACACTAGACTGCATATCCATTATGTAAACATCAAGTTAAGTATCTAGTGCCATGAGATCAATTGGAGAAAAATCTTTTAGATAAAATTGAGCAAGGCGCAATAACGTTTCTTTATTGAAAGCTGCAAATAAATCTTTTGGACATAAACAAGCCAAGAACATAAGTAATTTAGTGTTTACCTCATTAAAACGACTGTTTAACTCTTGAAGTTGCATATCCAAAATAGTACAAAATAAGTCAATGCGATAATGATGCATATTTGTGATCTCTTGTGCTCTATGCCTTGATCTTCCAGGGGTTAGAAACATATTTTCCATGACAGGAACAATAATAAAATGCTTCTCACAAAATGAAGAAACTTGACTAAGCAAAGAATTCCATCCATGTTCCCTCATCCTTTGTAGACCTAGTTTGCAAATACTAACTAATTTCATGGAATTCACAATATCTTGATCTTTCCTTTGTAATGCTTGTGACAAATCATTTGCAAAACCAAGAATATTTTTCATCAAGTATAAAGTAAACACAAAATCAAATGTTTGCATGAACTTCAAATTTAAGCTATATAATAAAATTAGCAATTTTAAATTAGAAAAAATAATGAAATAAAAAATTAGAATTAAAAAACATCACGCGCATGGTGACGACAGGGAGCACTGCAAATCGCCTAATCTGCTATGGAGTCCACCCACCACACTTTATTTCATGGAACTATGGAAGAGACGAGAGAAAGCGGAAAGCTAAGATTTTACTTATTTTAATTAATTTTTTAATGAATTTCATTTGATAAAGGTTCTCTCATTTGTCTTTATTGATTTTTATGATATTATAATAGTTAATCAAATTATTTAGAATTAGACATTTAAGTTAGGGGCAACGTGAAATATTTTTAAAATTATGTGGGCACTTTCAAAGTTTTAAAATTTACGTGGGGCATTTTGATAAATAATAAATAAAATATATTTTTTTAAGAAAACCATCAAAAAAAATTTTGAAAGCCAGCTGGGGCATGTGCCCCACCTGGTCCGATGCTGGCTCCGCCTCTGCACACAATGATGATCAGAACTAGGGGTGGGCAAACGGTTCGGTTTTTGCCGAACCGAACCGAACCAAACCGAAAAATTCGGTTCGGTTCGGTTCGGTTCTATGAGCAAAAACCAAATGGTTTAAAAAATCCTGAACCGATTGGTTTTTATTCGGTTCGGTTTAAAACCGAACCGAACCGAAAAACCAATCGGTTCGGTTCAATTTAACAAAATATTTAAAAATTAAAGTGAAATAATAAATTTAAAATCAATTTCAGTAACAAAAATTCAAAACCCTAAGGCCTAAATCACGATTGCATACTGCTGCTGCCCTTGCCTCTCTCCCTCACGCCTCTCCCTCGCGTCTCTCTCTCGTCACGGCGCAGCTCCTCACGGCGGCACCACCCCTCGGCAGTATCTTCCCCCTCTGCGCGTGCACGGTGCTGTTCGGCTCAGCCCCTCACGATCTCTTCCTCGCGCCTCTCCCTCGCATCTCTCCCTCCTCACGGCGCAACTCCTCAACGGCGACACCACCCCTCGGCAGTATCTTCCCCCTCTGCGCGTGCACGGTGCGGTTCGGCTCAGCCCCTCACGATCTCTTCCTCGCACAGCCCCCTCAGTAGCAGCACAGCCCTTCCCCTCACTGTTGCAGGTTATTTTGTTTAATCTATGTTGTGGCCTCTGTGTTTGAATTGAAGCTTATGTGGGGTTAAATTTGTGGAGGTGTTGGTGATTGTGTATATCGGTTGCTGGCAGTGTGGAATTGTACAAGTAAAATAGTTGTGTAATTGTATATTGTGAGAAACTGAGAATATTGATATGTAAATAGTTGTATAATTGTATATTGTGAGAATATTGATATGAATTCGGAATTTGGATACAGAAAACTGAGAATGTTTCCTTTCAGACATCTTTGCTTAGCATGACCTGCCATTTTATATTTTTATGTACTGTTTTTTTATTGACTTGGTTGCCTAAAAATTATGATCTTCATCGCAATGGCATCATAGATTTTTAAATTAGCTTGTTACTATGAGTTGATATGCAACAGTGAACACTTACAATATCTAACTTTGATGGGTAAACTGTGACTAGCCAGAACTTATGTAGTTAAAAGATAACTAATTTTTCCTGGAATGCACCTATTGCACCATATATCTGAACATCTCTAGGCATGTATGTAAATTGGGATTTTGTGCAAGTAATAGTGATATGTTTAACATTTCTCTAATGGCTTGGGAAAGTAGATTGAGATTATCCAAATGTGCTTAATTCAGTTCAATACTTCAAATTATTAAATAAATCATTTTTCTTATTTCTTTTTATTTGATTTATTTTAGATGTCTAATTATTCAAGAGTTCAAGACAACCTTGATTGTGTAGCCGATGATTTGGAACATGAAGTTGAAGTTAATGATAATGAAAATGATTCGGCAACAATTGTCACTGGTGGAAACAAGCGAAAAAAGTCATCCTCATCCAAACCACCACTACCAAGGAAAAAAATGGCTCCAAGATCACCAGTGTGGCAACATTTCACTAGAGTTCCAAATGATCATACAAAGTGTAAATGCAACTACTGTGGTCAAGAATTTGAATGTGGGACGGTCGGGTACGGGACTAGCACTTTGAGAACTCATAATCGTGAAAGATGTCAAAAGTTCAAGGACTTGCAAAAAAACCAAACAATATTAACTCAAGATGTTGGTAGTGATGAAGTTGTAGCAAGGGGATTTAGTCAAGAAGCTTGTAGACGGGCAACCGTGAAAATGATTGTTCTTGATGAATTGCCTTTTTCTGTTGTGGAGAATGCGGGTTTTAGGCATTTCTGTAGTGTTGCAGCTCCGAGATATCTTCTCCCATCACGAAGAACCATTAGTAGGGATACTCTTGAGATGTATTTGGAGGAAAAGGTTAAGTTGAAGAGTTTATTAGCGGGGAATAAGCAGAGAGTATCTTTGACCACGGATATTTGGACTTCCATTACAACAGCTAGCTACATGGTCATCACCGCTCACTTTATTGATAGAGATTGGAACTTACATAGGAAGATTATCAGTTTTAACACTGTTAATGATCATTCATCGGAGACCATTGGTAAGCAACTTGAAAAATGTTTAATTGATTGGGGTATCGAGCGAGTGTTTACTGTAAGTGTTGACAATGCAAGTCCAAATGAGGGTGCTCTTAGGTACTTGATTGATAGAGTGAAGACTTGGAGGGATGATGGCTTAGTGTTGAATGGAGATTATTTGCATGTTCGTTGCTGTGCACACATATTGAATTTGATCGTTACTGAAGGGTTGAAGGAATTAGAGCAGAGTATAGTTAGTGTTCGGAATGCGGTGAAGTATGTGAGATCTTCCACTGCTAGGATGCAAGCATTTCAAATTCGTGTGCAACAAGAGAAGATTAAATGTCGAGGAAGTGTGATTTTGGATTGTCCCACTAGGTGGAATTCAACATATTCCATGTTGAATACGGCATTAAAATTTAAGCCGGCATTTGATCGAATGGCACTTGAAGATAAGCTTTATGATGCTTATTTCAATGAAAAAGATGGTGGAAAGAAGAAAAGGGAGGGACCGCCATTGTACAGTGATTGGGAAAATACTCGACGTATAGTTAAGTTTTTAAAGACGTTTCATGATGCGACTTTGCAGTTTTCTTCATCTTTGAAGGTAACATTAAATCTTTATTAAATTTTTTTAATTTTTGATATATAATAATCTGATGAAGTTTATTTTAGCTTTATTAACATTGTTTTTATTTATATAACAGAATATAAAAGATAATTAAAAAAATTCTATAAGCTATATTATTTTTTTTATGAGCTATATTTTTTTAATTTTTGATATATAATAATATGATGAAGTTTATTTTAGCTTTATTAACATTATTTTTTTTTTAGGTGACATCAAATATTTGTTACAATTTGATATGTCAAATTGAACAATCTTTGGGATCATTGTCCACTAGTAACGATAGTCTTTTGAGTTTCATGGCAATTAAAATGAAGGAAAAATTTAATAAGTATTGGGATGGTTGTTTCAAGATAAATAAGTTGTTGATTGTTGCTTCCGTACTTGATCCAAGAGGAAAAATGAAATTCGCAACACATTGCTTTGAGAAATTATATGGCAAGGATAGTGCCAAATGTGTTGAGATGAAGGAAATGATCAAGAATTTATTGATTAAGCTTTATGAGTCTTATAATGCACAATACAAACCGAGTGGAAGTGGGAGTACAAGTGGAAGTGCAAGCGGAAGCACAAGCGAGAGCCAAAATTTAACTAGTGGAAGTGGAAGTGGTTCGCATTTTTGGGATTTGGATGATGATGATGATGTTATGATTGAGGATCCTTTCTCCGAATTTAGTAAAGCGGTTGCGGTTAGTGAAGGTAGCCCGGAGTTATCAAATGAATTGGATCTTTACTTGATGGAGAAGACTGAAAAAATTGCAAAAAGTAATTTGGGCACTAAATTTGATATTTTATTGTGGTGGAGGGTGAATAGTGCCAATTACCCAATCTTGTCAAGTATAGCAAGGGATGTTCTTGCTATTCCAGTGTCTACTGTTGCCTCTGAGTCTGCCTTTAGTACTGGAGGTCGTATATTAGATCAGTATAGAAGCTCTTTGACTCCAGACATGGTGGAAGCATTGGTATTGTTACAGAATTGGTTGCGGACTTCTCTTTTCGTGGATACAACGACGGACCTAAATAAATTAGTTGAAGACAATGAGTTTATGGATCAACTTGCGGAAGGTATATTTTGTAAAATTTTAATTTTAATTTACTGTTTAAGTATTATCAATATTATATAATTTGTTTAATTTTAATCTAAGTTTATTTTTTAAGTATTACTAACCTTGTTCAATTTGTCCAATTTTTGTATGTAGAACTTCGCAAATCAACAACAGTCGACCAACTTTGTAGGTCAACATGAAAATTGCGGTTGAACATAAACCATTTTAGGTAATTAAATTGATATATATTTATTAATTAATTATTAAATCGCTTTATTTTATTTAGTTTAATTATTGAGTGCTTTGGCTTATTTTGAAAGTTTGAATTTTGATGTAGGTGATGTGGGTGGCGGATGAAATTGTTGCTTGTGTATTGAAGTTGAAGGCTTCTCTTATTTTGTTTTGTTTAGAGTATGAGATTTTCATGTAGATGATGTGGGTGGTGGATGAAATTGTTGCTTCTCTTATTTTGTTATTTACTTGATGGCTTTGTATTAGGACTTTTGTTATTTTGTTTTTTACTTGAAGGCTTTGTATTTGAAGTTGTTGATTGTGTATTGTAGACTTATTGTGTTTTATTTTTCTTGTTGTGAACTTATATTCTGTAAAATGTAGGGGAAAATTGTAAAATGCAGTAAAATTAAGCAAAAATTGTAAAATGTAGTAAGATTTGGTTAAAACTGTAAAATCTATAAATATGTGCGAACCGAACCAAACCAAACCAAACCGAACCGAATTTTAGAACCGAACCGAACCGAACCGAAATATTTCGGTTCGGTTCGGTTCGGTTCTAAAATTCGGTTCGGCTTGGTTTGAATTTTTTAGAACCAATTGGTTTTGGTTCGGTTCGGTTCGGAGCCCGAACCGAACCGAACCGGAAAATGCCCACCCCTAATCAGAACCATCACAATCCCCGTAAAAAGTTTGTTCAACTCTTGCATGGCTTCTTTGGAATTATTTAAGTAATGAGCCAGAGATGTGCGTTTCTTGTAAACATTTACCTGCAAACACCAAGTCATCACAAGATCAATGGATATAGCCTCCGTTTGGTATTGAGTTTTGTTTTTTAATTATTATTATATCAAATACATTTTCGACTAAAGAGTGACCATTATAATGCTTTTTTCTTTACTTTAATACTTTGATAACTTTTGCTGAAGTTACAATATTAAAATATTTGGTAAACATTATTAGTTGTTGTACCTTAAAGGTTAAATTGATTTAATCAACCACTGTTATAATAAAAAACTTACAATATCTTTACTATTTCTGTCAAAATTATTATTTAAATATTATGTTTACCGCACATATTAATTTTTATTTTATAATTATAATTTTTTTCTACAGTGGCTACAGTTTAAAAGCCATAACACATCAATATCAATCAAGGCCATAGTGTAGTGGGATTATGTATATTGAACCACAAGAGGCATTGGTATTAACACAAGCAAAAAGAGTGAAACTCCCTGTTGTTTGATTAAATAATCGAAATCTCTTCATGTTTTAAAACATATCCAAATTTCTCCACGTGTCAAATTTTTTTTCTAATCTTACTATTTTATTATTGATGGTCAGTTAGACATTGAAAATATAAATACTTTAACTAATTAATTAATTGAATAAATTTTTAATCATAATTAATTGAAAATTAAATTTAAAATTATGAAAAAAGCAAGGAATTGTCAGAATCTTTAACTAATTCTGATAATTTTTGAGAATTTACACACGCACACACGTGTGTGTGTGTTATTTTTATTGTTTCAAATACCCTCAACATACTATTCTCCACACAAAAAAAAAAGCATATTTATCTTATGTTGCATATAATTTTTAAT
>NW_006262274.1:17169933-17272831 GCF_000493195.1 Citrus x clementina | reverse complement strand
ACTACAAAATTCTAACATGTACTTTGCACCACCTTTCTTTTCACATTTGTTTCAATTAGCCACTTTTGCATTAACACTATTAAATAATTTTAATAAAATAATAATTTTATCCCAAATAAATTAAAAGACCAATTTATTTTATAAAACCTTTAAAAAATAAAAAAATATAATGATAAAAAAATCCCTAAATTTAATAAAAATAAATCCCAAAATTAGAATTTTTATTTTTAATATAAAATTATAATTATAAAAATAATTGCAAAATTTTGGGATTTAATAAAAATCCCCTAAATTATTAAAATTTTCGGATTTATTCTTTTAAGAAATAAATTTAGTTATTTTAATAAAATTTTACAAAATTATAATTTTTTAATAAATGAATTCATTTATTTTTATTCAAATTTTGTAAAATTATAATTTTTAATAAAAATAATTATTAAAATTTTGTAAAATCTAAATTTAGTAAAAATCAGTTGAGCACCTCAATTTGAGATTTATTTTTAATTAAATTTAGGGATATTTTTATGATTATAATTTTTAATTTTAAAAGTTTTTATTAATAATCTTTTAATTTATTTGGGTGTAAAATTATCATTTTATTAAAATTATTTAATAGTGTTAATGCAAAAGTGGCTAGTTGATACAAATGTGAAAAGAAAGGTGGTGCAAAGTATATGTTAGAATTTTGTAATGGTTAGATGAACATAAGGTAAAATAAAGGTGGTGCAATGATAATTGCCCTTTTTATTATAATTTCATTTAATTTTTGTAATTAAACTAAGTATAGAAAAGTTCACAAAAAATAACGTAAAGAGAAAAGCTCCCAATAATTATTGTAAACTTCCCTATAATTAATATTAAGAAAATTTTCTATAAAATTAAATGAAATTATAATTATAAAAAATTAACATATTGAATTTGAGATTTATTTATTTTATTAAATTTAGTGGTCTTCATGTAATTATAAAAATTCAAAATTTTGTAGAATAAAATAGTCTTTTAATTTATTTAGGGATAAAAATGTTATTTTTTAGTATTAAAGTGGTTTATTGATACAAACTTAAAAACAAAGGTGGTGCAAAGTACATATTAAAATTTTGAGGTGGTTAGGAGTACATGTGACAAAATAAAGGTGGTGTAGAGATAATTTTCCTAATAGTTATTAAAAGAATCGCAATATTAGAAATTACTTTCTGTAAATTAGTTATAGCTGAATAATTAAAAAAAAAAAAAGCTCTTGCACAAATTACATGAGAATTAGGAACTTACCACCCAGTTGCTAAAATCTGACCTTCTGATCCTTCCAGTTTCCACCACGTCCAATTTCTGCATTATTACGTCCACTTCTTTCTTTATAAAGAACCGCAAGAGGTCTTCCTCCTCTATATATCTGGACATTTAATTTTCAACATAGAACAACTGTGAGAGAAAATAGTTCCGGAAGTAAATTAAAAAACATATATATTAGATGGAAATTTTAAAAGTCAAGTATCCTCACTTGCTGCCAGGTTGGGCAACATTCCGGAAAATCCAATAAGCAGCAGCCTTTGCATCCCATTCGCTTTCAATATTCTTGTTGTAGTCACCATGAAGTTCATCATTCTCATAGTCATCAAGTTCATTTGAGACAATGGACAGCTTTGTACTGCTAATGTGATTTATTAACTTTTCCATGGTCCATGCAGAAATTTTCTTCATCTTTTTACGCTTTCCACTAACATGGTGAATCACCTCCTCTTTCTCCTTTTGATTTCCAGTTTCATTCTTCATACTCATGCCGCCTACTATTTCACTGAACTCTATGAGTGGTGGACCCGAACTAGTGGAAATAACATATTCATCAAATATGGCTTCTTGAATCTGGTCGAAGAATCTCTTTGATAATCTTGAAGCAACCAGTAACTGAAATGAGTAAGTCTTAACCATCCACAGAACAGTCCCAACAAGACAAGCAACGAGACCTCTTGTAATATAGTTTATAATCTTTTTAGTCACTTTTGATCTCTCCACTCCACGGTCGGCAAACAATAAACACCAAGACAACAGAACCAAAGCAAACCAGATAAAGGCCCTAACGCTCCTCCTCAACCCATCCAAGTAATACAGAACCATAAGCTTTAGCTTGAAGTTTCTTTTGATCAAGCAAGTCAAAGCAATCATCAATCATTTAGTCACCAATCGACCACAAAAGATTACCAATACCAACACACACCATTTCCACAATTTTAACTCCCATATCAAATGGTTTTCCAATTTGTTCACGGTTAAGCTACCAATTAACAACCCCATTACCCAAACAAATGCAATCAACTCAATCACCATCAAAATTTTCTTTATCTTACCACCCTTTCTATGTTCGTTTTCCTTCTGCTTCTTCTTCTTCTCATTGCGTCCTGGATTCACCAATCTCGGAGCATACCGAGCTCGAATTCATCAACTCTGTATTTCCTTCAACTAATTTGGCATCAATTAGCTCCCCAAATCTTGAGACCCTTTTTCTCCGAGTTAAAGACTGGCCTTGGCTGCAGCTACTAAAAGCTGGTTTCTGTGGCTGCAATCCTCTTCCTCTGTTATTTCAGTATTTATTGGATCAGACTGGGAGTGGGTCTCACTTATATCCTTGGAAACGGGAGCCTCTTCTGTGTCTGCAGCAATTTGGATCACGGTGTCGTTATGGTGACTGCCTCCTTTCTTCTCCACCAGGTTCAGGTCTTTTCCACCTTCCATTCCCACTTTGCTACTTCTGTTGAAAGGAAAATAGTCCGACTTGTTTTCTACTAATTCAGGTTCTGGGTTTCTCTCATGGAACAAACTTTTATAAGTAATATGATTGATTTGTTATTAAATATTTTTAACCGTTGTGTTTTCATTATATAATGGAATGACCATACCTTTAATGTAGTTAAATGACACAACACTACTGTGATACTAAGAACAGATAAGTAATGATATATTTTGAGAATAAGATTAAGACGTGTGTACATAGACTAAAATTAGGGGCTAGTTTAAGATTACTGTGATCGATGAAATAAGATATTTTTACTGTATAGATAAAATAAAATTTTAATAAAAAAAGATAGATTAGTATTTAATAAATTGTGTTATTAAGCTTGTTGTGAGCTTAAAAAGGTTTAGTAAATTTTATTAAAAAAATATTATTTTATTACATATTGACCAGAATACACATAAGTTGAAATTGTCTTATATTTATATATTAGGATTAATAACAAAGTAAAATATAATTATCTTTTTGTTAAAATATTAAAGTTAGAATAGGAATGTGATAATTTATTTAATAAATTATTTATTAAAACAAATTTTATCTACTTTTTAAAATTACTGTCAAAATTGAATAATCTTTGAAAAAATTTACCAACTCCTCAAATGGTTGCCAATCATTTTATTTCTGTTAAGTGGTGATTCTCATGAGATTCAAGTATTTCAAACTTTTTTACAAGAGTAGCATTACTCTAAATAACATGATAATTTTTAAGTTCTTGTTATAAGCGAATTCTATAATACTTATGATGCATTACAACTAATTGATGTATGCATGATATGTATAATTGAATTTAATATAACCACCACATATATAATAATTTTTTAAGATAAATAAACACATATTATAATGATGTTTACTTATTGTATGAATGGTATTTCTGATATATTCCAGATTTTTTCCGACCTTATCAATCGTGAAGAAAAAGGTAATCACCATGTTGGGACCCTGTAAAACAATTGACAAAATATATCCCTACTTAAATAATACAAAAAAAATCTGGGATATGGGTGACTTTATACAGAAAAATATGGGTGCTTCAATAATTCACAACCGGACCCAAGTGCCGGGCTGCCAGCTCTTGGAGCTTTTAGGCTACATATCCAAAACTAAAAAGAGAAAATCAGCCAGCAAAGTGGAATAAAGCTGTAAATCCAAGAATAAATAATTGGAGTCGTCATTGTAGGGGACGCTTTTTTTTTTTTAGGTTTATCTTACTCCTATTCTATGCATAACTTTAAAAAGGGAAAAAAACACATCTTATTTTTTAAAACTAAGTCATATATATTTAAAATTATCTAAGTGCGGATGTTATTGAGTGTAATAGACCATATGTCATGAATTTTTTGGCTAGCTACTTACGACCAATGAAATCATGACATGTGACGTGTCATGCATGCACTTATCATGACTCATAAATGTAAAATTCTAATTAGGTGTGTACTGTCCCATACTATAAAGACTGTATTGCTTTATCTATTAGTGTATTGAAATATGTGATTATTAGTATTTTAGTGCTATCCTAACTTTGTTAAAATAAAGATATCCTTATTAGAGAATTATTCAACATGAGTTATATATACGAAAAAGTTTCTATTAAGGGAATCTCATATTTTATAAAATTGAAGAAAAATTTTCTGTTAAGGGAATCCGTATTTGAGTTAACTTGAAGAAGTAGATTTATTCTATTTTAAATAGGGAGGTATTGTCATTGTTTTCATAATTTTTTAATTGATAAAACCTTCTTTTATAATTTCGATTATTGATCAAATCTCTCTTGTAGAGTCAACTTGAATTAGAGCATCATTTAATTTCACTATAAAGCGTTATCAAAATCTCATTGAGTTGTTTGGATTAAAATGAGATCAAATCACACTTTGGTTAGAGTATTACCTAATTTCATTGACTTAATCCCATAACAATATCTACTATTCATTTATCCTATCAATTTGCTTCCGCAACCCTGCTGCAGCCACTTAGGTTTGGCCAAGTGAACATGAACGCGTTAGTGACGTAGCAAATTAGAATATCCAAGCCCGTAGTCCTCCCTTCCGAGCCAGTCTCCTTTTACCTTCACTACACTACTATAGATACATAACTTCTTCTTCACTCCTACCTGAACTCCTTCTTCACTCCTATAGATATATCTAATTTCTTTCTCGAATGTGTAGGAAGTGATGCATCTTGTGGTTGAGCCAGGGCGTGGTCAAAGGGAAGGTTTGATTGTCAAGACTTGACATGCGACTCAATTGATGTCAATCATCTTGTCTTGAAAAACAAATGGTTTGTCTTTAACTAAAATAGGCACAGTCTCAATTACATCATTAGTCGTAACACACCTATTATGGTATCTCGTCTTTTGGCATTTCAAACGTTTCTTCTTCATCAAGAATAGGTAAACGTGTTGGCACATCTTCATTCATTGTCTTAGGGACATGCAATTTCTTGGATGTATTTACAACTACTTTGCCCAGACTCGGAGATATCCAATTACTTGAATGAATCTACTGTTGCTTTAAGTTTATCAATCACGGCATCAAATCGTTATTATAACGACTCAATTTTTTTAGCTAAAGAAATTGCATGGTTTAAAGTTTAGATAGTGTATGAAGGCATTTTACTTTTATTATGAAAAGTTAGCCCTTCAAAAATATCTTGTAATTATGTGCTCCTCAGGTTCATAATAATATTTACACCTATAAAATTGTTCAAACTCATAAGCATAATTAATTAGGAACTAATCTCATAGCTTGTCATAACAAACAACAATCAAGACAGATGAACATGGATCTCAAAATTTGCCTCATACAATTTCATGATTGAATTATGCATTATCCTAGCTGAAGTCAAGACTTTTGTAAGTGTTGCCACCAAACTCGAACGCTTTATTTCCAGTCTACGGGCAACACATTATACTTTTCTTCAGGAATGCACCTATTTATAAGCCATTGCTCATTCGTGTCCGACCAATCAAGAAATTTCTGAGGGTACCAGTATGCATGAACGAACGGCACATTGTAAATGGGGCATTAAGGACGGTAGTTTAACATTGGTTTTCAATTTCCTTGCAATGTGCATAATGTGAGTGGAATCCAAAATATACATGTGAATAGACTAGACATGCATCAACATCAATTGATCTCTGCCTGTAAGATTGCAAAAGAAGCTTGGGGTATTCTTGCAGACACACATGAAAGCGAAGTTGTGTTAAAACATTCTAAACTTGAGCAATGTACAACTGAATTTGAAAATCTTAGAATGTTTATATGAACATGGGGAAATTGTTTATTTTAATGCTGTACTTCTTAAGATTGCTTATGAATCTTATGCTCTTGGTAAACGAACTTTTGAGGAAGAATTTATTCAAAAGATTTTGAGATGGTTGCCTGACAGATTCATACCTCATTAAAAGGTGGTGTCAATTGAAGAATATAATGACATTAGCACTTTAACTCGAAGTTCAGTTATAGGCAGATTTCAGACTTTTGTGATAAATTTTCTAAAGAAGGACAAGAAAGAGAAAAGCATCGCTTTTTAAGCTGAAGTACCAGTCCAAGAGAGTGATTCAAAGGAGGCAATTGATGACATGGATGACATTGGCAAATCACTTGAATTGCTAACAAAGAAGTTTCACAAGATGGTGAAGAAAAAAGGAGGCTACAAATAGAAACAGTCATCAAGATCTTCATTTTCTTAAAAGAGTAAGTCTAAAATATTTATTTTAGTTTGTTTGATTTTAACCCAAAAAAGGAATTCAACGTAGGGAATGTGAAGGATATGGTCATACTCAGTCACAATACGTTAAAGACTCTCATGAACGAAAGAAGAAGAAAGTAATGCAAACATCTTGGAGTGACGATGATTCTGATGAGTGCATTGATAACGAAAATCTTATCGGAGGACTTATGTTGCTTGTAAAGAAATTTAGATCATTATATATATAGGTAACCTAATTACCACTCTAAATTAATTAGTTACTGTTCACGAGCACAAATAAACATACACTAGAAATAATAAGTTGCAGAAAGTAAAGCTTGCAAAGGATTTATGTGGTTCGTATAACATTTCTACGTCCACGTAGCAATACTCGGCCAGGGATTAGTCAGTACACTAAGTATAGAATGATTATAATCTATTGGACTTACACAACCTAAGATTCCCTCTTACTATTTGCTGTCGCCTTGTTGAATTAACTTAGACCATTTTGCTTAGTCAGCACCGCTTATTTCTTGTCTACAACTTTGATGTGAATCTCTTTATTGGTACAAACGTCCCATCGGGCCTCCCGAAGAGATAGATAATGAATAGATTGAAAGCCGAATAATACTGAAGTTGAACAAATATACGTATAATGCTTGAATAGCTCTCGGTTTGTGCTATCAATACAGAGCCCAAATATGGCTCAATTATAATATGCATTCACCGCCTCTTATGCAAGCAAATCCGAATCCGATTCTTAATCAAATAATAAAGCAACCAAAGCCACGAAATTTGAATTATAATCCAATTTATTCATCTCTCACGTAATGTCCTTAATTCAAATTGAACAAGGCTTGGTCAATTATCTTATGAAGCCTCCGAAGCCATGGACTTGCCTTCTCGTGTTCAAGTTGTCTTTTCTTGATTAACTTTGTCTATGCATGCTTCAATTTGACAAGAAATGATCTTGCTCCAAGTGCTCAATTCTTCTATTTGTAATAGAAGAACGAAAACTATTTCTAAGATAATTAAAATAAGATTACAATTGAATAATAACTCAGAACCCAATAATACAAGGATATAGAGTTTACAGGTCGAATGATATTGTTTTTCTTGTCTTTAAAAGCATGAGTACAGTGATATATATGTACATGTTGCGATGCTGTACAAGATAAAAATTAAGTGAAAGTGTAATTAACTATTTTGATTCGTGGCCGCTAATTGAGGAACTAGCCATTGAAGAGTCAATGAGAATCATGCTTGATTTCTTTTCATGAGTTTTCCATAGATTGAATCAATCGATCTGGTGCGAATCTTTTTACCAAAACTGTCAAATTGCCGTGTTTGATTCAGGTGCTGTTCTAGAAAAATGTCCATTGTTGATTAGTCCTAACAAAAGAATGCCAATTTAACTAAAGACTCAAAATCTTTAACAATCTCTCCCTTTAGCATCTTTATGGCAAAAATAACTTAAGTAGAGAAATTAAATATTCCTAAATCATTAAGTACTGTAGAGTGAAATAAAACCCATACACATGCAAATAACAACAAAGAATTAACCAAAACAAAACATCAATGTACGTTAGTTCAATAAATAATGACCAAAGGAAAAAGAAAGAAGGTTATTTGTTAAATCAATAAATGCATTGCACAATAAAAAATAAAGACAAAACATATGACTCCCCCTGTCGCTATGCGCAACAATGAAAATCATTACTCCCCCTAGAAATTAAAACATGACTCCCGAATAATTAGACCAATATTACTCTAACGGACCCAAAAATTATAAATACCGAACAATTTCGGTGACAAAATCATCGAAGTCAATCAATCGATTGGCAAGACAATCAGGTCGGGTACAAAAGAAATAATCTAAAAGAGAATTATAAAAGAGGGGTTTTTAATAATCAAAAGTTTATTGAATTTTTTAGATTAGAACGAAATTTAATCATATTTTGATTAGAGCGTAATTTAGTAGTATTGACTTAGTCCAGTTCTAAAATGATATTTAGTATACATTAATCCTAACAATTCGCTTCTGCTACACCGTTAAGTCATAACCATTTCTTGCTCTATTAAAAAATTGGCAAAGTCTACCATAAAATTATAAAAAATTCTCAATATCTCACAACTTTGCTAGAATTATCCAAACTCAAATAATTGCACTGGTCGAGAGATCATCATTCTCATCAAAGGCTAAGCATAAATTAAACACGAAGTGAGACGATCAGCTTTCCGGTGGCGGAGCAGCTGAAGAAGTTGCCGATCCGACGTAGCTGACCTGAACTTCTTGAGGGACAACATGGTAAATTCTTATAGCAACTTGTTCAAATATTCTCTTTAGCTCTAACACTAGTTCAGATCTCCTGTTAATTTTTTCCTCGTAATTCTCAAAGATTATGATGTGAGTGACGTAAAGACCCATTATCATCTTCTCATCCTTAATTTGCTTCACCACCACACTGTGGTTTGGACTCCAATGCCGAGGCTTGCTCTCTAAGTAGCTGCCATAAATTATTAAAGCAAGAAAATAATTAGTAACGACCAACTTCATGCCGTATATTAAATAACCATACATCAATGCTATTGTAGTTGTTGTTACCAAGGAGAGAGATTTGTGTATTTTTCACATTTGAAGGATGTATTGGTCACAATTTGCAAGTGTCTGGAGTAAACTACATTTATGCCAAATTGCAGAGGTATTTACAATTAATATAAAAAATGAAGAAGAAATAATAATAGGGGTTCCTCTATGATTCTGTAATTTTTTTAGAGAATTAATAATGTTTTTAATTGTGCACCATTGAATTTAATCAATGGTACACAATATTTGTAGTAAAAAATAAAAAAAATAAAAATAATAGTAAACGGTTAACAAACGTGTAAGGGTGGAGAATTTTGTAAAATAACTATGACCACCCTTAGAGTTTGAAATAATTTCACTTAAATATCATATTTTATTTGAAATGTGATAATCTTTTTAAATAAATCTTTCAAAATCTATTACCATTAAGTATAAAATATAATGAAAGATTATTTAACACAAATCAAATAAATAAGTTGCAATTGCAAAATTTATATATGATATAACACTAATAAATAACACAACTAAGTACATATACTTAAGTAAATGTCATTGTCACATCAATAAACTCATTGTTAAGATTGCTTGTAATATAAAAATTACTTGATCACACGTGTTTTAATAAAATTTAATATCGTATATTAAAATACTCATTATTTTATATAATATTAAGGGTCATTGTATAATTGATCGCGAAATATGTATTATTTTTAACACCCATTTAACGTACTTATTCTCTGAACTTTATATTTATCTTACAATTAATATCCTTACATGGTAGGAATTTTAAGTTTTATAAGCCTATATATTTTCATTTTATTTTCAAATATCATTTTGTTAATTTCATAAAAGTTAAATCTAATATATATTCCTAATAAGCTTTAGTTTATGAATCGTGAAAGATTATTTTAGTGATACCCTTTGATTGTAATTATAAAATTTTATGTTATTAAGAGTCATTACTTTTGTTATGATAGTTAATAGTAACAATAAATAAAATATTACCTCCAATAATATTTACGTGGGAAAAAAAGTGAAAGAAAATCATTTATATTTTTAAATTTTTATTGACATGGTAGGAAATTAGATGATCCTTATAAAATTTAACTTTCACAAGCTTGTTTTCATTTTATTTTCAAATGTCACTTTGTTAATTTCATAAAAGTCACTTTGTTAATTTCATAAAAGTTAAATCTAACACATATTCCTAATTAACTTTAGTTTATGAATCATGAAAGATTATTTTATTGTTATTCTTTGATAATAATTATAAAATTTTTATGTTACGAAGAATCAGTACTTTTATTATGATAATTAATAGTGACAATAAATAAAATATTACATCAAATAATATTTAATGGACAAAATGAGGAAAAAAAAATCATTGTATGTTTTTATGTTTCCATTATAAAGATATGGTTTGGGATACTTTAACTTAAAATTTTGACACAATATTTGAGCCATTAATATCTCATAATCTAATGGTTGATATTAAAAGTCAAAGCAACATTTCATAATGTTATATCCTCCACCATTGAATTGCATGAAATAAATAGTTTAATTTTTTTAAAAAAAATTAAATCAAAATATTTCTCACTCTATAGTTATATAGACATATATATTTTTCAATAATAATTGGTGAATAAAATATTTCTCATTTGTTGTGAATCATATAGTATTATTAATAAAACACATATAAAATAGTTTATTGCAATGTCTTCTATTATCATTATTGTTTAGGTATTAATGGTTTGTAATTAAATTCATACAATACAAATTATTATAAGATATTGTGTTAAATAACCTACTTGATATTATATTTTATACTTAATGGTAATTGATTTTGGAAGATTTATTTAAAAAATATTATCATATTACAAATTTAAAGGAGGGCTGAAAAGTAATTTTAAATAAAATATATTATTTAAGTGAAATTGTTTCAAACTCTAAGGGTGGTCACAATTATTTTATAAAAATTCTCCACCCACTTGAACGGTTAACAAACTATTTATTATTATTTTTAAATTATTTTTTTAGTACAAATATTGTATATCATTGATTAAATCTAATGGTTCACAATTAATATGTTACAGCATCACAGAGGAACCCTAATAAGAGAGAGGTTTACCTGAATGAATTACGCGGATGTATATTTTTAGTAACCACCATAATTAATTATTAATTTCTTTTGGTGGACGATTGGTTATTTTCTTTAAAAAAAAATAATCATGGTGGACTACTAAAAATCCATATTTGTGATATAACAATGGACCAGAACTCCTTTCAAACCCCTTATAACCAATCAAAAAATAAAGAAGAAAACGAAAAAAGAATGGAAAAGATTCTATCAATGCATGACGTGTAGTTTTTGTTTTAAAGAGTTGACTTACTTCTTTATTTGAGATTTCAGATGTCCAATCTTCTCCAACGGTGTGAACACATCTATGGCAAACTCCACCGCATCCCTCATATCCACTGTGCTTCTATAAAAATTGCTGATGGGTTTGTTTGCTAGAACTGAATTTGGATAAAATATTTTCTCGTTGTCATACCTCAAAAACGTGGTTGTCAAAATGTGCATCTCCTCAACCACCATCTGTATAATTGATGTAAAATATGTCAAGCAAATTAACTCAATATTATAAAATTGAATACACGTATTTTAGGAAAGCGACCGAGTAATTATTACCTGCACTCCATCAATGACGCATCGATCACCAACATCAAATGGGTGTGTCACAAATAAAAATATGATGGCTTCAAATACATTCTTGGCAGTGTTACCAAACAAGAACACTGCAAGTACAACTTGGGACAAAATAACTAGAAGTGCTTTAGTGGTTAATAAACCCACTATAAGCAGCCACACAATAATGATCAGAACAATCACAATCCCCCTAAAAAGCCTGTTCAACTCTTGCATGGCTTCTTTGGAATTATTTAAGTAATGTGCCAGAGATTTTCTTTGCTTGTAAACATTTACCTGCAAACACCAAGTGCATCATAAGAATGGTTTGATGGCACTCACGTACCTTGAACGCCAACTACCTATAAGGTCTTGGTTCGAGTTTTGGGAGCTTAAAAAGCACCTACGGCTACTTTATCCCTAGACCCATCAGATTTTTTTACTTCGAAAATGGTCATGGGCACAATTTACAACAGAACTTACCACCCACTTGGTAACATCTGATCTCTTGACCCTCCCAGTTTCTGCCTCTCCCAACCTCTGCATTATTTCGTCCACCTCTTCCTTTATAAAGAATCGCAAGAGATCACACTCGTCCATATATCTGGTCATTTGCCAACGTACAGAAACAATAGGCATTGTGAGTCTGAGACCATAATTCTGGAAGTGGAAAATTGAACAAAATGTGGATGGAAATTTAAAAGTTAGATAGTATGGTAGAAAGATTCATAAAAGTATCCTCACTTGCTGCCAGGTTGGGCAACATTCCGGAAAATCTGATAAGCAGCAGCCTTTGCTTCCCATTCGCTTTCAATTTTCTTGTTGTAGTCACCATCAATTTCATCATTCTCACAGTCATCAAGTTCATTTGAGACAATGGACAGCTTTGTACTGTTAATGTGATTTATTAACTTTTCCATGGTCCATGCAGAAATTTTCTTCATCTTTTTACGCTTTCCACTAATATGATAAATCACCTCCTCTTTCTCCTCTTGATTTTCAGTTCCATTCTTCATACTCATGCTGCCTACTCTTTCACTGTGCTCTATCAGTGGTGAACCCGAACAAATGGAAATAACATATTCATCAAAAATGGCTTCTTGAATCTGATCGAAGAATCTCTTTGATAATCTTGAAGCAACTAGTAACTTGAATGAGAAAGTCTTAACCATCCATAGAACGGCCCCGACAAGACAAGCAACAAGCCCTCTAGTAATATAATTTACAATCTTTTTTGTTTCTTTTGATCTCTCCACTCCACGCTCAAACAACAAACACCAAGCCAAGAGAACCAAAGCAAACCAAATAAAGGCCCTAACACTCCTCCTCAACCCATCCAAGTAATACAGAACCATAAGCTTTAGCTTGAAATTTTTTTCAATCAAGCAAATCAAAGCAATCATCAACAATTTAGTCACCAATCGACCACAAAAGATCACCAATACCAAAACACACCATTTCCACAACTTTAACTGCCATAAGAAATGGTTTTTCAACTTGCTAACAATTAAGCTACCAATTAACAACCCCATTACGCACCCAAATGCAATCAACTCAATCAATAAAAATAATTTCTTTAACTTATTACCCTTTTTATGCTTCTTGTTTATCTTCACCTGCTTGTACACCTCCTCATATTCGTCTTCCTGTTCTGGACTCGCCATTAGCGGAGTACGTGGTGTTAATTTCATCAACTCTGTATTCCCTTCAACCAATATTTCAGCATCATCTTGTTCATCATGTGACTCCGCAAATCTGAAGACGGATTTTCTCCGAGTTAAAGACTGGCCTGATGGGGTGTCTGCAGGCTTATTATCTGGAGAAGCAGAGCCTGCAAATACTGGAAGCTGGTTTCTGCAGCTACTGAGATCCTGATCATTAATATCAATCTCTGCTACTTCAATATTTAAGGAACCAAGCTCCAAATTCTTTGAAGAAGATTGGGAGCCACTTATTTCCTTGGTTACGTGATACTCTTCGGGGTCTGGAATCTGAATCACGGCGTCCTTTGAATTGGCTCTTTTCTTCTCCACCAGGACCAGGCCTTTTCCACCTTCCATTACTGTTTAAAATAAAATGTTCTGAGAAGCTTTGACTCTCGGTGGTTGTGGCTCACAGTTTTCTAATCTGTGAAACAAACATACGTAGGTTAGAGAGATTAATGTTTACTTTTGTGTGGTTTCAAACTTTCAATGACGATGAAGAGTAACCAGATTTGATTTGAGATTTTTGTCAAACAACACTTCTCTGTTTTCCTTTGCAAACAGTTTATTAACATTGATCAGTTCTTCCAGGCAGCATTGACGTTGACTTTGTCGCGTGGTTACATATTATTTCATTATTAAATAATTATTTGATTTAGAGCTCTGCATTTGCTCTCCAGTCTTTCGTATTTAAAATTTGTAGGTCTAGGCCACGAGCTTAGCCGGGCAACCAACCTATGCCCTTACTTAAAGGGACTGGTGTCTCAAACCCTGTGCTAGACTCATTTTTCCTTTGAATTACATAATTGAAGAGGCTTAGACAATTCTCTCATAAATTTGAGTAGAATTTAGATATTTCTTCAATTTTATTAGTACCAAGGAATGAAGGAAACTAATCGTTTACGTTGAGATTTGAGAGATTATAAAAAGAACAGCTCGACCTGCAACCCGATCCATGTGCCCGTAAAGTCAGAATGACAATTTTTGGTAGTTTAGGAATTTTATAATAATTAAGGAAGCCATCATACAATCAATATAAGTTGTCACTTTTCAAAAGCACAGTCATACACGCTCATATTCGGGGGTCACAACTTACAAAATGCCGATAATAAATTATTTATTATTATTCTTTTTGCAAAGCCGATAAGTTTTTTTAATACAAAGAATGGGCTGATAGACTTTACCCGACCAAGTTGTCGAGGAGTAATCTTATCTGACTTCTTTAAATTATCTTATCCACCTATATTTTTTTATTTATTTTCTTAGCTTTTAAAATTATTCTCTCTTCCCCACCCACCCCCTCTAACATAACATAAACAATAAGTTCATCAACCACCACACTGCTTAATTTCTTCACCATTAATTCATTCTCTCCACATTTTCAATACTGGATTTTATTAAATGTGTATGAATAAGTGGTGGTTTTTATTATTATTAATGTTATTGATTGTGCTTTATATGATAATCTAAGATTTTATTTAATTTTAATTTAGAATTTGATTCAAAATTAATATTTGATTCAAATTTTGAACCAATTTATAAGAGAGAGAGTGTGTCATGCACCACTTGATTCAAAGCAACAGCCAACTGTTTGCTTCATTATTTCAACTACATGAGTCAGTGGCCATATATATATTTGAAGGAATTGAAAGCAGCTCTTATTTTGTGCAACCATTTTTGAAGTGAGGCAAAGAAGAAAAATGGAATAGAAAAAGAGAAGAGAAAAGAGAAGACACCAAAAATAAATAAATAAAATAAAAGAGGAAAGTCGAGAGTAAGGAAAAAGAGAAAAAGAAAGGAGAAAGAAGAAAAATGGAATAGAAAAAGAGAAGAGAAAAGAGAAGACACCAAAAATAAATAAATAAAATAAAAGAGGAAAGTCGAGAGTAAGGAAAAAGAGAAAAAGAAAGGAGAAAAAGGAAAACAAGAGTGAAAAGTGGAATTGAGGGAAATATTATGGGAAATATAACTGGATAGTTAGATTTACATTAAGTGAGTCAGTGGTTAATAGATTTATCGAATTTAAGTGGATATGATTTAACTTACATTATACGTATAAATTTTTATATCAGTTCGAACAATTAATTTTTGGATTCTGTATTTTAGGAGGAACTCAAGAATCCAAGAACCCACAAGAGCCCCAATGATTCCCATAGTGAAACAGAATCTATGAGTGGATATTATTATTACTATTATGTATTCCGTGAAGCATTTATATTTGATAATATGATTTGATATCATGTTATGATTACATGTACGCATATTATATGTTTGATTGAGTTATAAGATGTGATTGCTAGTCACCATATATGTACCCTTCCCCATAGATTGAGGGTTAGGTTAGTCCACTCATGCGAGATAGTTTAATTACACCGAGTATTGAGAGGCTTTGCCACGCTCTACTCACGTAATGATGATCCTGACGAGTATTGAGAGTTATTTTCCCATAGGTACTATTTGGTGCAGTTTTGTCATGTATGTATGTATAAATTCCATGTTTGCTAGTGTGTGATATTCAGTGTGGAGTTATGTCACGTGATTATATATAAGCACTAGTTCACTACTTTATTATTATTATTATTATTATTATTATTATTATATAATTACATCCACTCACTAAGCCCCAAACTCACTATTTTCCTATTTACCCCTTTTCTCTTAAGATTCCGCAAGATTTCATGCAGATCGGTTCTATACAATTAAGGTTGGGCCAAGAGACGCATTGCTTAATGTCTTGCATTTTGAGCACGTTTCTATTGCTTATGTTTTTATATATATATAATTTTAGTGTGAGTATGTATAATGAAACATGAATTGTGCAAGTTTTGAATGTATATTTTCGGATGAGACACAGAAGTTGTTATGTGCTTATATCACAGACCATTTTTATATATATTTTCATGAATTAAATTTGTGCCATGAGTTTTAGTTGTTAGTTTGCATGATTCACCTCGGATTTGACATATAAGTCAAGGCGGGTCGTATCACAGAGAGAGAAAGAGTCATGACCCCACCCAGACTTGACAACATATTGTCTGCTTTGGACCTTAACAAGGCTTACATGATTTTATTTCCAGGGGGTCCATACACCCTAAAACGCGTCTTGCTAATTAAGGTGTGGATCACCCATTATAAACTCATCATCTCTCCCTTACTTTACCGATGTAGGATTTGCCTAAGGTGTTACATACACCCTACTTAAGGATTTAGTGTCCTCGCTGAGATTTTCCCACCATCGTTCAAGAGGATCCATGGAGCCGTTTTGATACCATTTGTAATGACAACCCAGTCCTGACAATATATTATCCGCTTTAGGCCTTAACAAGGCCAGTATATTTTTGTTTATAGGGTGTCCATACACCTCGTCTTGCCAATTAAGGTGTAGACTGTTGGGGAAAAATCAGGTTTTTAAATTTTTATAAAACCTTTTAAGATCGCTCTCATATAATATATAAGAATTTGTATTCTAGAAATTATACCTTGAAAATTCGATTTGGCTTTTTCCGTTGAAGTGATTTAGGCTCCTAGATCACGATCCGCCACCACCACTCCTGTTAGATCACGATCTGTCACCACCACACTTGTTAGATCACGAACTGTCACCAATGATCTTCCAGGTTATGACTCAGGTTCGATCTGCACTTGACGTGTGGGCGCCTTTATCACTACCAAAGCAACTAGCACGAAAAATTTTTTCTCTCAACAATAGAGAGAAAAATCTTTTTCTCTGATCTGTATAAAGTTGCTTTTTTTTTATAGAGAAAATAAGCCTTTTATATCTCCCTTTAGTGAAAACCCTAGGCTCCAAATAATGAAAATAAAAACTTATGTTACTTGATTTTTCTATAGGGGACCCACCATGTAAAATAACATAAGGCCCCTTACACATAAGCTAATTAAATGGAGCCTCCCACTAAATGATATAATTAGGTTTTTGACCCAAATAGCTAGTTATCTTGCTTATTAATCCAATAGCGGTGCAGTCAATTAAATGAGCTAACCCGGGAATCATTTGGGAACATACAATAGTGGCTATAACAATTAGGCCTGTAATTAAACTAACTTAATTATTTAATTCCAAATCTACTCCACTCAAAAAATTAGAATTGACTTCCATAATTGTATGCTCGAATAACAATTTGTCCCAAGCCACATTGATTTCTTTACTGCACAATCCTTTGTACCACATCATTAATTAAATCGATATCTCAACTGTCTAATCAATTTAATTAGATCTTGTTCCTTGATACTTACTGGTTTTCTCTAATGATCATTTTCAACATACTAAATATGTTGACACACTCTGGCCAGAGAATTCTATGATCAAGTGCCGAAAACCCATCAAGAGATGTGTTGTACAAATTCTTTATTGTTAATCCATAACTCCAATACTCATAACTGCTCTCATCAAGATACCGGGTAATCTTGACCACAAGTATGTGTCGTGCCCATTGGTAACTCAAATGGAATACCAATTACAATCATGAAATCATAATTAACTCAAGATTAAGATTACAGTAAAATCAATGCCCATGAGATTTAATAAGTCTGACAGTTATTACAAAGTTAATTAAATCTCATATGTGATCCTATTCAATGTAGTCGCACTACATCAATAAATTCATACATGATTAAGATAAATCATTCAATGAATTTATTACAGTCTATACCTGAATAAAGTGCCCAACTTTATTTATCAACTGCAAACCAAATTTATTTAATCATAAGATAACTTGTATTTATGTCTTTTGTGAATCCACATTGTGATCACATAAATACATATAATATGATTAAATAGACTTTAATACAAATATTAATGCAATTAAGATATTTGAATAAAATACCTCATTTATTTTATTAATCAGAAAAATTATTTATTACAGTTAAATAAATACATATGCTTTCAAAGAGTATATTTTCGCAACATAGACCACCCTTTATAAATCCAGCATCTCTCTCATACATTGCCGATGTAGGATTCACCTAGGGTATTATATAGAGAGAGAGTGATGAAAAGTTAATCTATTGAGAAATTATTTATTACAATTAAATAAATACATATGCTTTTAAAGAGCATATTTTCGCAACATAGACCACCCTTTATAAATCCAGCATCTCTCTCATACATTGCCGATGTAGGATTCACCGAGGGTATTATATAGAGAGAGAGTGATGAAAAGTTAATCTATTGAGAAATTGAAAGAAAACAAAAATATTTATTTTTAATTATTTTTTTATTTTTCAATAACAACAATTTCAAAATAAATAATACTAATTAAAACGTGGTGGTTGATGAGATAAATTAAGGGGTTAAAACAACACTCAATTCCTAAATATTAGGCATAACACAAATCTGACCGCAAGCACCAAAGCAAAGCATCAGGTGTAATGAAGCTAGTGATTGGAATGAGAAAATCCATAGACATTTTAAGTTCCTAAACTTTTTTTTCCGTTATATTTTAAGTTGTATTAAAAATAAAAACTCACCTAATTAAAACAGCTTACGATCTTGCTCCTAGTGTCTTTCTCCATCAAATTTTTTACATCTATAAATTTTACAGTAAAAAAATAGTTAATTAAAAGAGTAAAAATTTGATCTAAAGTAAGTTTATTCACTTATCTACAACTCATTTTTGTAGAAAAGAAATAATTTATTTTGAAGTTTTGATAGATTATTAACTTTATGGGCATGCTAGGGAAAGAGAATCGCCCATTAGGGTTTATTGACAAAGAAAAGCAAAGCACTCGTTTTGTTCTTCCTTAGCCCTTGCTAAGTGCTTCTCCTGTACCAAAACAAAAAAAAACAAAGAAAAGCAGGAGATAAATGTTAAATCAAGAAAAAGTTGAAAAGGATTTAAGTGGGAGAGAGAGTCGCTCATGAGATTTATTAAAGATAAACAACAATAAAGGCTATTTTAAGAACTAAACAGGATATAAATGGAAAACTGGTTTGAGAAGGATAATAGAGGGGTGCTAGTGCTATTAGGAATGGCAAGATAACCCAAACCTGCACGAACTCGGATGAGCCGGACCGGGTTAAACCCACACCGGATGTATATTTTATCCGGATCCAGTTTTAATTTTCTTAAACCCGAATTTATCCGGGTCCAGTTTCGGGTTCACCTGAACTCGGATTTCTTGAACCCGGACTCAGATTTTTTTGTTTTAAATATTATTTAATTAATTTTTTAAATTGTTATTTATAAGTATAAAAGAAAAAAATGAGAAATAAAACAAACCTTACATTTCCTACAGTCGCCGCTTCCTCATGTTCATTCCCCAAAATTCAGCAAATGAATTCAAAATCAACATCGCCCCGATTCATCATCATCCATCAATCATCATCAACAGAACATCACTGTCCGGCTCATCATCATCCATCAATCATCAGCATCGCGACGGTGGCCGCACTTCTCTGCAAGTTTCAATTTCTACCTTATGTGTTAAATTTAGATTTATTCTGAGATGTGGGCTCAAGGAATCACGTGGCTTTCTGTGGAATCATGTGATTTCTATGGAATCATGTGGCTTTCTTTGTTTATTTAATTTTCCCATCTTCTTCATCCTCCACTATCTTCACAAGATCCCATGAGTTCTATTTGTTTCTACAACTACCAAAGAGCCGAAATTGGCATGCTTGAAAATTTTTTTTTTTATTTCGGGCATATATACGAGTTTAAAACCCGCAATCTAGAAACTTGAATTTTTCTAGGTTCAACCTGGACCAGACTCGGAGCTAAAAAATCTGGGTTTATATACGGGTCTGGTAATTAAAATTGTCATCCGGGTCCGGAACCGGAAAGACTAAACCCGAACTCGACCCTGGCTTTTGCCATCCCTAGGAGCTACCGTGCTAATTGCATCACTCTCTTAAATATTTGGCTTGAAAGAACCAGCTGTAGAGCTATTATATGGGTCGTAACTTTGTAGCCCATGTAGCTTGCAGCCAAACTGTAATGAATAGTACTTTTAACTCCCTTTCAGTATAATCCAATATACTAATAAATTTTTTCTTCCATTGAAATTATATTAAAAACAAACACAAGTAGAGCCACTCGGCCTTTGGCAGAGCTAGATTATCTTCATCGGCAAAGTACCCACTTATTTAAGCCAATAAGCTAGATTATGTTCATACCCATTTTTCATATATATTTTTACAACTACAATATCTTCTAACAAGTGTGTGTGTGTGTGTGTGTGTGTGTGTAGGAACACCAAATGGAGATTACATTAAAAATTATTTGAGAAATACTATAAGACACATTTCAAAACTCATAAAAATATAATAAGAGATCCATGCCACACAAGAATATAATAAAAGAGCTCAATGTGCATAAAGAAGAATAGGATATATAGAAGAGCACTAAACTTCTTTCGGATATCTAAAAGTGGAAAAAGCTTCAAATGTCTTAAATTTGAAAAAATGGGATGGAGATATTCCTACATAAATCACAAGAGAAAATTTGTTAGACTAAGTTTATAGGCTCGGGAAACCTTCAACTCATAACGTCACTTTGGTGTATGAGTATCAAAGCCTTAAATTTGCTAAACTTGTTGGCATGGAAGGGAGTTTTCCAGTTTTACAAAGTTCTTTGAGAGTTCTTTCTAGACCAAAATATTAAACAGTTGATTTCACAAGTCTGAATCCATCTCCATACATTTGATCTTCACGTACTTCTCTGCTGTGCATTTCAAACTCTTTCAATTTCTTTTCAAACTGAGAGAGGCCTCCATTAAAATCAGTCTCTTGTAACCACATATGGGCTATCACTTCACACATGCCTTCTTCGACTTTTCGTTCTTCGACTCTACAGCTTAAACTTGTCGGTGATCCAATGCATTAGAGTGCAATAACTTGAAAAAGTATAAAAAATTAGCGAAATCTGATAAGACACAACATATTTTACATGAGTTATACTATTGGCACCCCTTCATTAATATCATGTAATTACATTTGCAGACGAATACAAATTGAATTATTTTTTCCTCACTCTCTTCAATGTATATTATTTGCACTGGGATGATTTCTCTCTCTCTCTCTTCAATTTATACAACTGATTCGCACAAACTTAAAATATTAATTTTTTTTGTTTTTCTTCCTTTTTTTATATTGATTATTTTTATTTTTGGAAAGTTAGTGTTTTTTTGTTTCATGGAGAGAGGTTGAAGAGAAGAATACACATATAAAAACTACTTTAGTTTTATGGAGGGAAAGTTTTAAGAGAAAAATATGTCAAATGAGGTAGGCTGCTCTTTCTAGAAGAGCAAGAATTTCACATCCCTTTTTGACATTTGCTAAGGGCGGCACCAACCATATTGAAAAAAAATGGTGCCGTCCATAATTGAAAGAAAAAAAATTATAAATAATAGCCAATATTTGGCTATAAAAAGGAGCTCCTCATTTCATTTCATCCATCCCAATTTTAGAGTTCTCTAATTCATTTGAAAAAAAGAATTGAGAGTTGAGAGTGTTAAGAGTTTTAAACTCTTGTTTTAGTGATTTAAGAGACTGGGTGTATTGGGGTTTTAGGTAGTGAGGTAAAATATTATAATACTTGTAATCCTCATTTTACTAGTGAAATATTTTCTATCTTCGCCTGTGAACTTAGGCTAAAAGCCGAACCAAGTAATTTTCTGGTGTCCTCTTTTATGTTTGTTTTTTATTTTCTTCCAATTTCAATTTAGTTGTGGCCCTGTTTCACCTATCAATTTCCTAACAGTGGTATCAGAGCTATTGGTTGTATTTTTAGAGTCGGATACTGTTTACGTATACGATACTACTCACGTATGCGGTATTATTTACGCATAAAGCATTGTTCATGTATACAGTACTGTTCACGAGAAACGGTGGGAGCGATCCAAGAATTTTGTGGTGCAAAATAAGGAATAATGGTGTGAGTGGAGTAACTGTGTGGTTTTGTACATGTCTATGAAAGTTCTGTCACAAAGGCGATAAGAGCCTAAGGAATCTGGGTTTTAAGTGGGACCGTTGTGACCCCTCCAGTCTTTCCTGGAAACTATCCTGGTGTGCATATTCATATATACTCACAACTATTCGAAGTGATACACTAGTTTGTACACAGTATTTATCAACAAAATGGCGACAAAGTATGAAATTAAGAAGTTTAACGAAAATAATTTTTCGTTGTGGAAAATGAAGATGAAAGTTATATTGAGGAAAAATAATTGCTTGGTAGATGGAGAAAAGTCCATGGAGATAATTAATAATAAGTGGAACGAGATAGATGGCAACGCCATTTCTGATCTACACTTGGCACTTGCGGATGGAGTATTATCTAATATGGCAGAGAAAAAGACAGCAAAGGAAATATATGATACTCTCACAAAATTGTACGAGACCAAGTCGTTGCACAATAAGATTTTCTTAAAAATAAAACTTTATACTCTTTGAATGACGGAATTTATATCGATGACTGACCACATCAACACCTTGAAAACTCAATTTTCACAACTCAAAATGCTGGGTCATAATATAGAGGAAAATGAACGTGTAGAGCTTCTACTTCAAAGTCTACCAGATTCGCATAATCAACTCATTATCAACCTGATGAACAACAATCTAGTGGACAGTCTGGTTTTCGACGATGTTGCAGCCTCCTTATTAAATGAGGAGAGCATGCAGAAAAATAAAAAAGATAAATAAGCAAGTTTGCAGCAAGCAGAAGCACTATCAGTGACGAGAGGGAGATAACGGAACGTGATCCCAGTGGGAGTCACAATCATGGTAGGTCAAAATCCAGAGGTAAGAAAAAATATTAAATGCTATAACTGTGGCAAGAAAGTGCATGTCAAGAAAAGAGTGTTGGAACAACTAGAAGAGAAGAGAGAGTAAAGATCCTGAGTCATCAAATGCTCAATGGTGTTGATCAAATATCTCGGATGATGGCGAAATACTCTACAGTGAGGTAACAATTATTTCAGAAGGCAGAAAACGGCTATCTGATGTCTGGCTTATAGACTCAGGAGCTACCTAACACATGATCTCTCGGAGAAAATGGTTCCACACATATGAACCTATCTTAGGAGGATCTGTATATATGGGAGATGATCATGCCTTGGAGATTGTTGGTATTGGTACTATCAAAATCAAAATGTTTGATGGTACAATTCGCACAATTAAGGAGGTACGACATGTTAAAGGCCTGAAGAAAAATCTATTGTTTTTTGGGACAAATGGATAGTCGTGGGTACAAAACTCATGTGGAGAATGGAATTATGAAGATTGTTAAAGGCGTGCTTGTATTAATGAAGGCAGAAAAGATCGGTGCTAATCTATTTATACTTAAATGAGAAACACTATAGGAGACTGATGCGTGTGTCGCATCAAATGAAGAAAAGTCAACGATGATGTGGCATCTCAAACTTGGCCACATGTCGGAACAAGGTTTGAAAATTCTCTCTGAGCGAAAATTGCTTTCAAGGCTCAAATCAGTAAACTTACCATTTTGCGAGCATTGTGTTATAAGTAAGCAATATAAATTAAAGTTCAATAGATCTATTGCTAGAAGTAAATGCATTCTAAGCTTAGTTCACTCTGATGTTTGGGAATTACTAGACATATCCATGGGAGGTGTAAAGTACATAGTGACTTTCATTGATGATTATTCCAGGAGATGTTGGGTGTATCCAATCAAGAAAAAGTCAGATGTATTTCCAATGTTTAAACAATATAAAGCGCGGGTTGAACTTGAATTTGGGAAAAAAGATCAAGTGCTTGAGGACGGATAATGGTGGAGAATATACAAACGGCTAGTTTCTTGCTTTCTATAAGCAAGAAGGTATTCAGAGGTAGTTCACGGTAGCATACACTCCTAAAAAAATAGAGTAGCAGAGCGGATGAACAAGACTCTTACAGAAAAGATAAGAGCTATATTGAGGACTGCTGGTTTACCCAATTTATTTTGGGTAAAAGTAGCCAAAACTGCCTGTTATATAGTAAATTGGTGGTCATCCACAGCAATAGGGCCGAAGATAGCGATGGAGATATGGACTAAAAAGCCAACTGATTACTCTTACCTATATGCATTTGCATGTCTTGTGTACGTGATGTACAATGCCCAAGAAAGAACAAAATTAGATCTAAAATCTAATAAATGTATCTTCATGGGATATACTGATGGAGTAAAAGGGTATCATTTGTGAGACTCCACTACCCATAAGATCGTCATCAGCAGAGATGTTATCTTTATAGAAGATCAATTTAAAAAAAAGAGATGAGGATGATATCACTGTAAAAGAAAAATCAGAGACTGTACCGGTATATGTGAAAAATAATCTGGAAAAAGAAGATTCAGATTCTTCTGTAGCACCACTAGAGCACGAGGAATAAGAACCAGTCGAGTCTAAGGCTCCAGAAGTTCATCGATCAACTCGTGAGAGACGACCGTCGTCGTGACACTTGAAGTATGTCATAAAGATCAATGTTGTATATTGTCTTCTAACAGAGGATGAAGAGCCATCAACTTTCTATGAAGCTTTAAACATCCCATATGTTGCTTTGTGGATGACAGCAATGCAAGAAGAAATTGAAGCTCTACACAAGAACAAAACATGGAAACTTGTATCACAACCACGTAGAAGAAAAGCCATTGGTAACACATGGGTCTACAAGATCAAATGTGATAGCAATGGCTAAGTGGAGCAATATCATGCAAGATTGGTGGTGAAATGATATGCTCAGAAAGAATGTATTGACTTCAACGAAATATTTTCTCCAGTAGTTCGACTCACAACAGTCAGAGTAGTATTGGCAATGTGTGCTACATTTGACCTACATTTAGAGCAATTAGATGTGAAAACTGTATTTCTTCATGGAGAACTTGAAGAGGAAATTTATATGCTCCAACCAGAAGGTTTTGCAGAAGCAGAAAAGGAAAACTTGGTTTGCAAGTTGAACAAATCTCTATACGGTCTCAAACAGGTGCCGAGGTTTTGGTATAAGAGATTTGATTCCTTCATTATGAGCCTTGAATACAACAGACTCAGTTCAGACCATTGTACATATTACAAGAGATTTGAAGATAATGATTTCATCATTTTGTTGTTCTACGTGGATGACATGTTAGTAGCAGGCCCCAACAAAGTTTGAGTCCAAGAATTGAAGGCATAATTGGCTAGGGAGTTTGAAATGAAGGAGTTAGGACTAGCAAACAAGATTCTATATATGCAAATTCACTAAGACATAAATATCAGGAAGATTTGGCTTTCACAGAAGAATTACTTAAAGAAAATTTTGTGGCGCTTCAACTTGTAAGATTGTAAGCTAATTTCTACTCCACTTCCTGTTAATTTCAAGTTATCCTCAAATATGTGTCCTAGCAATGAAGAAGAGTGGAATGAGATGTCTCGAGTATCGTATGCATCAACAGTGGGAAGTTTGATGTTCACTATGATTTGTACAAGATCAGACTTGCACAAACAATGGGAGCGGTCAGTCAATACATGGCGAATCCTGGTGGTGAACTTTGGAAAACTGTGAAGAGGATTCTGAGATATATCAGAGGAACCTCCAATATTGCATTATGTTACACTACTAAAAAAATGGCTTTTACTGACACTCGTCTTCTGACACTTTTCTAAAAAGTATCAGTAGTTGCATATATTTGGGTCATTTTCCGTGTTTAACAAACAAGTGTCACAAGTTACTAATTCTATGGTGTTTGTAGAATAAGCATCAGAGATTATCGACACTATGGTATCAGAAACAACAAAAAAAAAAGTCTATTTTTGTTTTAGTTGCTACTCGAACCTAAGACCTCAAAACTGAAGTGCTTTATGTTCAAACACCAAACCACCAGGCCAAATTCGTATTTTAGTTTATGTTGAAAATGTTCAAATTATCATATTAAAATAACAATGATATAAAGCAAAAGCAAAAAACCCTAAAATCAACATAAACATAAAATTTCCTAACTTCTAATTCTATGGCCAGCCGCCTCATCTCTCTGGCAAGATCCTTCTTCTTCTTCGCACCTCTAAAAATTCTCCCCCTCGAGCCCTAAAATTCAAGGGTCCATGCCATGGGAAATCCTAACAACATTGCTCAAATTCTAAGACCCATACCATACGAAACCCTAACGAGCTGCATCAGGTTGCGAAACATCCACCATGCCACTATGCCACAAGCTCAGAAGATCCTCTTTAGATCTCCACATTTTGCTCACCCTGCTCAAGTGCGCACCGCCCCTCTCGTTTCGACTTCTCAGGATTTCTTGTTAGCTGAACTTTTGTTTTCTTCTGCTAATTCGATCTTCGACTGCCGTAAATTCACCAAATAAAAGGGATTATGGTTAGATCGGTTCGCTTGGACTCAGATTTTTTGGATCTTAGACTCGTGGGGCTGTACAACTGCGAGCTTTTTCACTTTGAAGCAGGTTGGTTTCCAAAACTCCGAAAGTTGACTCTCTGGAACTTCGAGGCTTTGAAATCAGTTATAATAGAGAAAGATGCGATGCCTGATATTAGAGAACTGTGGATTGGGTATTGCCTGCTGTTGATGGAGATTCTTACTGGAATTGAACATCTTAAAATTTTGCCTTCTATATTTAAAGGTTTTGTTTTATCTTTATTTATAAATACTTTTTTCTTTCTATATGGAAAACCCTAATTTTGATTTCCTTTAAGGTTGAAGTTTTTGGTTGGAGCTGGGCTTTATAAAAGCAAAGAAGAAGCGGAAAAGGGAGAAGAGGTTCTACTTCGAATTAGACAGGCAAGAGTTTTTTTTTAAAAAAATAATTATTGGTGATTTTGAAATTTGGGATGACCTTGCTGTAATATTTTTTTCATCAGTTGGTTCATCTTCATTTTGTAATTGTGTTATGAATTGAGTTTGTTTGAATTGGATTGGTGATCTTAGAGGTTTTATTTTATTAGAGAATTTAGTGATGAACCAGAAAATTAGAAGAATTAATTCAAGGTGATGATGATAATTGGTTTTCTTTATTTTAGTTTAAGAGTCGGCTGATCCCCTTTTTTGGTTATTGTTACTTTTCCAGGGTATCAAAAAGTGTATTAATGTTATTTAGTCGCTTAGGGACTTCAGTGTGTTTCCTTGCATTTATCTTGTAATTATGCTAGTATCTTTTTTTTTTCCCCTTGATGGTAAGTTGGTTAACTGGGAGTTAAGAAATAAAAAGTATATTTATGTTTTTTTCTTTCTAATATTATTTTTTTAGAAGCTCTATTTATTCTCTTTGACTTTGGAAAAATCAATCAATGATCTTTAGAACTAACATAGATGGGTTTTCATGGGCTCTTTCCATGGGAAGCGCAAGTTTGTTTTCTGGTTGCAAGATCTGTCAATGGAATATTTGTAGAGATGCATGTGGTACAGTTAAAATGTTACATGCCCTCACTTCCTGATAGCTTTATCATTATGTTGGTGGTTCTGTTAAGGATTTAGGCATAGCTACTTGAATTTTGATTTTGGAGGTTGTTTTGTACTTCTACATCCAACATTTCCAATCTCTTAATTTGCAACAGGATATTGCCTTATAAATGTGTTTCTTTATGGTTCAAGATTGAGTATCTCTTCATAGTTGTTGTGTTTCTAAGATTGAGGTTGTTTAGAATTTGGTTGCAAATATTCTTAGAATTTTATTTATTTTGTTCTTTTCCTTTAATATTTGCTTGAAAAAATTGTTGCCAACTGGGCTTTTTAATATTTTGGTTTAGTTAATTATTGAAATTCATATTCCTGTCTTAAGAACCAGTTTCAATGACTTTGTTTGAATGTTCAAATATTTGTGCAGGGTGGTATGCGGGTTTAAATTTTTTAGCATGACACATCACCACCGGGTATCCGTATGCTCTAAACCTTCTGTATGTATTTCTCAACTTTTGATGAGCTTACAAAGCATGGACTCTGTATTCTGATTGCTGCATGTTTCTACTCTTTCTTCCTTTGTTTTAAAGCATGGACTCTGTATTCTGATTGCTGCATGTTTCTACTCTTTCTTCCATGTGCAACGTAAGGATTATAAGCCAATATTCATAAAAATAACCATTCCATAGTCAGATTATAAGTTATAAAGTTTAAGTAAATAGATTTCACAATAATTTGTATGCAACCGTAATTGCAATTGTGGGAAATAAATTAGGATAAATATCATCTCAACCATAACTGCCATTGGATTAATTATAGTCATATTATAAGTTATAAAGTTCAATTTAATGGTAATTACGTCATTTTTTTATTTTTGTTAAATCAAGTTTTTTTTTTATGTTATGAGTTTTGTGGTGTGAATTTGATAAAAGTTTATTTCTGTTAACCATTGTTTCTCTCTCATGGTTGGAAATTAACAGGCAATTTTTTTTCCCTTTTCAATGTATTCATTTGCAGATTTGATCAATGTGTTTGAAGTTTCTTTTTCCTCAACTTCACTTGTATTCTAACCCATCCACTATTGAATGGAGAATGGAGAAGCTACTGCTGTGTTAATGTAATTGCACTACTTATGTTCAAAGAGTGGAGGCAATCATCCTTTTCATTTTAGCTTCTAGAAATGTTAAATTTAGCCACAACTAGTAGGCATCTGATTGGATGTGGCATAAATTTTTGTGTATTTAATTTAGATTATTCAGTTATGAGAGTGGGATTTCTCATCTCTTGTTTGTTGGAGTGTTGGAATTTGTAATGTGTACTAATAATATTTAAATATGAAATGAAAGATTTTATAATATAAATTAAGTTTTTTTTGGTTACTTTGTGGTGTCTTTTAATTTCACCAATAAATCAATACACAATGAGCTAATTCAAATTTTTATTTTTTTAAATAAATTAAATAGTGATACTATAGTAATAGTAATTATAGACACTAATGTGATATCAATAATTACTAATACTATGGTGTTATGATTTTAGTAATACTATAATAATAGTAATCACTGACACCACTTACAAGTGTCACGAATTTTCTGACTCCCAGATTACTGACACTATTAATAAGTGTCACTAAAAGTAATTACTGACACCATTTTAATGTCAGTAAAGACCATTTTTCTAGTAGTGTTATGGAGGATCAGAATTTACTGTCAGAGGGTTGATTGGAGAAGAGTTCAAAGTTTTTTCCTGAGGCCTAGAAATGAGCAGCATTCAAAATTATTGCATAAGAAGCTCGAGCTTATTAACAAGAGATAGAATTGCAACTTCTATGTGGCATGATTACACACGCAATGGATGATGTCTATCATGTAATTTTTTATAATTATTTTGTTTAAATTATATGTGTTGTAATATATATCTTAATTATAGTGTAAAAATAATGACAATGTAAGACTTTTTTTTTTATTAATGCTAATACTAAAGCTTTATCTTCATGTAATTTTTGATTTTATTTTGTTTAAATTATTTATGGTATGTTTGTATATGTATTAGTTAAACAGTTATTTTCTAACAATAAATATGGCTTAAACAATTAGTAAAAATTATTTTTGAAAATAGTATTACCGAACGCATATTCTATGTTTTTATCATTTTTAATTGCATCTACCAAATGCATATTATTGTTTTCAGTTTCAAAATACAGGATATAGAAAATGATACTAGAAGCATACTTAAATTCGAAATACAGCAACTGCAAAACATCATTTTCATTTTCATTTTTGTTTTAGAAAAATACAATTTCAAGAACAATATCGAACGAGCCCTAAGAGTTTTAAACTCTTGTTTTAGTGATTTGAGAGATTGGGTGTATTGGGGTTCTGGGTAGTGGGCCAAAATATTACAATACTTGTTCATCCTCATTTTACTGTAAAATATTTTCCCTCTGTCTTCGCCTGTGGACGTAGGCTAAAAGCCGAACCACGTAATTTCCTGATGTCCTCTTTTGTGTTTGTTTTTTATTTTCTTCCAATTTCATTTTAACAGTGACCCTACTTCACCCATCAATTTCCTAACAAAATAGAGATATCAAGAGTGAAAAGGAAAAATTTAAGAGTAAGAAATTTTTTTTAAATTAAAAGATTTATAATAAAAAGGGTGGTTATTTTTTTTAAAAAATATATATATATATTTTTGGTTTTAAGTAGAATATAATTTTTTTTAAAAAAATTTAAAGAAGATCTTGGAGGATGCCAATAGTCCAACTCATTTTACATCTATTATATATAAAAAAAAAAAATTATATTTGACTGCCAACAAAACACAACTAAAATAAAATGACAGCACTATAGTATGACTAATGCTATCTTATGTGCTGTGGTGGTACTATAACATAAGCAATGTCCTAGTGGTGTCGTGATATAACTCAAATATCAGTGCTCATTATATAAATATTCACCTTGAAATCGAAACCATGCATGCATCATCTCATGTGCCAAGAGTGCTCCTGTAGTCAACCTGTTTTTAAATAAGAGGCTCCTCTTAATTATTTTTTTAATTTTTAAATCGTATTAATTAACCTACCAAACTTGATGATGGTGAAAATGATCAGGACGACGTCTCTCGTTTAAATAAAGTAATCATTTATTCCCTCAGGTTAAAAATTAAAGGGTAAATGCGGAAAGAAACGCTATCAAAGCTAAATAAAAAAGGAACACGCTTCATAACATTCAACAGTAATACATTTTCATATAAATTATAGTTATGATGTAATACTTTCATTGCCCAAGAGAAAGGGAAAAGGAAACAATAATTACAAAAATGACATCAATGGATTAATTTCCATTTGTATCAGAAGAATGGATGCCTTGGATATCCAAACAAAAGTATGATTGCTGAAACTCTACGCTTAAATAGTCGTTTGGTCTTTTTCATCACCTCAATGCTCTCTCCATTTTGTAAGCACTTTTTAATTACCTATTATCATTGAAGAATGATGAATCAATCTTTGATGCCATTATTGAAAAAAAGAACATAACCCATGAAGTGAAAGTTATGATCCGGATTCTTACTCTGATCTTTGTTCCAAAGGCATGATAATATAGTCAAACCACAAACAATATTTTCTTCTGCTGGCTCTACTGGGGTATTACTCTGCTCATATAAGCAATTAATTATGGTCTAGTAGTACAAATAATGCCCTCATAATTAACTAAAATTAGTTTAATGTCTCAGAACAAGTCTTACTTTAATATTGAAAGCGTTATTCGTCATCTCTTCTTCATCCACCAAAGAAATAGGTATGTGTTTGTCGACCTTAAGCTTCAATTGTTTAAAAAATTTACGTACATCATGAATAACTTGTTTTAAGCGCTTCTTGTCCATGACTGCAGTTGAAAAACAGTCTTCACAAACTTGTTGATTAATAAATCTTGCACCTTGTTCCTGCATATATATAACAAGAGGCCAAGAACTTTCTTTTTACAATGCAAAAATATTTACACACACACATATATACGAGTCCTTTCTAATAAGGATATTTTCATTCTGTTAAAGTGAGGATGTCACTAAAATAGAAACATATTAGTATATTGAAATCTGTGTTTTTTCATCTGTTAGTGTATGCATTCTCACTTTGTTAAGGTGAGGATGTTTCCGCTAGAAAAAAAAAATTATATATATATATATATATATGTATATAGTTCTTCTCTAGACTTTTACACGTGGTAAAATAAACGCCTTTACAACAGTGTAACTAAAGAAATTTAAATGTTTTAAAATGTCAGCACCTGCAAATTTTGATATCTATAATGAAATATTAAAGGCAAGAATGGGAAATAATAATTTCAGTTCATTGCTTAGCGTCTTCTATACTTTTTCTTTCTCTTTTTTCGAAGGATTAGCTTCTTCTATACTAGGATACATATACAGAAGCTATTAGTGAAGGGAAGTGCAAAACCGTGCTAAGGAAGAAAATATGAATCTGCAGCAATCAAAGAAACAATTAGGGTTTGGTGACTTATCTTCTTCTTAATTAATAGAATTAGAAAAAAAAATAATGTTTCATTGAATGATCATTAATTTTGTTTAGTGTCAAACTAAAAAAAAAAAAAATCCTTACTCTAGAAACAAGAAACATATAGTTCTGATTTAAGGATTAATTTCTAAAGACAAAAACTGAGAGTATGTACTAATTAAAAGAGTTATATATAAATATATATAATATTTAGTTAATTTATAGATAAATCAAACATTAAGCAACCTCTACTCCGTCTATTTCAACACAAAAGTTTTGAGCAAGAGGAGAAAAATAAAAAAGAAGCAAACCTTAAACCTCCAACAAGTAGTACAATAAGGAGTGCCATTGTCATAATGTGAGGGACAAGCTGGTTGATTCCAACACTCTACGAAGCAAACGTCATTCTGCAAGAAAAGATTCCATTTAATTGATTTCGATAAAATTATAACAAACTATTTTACTAATCAATAAAATTTATTCCATAAAAATATGAATAACAGTTTATATTAATAGTTAGAAAACATATTTTGATTAATGTACTTTTGGTTGTAGAGCCAACATGTGTTTATATTCATAAAACCTGAAGGAATTAATCAAAGACGTGCAAAATAAATAAATAAGAATAGTATAAAAAAATAAAGTTATAATAAAAAGTACTCACCGCTCCACCGCAAACAGCACAATTCAAGTCACATCCACGAGCTCTAATCATTCTGATGATGGTAATTAGTAATTATATATCTCGTGCTTATAGCTAGAGAAAGGGCCTTACAATTTCTTCACAATTGTGAAATATGTATGAAATTATACGAATGTAAAAATAAACTTTTTAATATTAATGTATGATTAGAATTTAACTACTCTTTTTTTTTTTATTAACTACTAATTATTTAAGTGAAATTTGTCTAGAAGAAGTCACAAGAGATTCTTGGTCCATTAATCTATTATATATCCCCTCGCAAGTACAAACTTTGAAATACAATATTGTTCATATTAATTTCATGTGACACATTTAACATCAGTTTATAACAATTTTAATTATTTAACACATTATTAATGAGTTAATAAGTTAATTAGTAATTAAAACATCGGTCATTGATTTAAAATGGTATGCTAAGTACTATATTGGCAGCATGAGCTTCATCACAAGCATCGTAAGCAGTAAGTTCAAGACCACAGTCGGAACTTTGGAAGTTATAAACATATTATCAAACGAAGCTAAAGGGTTTCCTAGTTTCAAATTTTTTTAGCAGCTTTGCTGTAAGTTTGTCATTCGACTCTATTTTATTCTTATTTCTTTGTTTCAGTTGCATGTCTCTTATAAGGAATAAGGCTCATTATAACCCTCCTTGATTTGGTGCTTTTACCGCGTCTCGCTTCGGTGAAGGTTTATCTTCAACCTTACAAAAAAGTTCAAGACTATTGCATCTCGTGATTTTCAAATATATTCACTGGATGATTTGTATTGAATAATATCTGGGGTATTTATAAATGTTCATTGTGTATCGTGCAAGGCAAGTAAATTGTGTCCCCTAATTATAGAAATGCTTGCATATGGAAGGACTCAATCACTTTGATGTAGAATCGACGAACATCTTGGGCAGTGATCTTCGATCATGGCCGTTGGCGGTGTTTGGGATTCTCATTATTAAGTCTTGTGCTCAATTTCCAACTCTTAAATAGAATAATATTCAGCACCCGTAATTTTCAAAACTTGTCTTAAGCGTTCCTTGTGAAGACCTCTTGTCAACACTGAACATAGTGCCCAACGAGTTTCTGGTTGATTTGGTGTGTTTGGAATTGTTGACTTATCAAAGACCACATTCATACATTTTTTTTTATTTTCTTAACAAAAATAGATGGTAATTGAAGTTTTTAAAAATAAGGAAAGTTATTTAACAATAGTTAATTCACTAGGATAATCCAAGATTACCCCTAAAAGAATTAGTGAAGTATGATAAAGACAAGATATGTTACATCTAATGTATAAACCTTGTAAGCGGATCATGCATGCATCATCTCCTGTGCCAAGTATGCTCCTGTAGCCTACCGTTTTTAAATTAGGCACCTCTCTTAATTTTTTTCTTTCTAAACCATATTAATTAACCTAATCAGCTCGTGATAGGAAATGATTTAAAAATGAAAGGATAAATGCGAAAAGAATTTATATAAGATTCAACAGCACTCAATTTTTTGTGTTGCTTTTTTAACACTAGGAATAAAATGAGTACTGAAAAATTGATTAGTGATTTTTAGGAAGGACTCAGGGGAGAAGAACTTGATCTTATAAAAGAGGAAGATGGTCATTGGAGGCATTGTTGGCGTTTGTCGATGACACTCCGACATTCAAGTCAATGTATAGTAGAGAAGAGACTGGGTTTTTGTTAAACCTAAAAAAATATTCATAAAAAAGAGTTGAAAGAGTGAATAGAGGCCTCCTTTCGGACACGTAGCAAGTCGTGGAAGGAGTTTTAGTAATTTTGTGGTGAAATCTAAATATCTCAGGTTCCTCCTGATCACGTTTGATATGTTGTATTCCCATAGTGGGAGATTTTACTTGGATCATATGAAAATCCTCTTAGGTGCACATGGGCTTGTTGGGGGGGAGGGGGGGAGGGGGGCAGGGGGTGTGGTCGCCCCTCGTACAACCTTTCCAATGGCTATTTGTGGGGTTTGCCTACCTTACGTTTAACGTAAGGTACAACCCTCTCACACAGCTAAGAAGTAGGTCCTAATGAGACCCATTGTTTTAGAGAGGGCCGTACCGTACGTTTAACGTAAGGTAGCAGCTCCCCTATTTGTGAGGTTCTTTTAGTGGAGTCAAGCTGACTCAATAGAGAGATCTTCCCACTGGCATTCCTAAATTTGTGGAGGTCATGTCACTGTACGGTGCTTGAGCACCAAGTATGAATCATCCTCTAATTTTTTTTAGACATAGGGTGGATCATACTCTCTCACCTTATTTTTTCCATTATGCCCCCGACCTTTCATTTTCCAGTTTAGGCTTATCATTTTAACCAAAACTCTTCAATGTACACATGTCACCCCTTTCTTTGTCGGTTCAAATTTTACCACAAACTCTTAAGTACTAACGCAGCATCACAAGCACTGTAAGCTGTAAGTTCGAGACCACATGCAGAACTTCCGAAGTCGAAGCATATTACAAAAGAAGCTATGTATTTGCTAATTAAAAATTTTGTGATCAGCTTTGCTGTAAGTTTGTTGTTCGACTTGATTTAGCTGTTCTTTGTCTTTGTTTCAGTTGTGTGTCACTTCTACGATGTAAAACTCACTATGACCCCTATTGATTTGATGCTTTTACCTGTTATTTTTTATTTTAAATAAATGGTGTTGCTTTGTCGAGGTTTGCCCTAAAAAGAAAAAGGTTCAAGACCGTATTAATGCATTTTTTTTATAAAAAAAAAAAAAAAGATTGCATATGAATATATTATATGATAACGAATGCCAAATACAGCGCCACTGAAAATAAAAACACTGAGATTCAAATATGAGAAAATCAACTCTAAAAACCAACATACTTTACACAAAAAATTTCATACAGTAACTTAACATGCACCCCCAATCGAACAATTCCTCGGAGCAGTCAACGTTTTCAGGAATTGACAAAGATCTCTTTAAACATATATCAAGAAAAAAAAAATAGAAGGAATAAGTGACGGTTTTCCGCTATCTTTTAGAAACTTCATCATGAAGTCACTTTTTCACCACGTTCACGAGCAATGGAAGCCGAGAGAATAGAAAGATTGCGGTTTAAAAATGTTAATGCAGATTCGCACTCAGAGATGATTCTCGTGACAGAAGACGGCTCACCGGCTACTGTTTCGGATGATCCGATAGCAAGAGCTGCATGTGAGTCCCTAAGATTTCTCAAGTTACCTAAAAACTGCATCAAAATGAATTTTCTGTTACAATTTTTACAGAATACCAGACAGTGGATTTGCTGCGACAAAAATTTTCTTTTCTTGAAAAACTAGAAGAGTAGTAAACACAAGAGGAACAACAAATCTTCAAGATGCAATATCCAACATATTATCATGAGGTATAATATTCTGGAGATTACCATAAGCTCATCTATTTTGCACAAATTAGATGATGCAGAAAGGCACGATTTCTTTCTGATGTTCTTGGATAACTCTCAATTTCTTCCAGTGTTTTTATATTTCCTCTTCTCTTTCTCCTTTTTACTTGGGGGTACAGAGGGGTTGGTTGGGAAATAGCATTGTTGTGAGAGACAAAAATCAAAACCAAAGTGCAACCCCAAGAAGTTAAAATATCTATGAAAAACCATGTAGTTCTCTGGAGAAAGTAATAACTATTCCCAGGCACAACTTCCTGTGAAACTAAGTTTTCCGTCCTAAAGAGGATAGGTACTGCACATCTGTAGTCTCGGTTATTGCTGTATCTAAACATCATATATGATAATATGAACTACTACCAAATCTCAAAGACAGATAGCCAATTACAGTGAAGAAGGGAGAAATGCCATCAGTCATATCATAAATGATAAAGCTTGCTCGAGCAGAGGTATAATAAATTGCTATCATCTGCATAGCTAGTATTTTTAATGGATCAAATGGCTGTACTTTTAGTAAAGAACCTCCTGAATCCAGCTAAATGAGACAGTTCGAGAAAAACAAAAAGTGTAATCACTAGGATACCTTCAAAAGCATTTTATACGCCTCTAACAAGCGATTGGCAGCTGGCCCAAATCCATGAAGCTGCGGCACCTCCATCATGTGTGTCCAGGGGCGAATTTCCTGTTAAAAGAAAAAAGATTGATAAAATGCACCAAGAAACAAGTACTCAATAAAGGGTGCAAAAACTAACAGAATACAAGAAAATAGTTATTCAATATCAGTGTAACTATGAACACTCCCATCGAAGCTGCAGAAAGTTTTAAATGAGATTGGGAAAACTGTTATGATAAAAATTCTAAAATATGCACCTATATGTCAAAGTCAAATACATCATTGAAATTGTGGAGATTATCAACAATGAAATAATACAAAGGCCAACTGCATTTTACAAACTAAAAATGCATTCAGCAAATAACTCATTTTCAATATTAGATTAAGAAATTTTTGTCTGGTTAATCTTTAAAAATGCAATTTTGGAGCACGAATTCTTCAGTTTGTATTAAATCTGAAAATCAATGATTTTTTTCTTCTTCAATTTTTTTCCGCAAATGATAAAATGAATTAGAAGAGTATACGCATGTATAACAAAGAACCGGGGAAAAATCCAGGCCAACATCAGAACACTCAATTTACCACCCCGTTAGTCAGTCATTGTTGAAGATTATCTCAGTTCCCACCTGAATAATTATATGTAGTTGGTGCTAGTCCCATATGACGGCAACGGGTTTGATTTTGGTAGCAATAGAATACCTCTATTCTACTTTGGTTTCTAATTGAACAGCTGCTGAAAATAAGTCTCCAATAACTAGACACTGTTTTTCTCTATAGAATACTTGTTAACAGAACATAGATTTCGTCAAACCCAAACGATAGCACAAATCATTCCAATATCTTCTCATTCTATTTGATCAGATGCATAAGGATATTTGATTTTCTAATGTAAATTGACGAAGGATTAACAAATCTAACAGCTTCTCAAGTCTCAACTGAAAATTAAGCTTCTTCAGCAAAAGGTATTAAAGATAATAGGCACTGGAAGAGAACAAATCCATTTTCACGGCAATAAAAGCATAGTTTAAAGGTATTGGTGAGAATTCCTTCAAATTGTCATGTTCAAGTTTGAAACGAGATGCGAGGTAACAGAGTATCTCAATGGAGATCATGTAAAGCTGAGAGCAGGGCACAACCTTCGTGTAAATTGTATTGAATGTTCTTGCAGTTTCTAGAAAAGATTCCAGATGCGCCCGCAGTTGAGATTCCACCTCTGCATAGTCCTCATCTGGGTTGTAAGCATGCTGACAAAACAGAAAAAAGGGGGAAAAATAAGGCAAATTGGAAAATTCATAGAGTCAGTAACAATATCGAAATTCTGGAAAGACTCACTGGCACAAGAAAGAAGAATTTAGAAATGAACTAGTGTGATTAAATGGTGAAAGTTAAAAAACAAATCTATAGGAAAACTTTCCGTAAAGGAGCTAATTATGTTGTCATTCTATAATAAGAATATATCCTCTACAGCATCCAGACACTGCATGGAAATCAGTTATAATGAGAAAAAACAGAAAAAAAAAATCAGTACATAAACCGAGAACATAAGCTAAATGTAAAAAGCATGGGATATTTGAATAATTACTCAAAATTGTACCAGGAAATATTAGAACATCTTAACCATCACTTTACAGAACTAGGAACACAATCTAGTAAAAGCCTAACCCCTCAGAACTAAGTGTCTATACAGCCAACAAAGTGGAAGAAGAAGAAGGAGAAGAAAAGGCAAACTTAAGCATCGCCTAATAGCAAGGCTGAATTTCAGCAAGAAAATCCAATGATGGAAATTTCATCATGTCAATAAAGTATTTCTCTTCTTATCATGCTTTAAAGCAACCACAGAAAAAGATTGTGTCAGAGACATAAAATATGAGAAGCTTATCACACTACAGTGTAGTAACAGGAAAAATGAAAATGAACTGGTAAAAATTGCAGAAAATAGGTCTAAGGAAGACAGATTAACCTTAGATGCCAAATCAGTGACCTTTTGCTGAAGATTTAGGAGTATCTTTGATTGTTCAGACAGCTTTGTCTCCAGCTCAGAAACATCTGGTCTACAAATGAACTTTGAATCATGGAACAGAATGTTACTACATCTAGTGATAGAGGAAACTAAGAATTGGCAAATAATACCATATCTTGCTGTCTTTATTGAAGGAATTACCGATATTTTCCCTTTTTAAAACTAATTACTCATTTAATGAAGGTTTGAATCTTAATTGACGAGGAGCCCAAAATGAGGAAGAAGGATTTCTGTAGCCCAAATGTTGCAAATAGCTAATATTATAAGCAGCTTTGTCAATATTAAATGCTACAGCAATAACAGCAACTTTAGTAGTCGGTGAAACAGTAAAATATGATAAGAATTTCATTTCACTGCAAATATGATGTTCCTGCATATTGAGCTATCCTGTAAAAGATATCATGCCAATCCGGCAAAGGTAGGATCCCAAGAGAAAATCTGGGAACAATCCTAACCTTCAGTAGGTTTTTCATAAAGCAACGAACCTCGGTCTTCAAATCACCACTATTTTACAATGCATTTACCAGTTAAATAAAAAATAAATGTTGCCAAAAAATATCATACTCCAGACTCAAGTTAAAGTCTCTACTTTTCTTCTAAGCTTTCCATTTCTCCCACAGACTACAACTTCTAGATGGCAAAAAATTCCATACCGGCAACATTAACATGGATGTACAGATTTAATGAATTAATTTTTAAGTGCACACAAATTATATCAGAATTAAGATGATCGGTCAGTTCACTGATAATTCAAAAACACCTGAATCTAATAGAAGTAGACAAAAATAAATAAATAAAAATAAAAGTAGACAAAAAAAACTCAAGATTGATATGAAATAATAACTAGATTGAAGTAATCAAATTAGTTTGCAAAGGCATGATATTTATGAAAAGGAAGTTGTATCTTTCCAAGATCAATAATTTGTATGAGAATACACAAACTTATAATGATCAGTTTTGCAATCACAAGTACAATTGGAAAATTAAAGGCAGAAATCTATCAATCATATCTGATATAGGCTTCATAAGTTCATTCAAAAAACCTTGACACGAGAAAACGCTAAAAAAATGATATCGCCAGCCAGAGATATGAACAAGGAGGTTAAAAAGTTCTTACAATGGATAAATGGACTGAATCTGAACATCAGCAGGAAACAATTTGCACTCTTCTGAAAAAATTAAAGCTTGTTTCTCTGCAATAGAATCTATTAGTTGTATATCTTTCGCAACCTGCTCATCAATGCTGGAGAAGAATGAAAACCAAATATCAGGTATGCTATTAAAAGTAAAAAGAGAAAATAAACAGAGAAAAAACTAGCAGCAACATTTTACTCACAATTGGGATCGGTGAATATGGTACGAAAACATGACTACAGCTAAAATAAGTATCAATTATGAAGCAATTAAAAATCAAAATGGTCCCCAACCTCCATTCAGGATTATCAGCATAGATGCTCGCCTCCACAAGATCAACGATAAGACGAAGCATCTCAGTTCGATCTTCATAGCTTCCATGCCCCTGAAATGTAAAAGCAGACATAAACTAAAATTTAAGTTTTCCCCTTGAACAATATAGAAGTACAATTGCACATAATCGATGCATGTATTCAAACTTTTAATCGGCATTTCTTGGGCTACTTGTGCAGTGAATCCTAGACTACAAAAAGTTTCACACAGAACAGATAGGATCAATAAGAAAACAACTGTTGTAACATTCCCGCAGACATAACTATTCACAAAAACTTTCATGATACAGCACCAATCAAATCAGAGCTTGGAATATGACAGAGATTCACTATCTAGATATTCAAGATCAATACATAATATACAAAGCACCGGGTTGAAGGCATGATTCTTAGTATCCTCCTCCCTTCAAATTCACTAGGTAGATGACAGTGAGATTCAAGTGGAGAATCACAAAGGGTCAATAAATAACCAATAATTACGATTCAAAAAAAAAATCAACCCGTTTCCATATTTTTCTTTTTGTAGAGGAAGACACAAACAGAAATGCAAATCATCTTTCACTTACCACCCTTTTCTCAATCAACAAATTCCAGCTTCTACATAAGCATAGTTTTCATTGTTCATGTTACACCACCTAGGAGAACTGGAAGAAGTCAAAAACAAACAGCACAAATCATCTTTCAGATTATCACTCTTTGTCTCACTCAATAAAATCCAGCTAATTGTTTATGTACACCATCTTCAAGAAATGGAAGCTCTAATCTTCAAGAAATGGAAGCTCTACCTTAACTCTCCAAACAAAAAAAGGAAAATTGTTGAAACTTTCGACAATGTGGAGAGCTAAAAAATAACTGTACTTTTCTAGTTTGCTGCTTATATTCCACTGTCATCCGCAAGAGACCACAAATTCCTTACTTTGATTAATGTTTAGAGCCCATATTGTAGAAAACAAATCAATTTAAAAAAAATAAAGACAACAATTCACAAACTAAACATGTACAAGCATTTTTTATTATCCCTAAGCAACTGTAATTCAACCACATTTATACATACAATACAAAAACAAAAAATAAACTTCAGCCACTTACTTGAATAGCTTCCGTGTCTATAGTAGTTGTAATGCCAAGGAATTTCGCAATCTCTGCTAAATCTGCCAAACAAATGCCATAATTTCGAAATTCTATCATAAATTTAATTAAAAAATAAATTAAATACGAAATTAAACTTACATTGTATACGAGCAGTCTCTTCATCACGATCCATAGCGTCACCTTGTAAATTCTGTTGAGAGAAGGGAGATTTATCTCCCAATAACCTAAAATATCAAATTCATATCATAAATAGAAGTGTGAGTAATTAGCGGAGGTCAAACAAGTAGAAGAAGTAAGTCAATTTTTACTTGAAGAAGAGCCATTCGAGGAGAGAGTAACGCTCCATGCCGGCGAAGAGCAGAGACTGAGCTGGCGCATTGGCCCTAGGGTAATTTAGCATCGCTAACTTTTTCTGTATCTCTTCCATCTGTTTGGCTGCCATTTTCGACTTGATGATCTCTGAATCTTTGAATTTTTTGAAAGTGGAAAATTGTTTGAAAAATTTCAGAGCCCAGTGAATTTGTGTTTGGCAGTCGAGATTAATGTAATCCGATTGGAGAAAGATTTATTCTTGTTTCACTGTAGACTGAACTAACTCCATATGAGATATCCTCTCTGTGTAATTTTTTAAATACCACTTATTCAATTATAGTTTTTATTAATAGACATTTTATAAGTAGTTTAATTGATTAATTATTAATGTGAGTTTTTATTAAAAATTATAAAATTATTTTAATAAACAATTTTTTTTAAATTATGTTATAAAATGAATGAAACAAAATTATCTAATAATTAAAGGATATTTTAAAGACTGTAATTTTTAAATAAATTTTTTAATCTCTACTCTTAAAATTTGAGTTTTGATTAGTAGAGACAAAATAATTTATTTATTTTTAAAAGCTCTACTAAAAAAAGTTAAATAATAATAAAATATTTGAAAAAAACTTATAAAATTAAATAAATACTTATGATTATTAGATAAACCATATCAAAAGAGATACCAAATTGTAAAAGTTATTTGTTTCATTGATTACCCTTCAATTATCACAACTTATAAAAGTATCCCCATTTTTGTTTGAAAACTACACTATAAATCCTTTTTCAAGCACTTCTTCTAATTTTTATTTTACTTTTAAAAAACTCTCATTAATTAAACTTTTAGTTTTTAAGGCAACCGTTATTTTTATTTGGAATCTATAACACTACTCATGAAAATCTTAAAATTTTATCCTAAATAATATAACATGTAATATATCATTCATTAAGTGGTTACTGATTTTTCATAAATTTTAAGTAAATTAATTATATCATTTTACCAATCAATAAATAAATGTCAGATCATTTACGATAAAATCTTTGGATAAAATTTGCTCTAACACTTGTTTATTTGAAACACTCATTTAATATCTAATATCTGTACAAATGATCGAGCATTGCTAGGAGCAATAATTATAGTTTGGTTACGTAAAGAAATTTTTCCATCGAACAGCTTTGTCCATTCATGTCTTTGAGTGTGTTTGGGATTAAGGTGCTGTAACTTTTAAGTTACAACTGTTATGGAAAAAAAGCTATAATTATGAAATAAAAGTTAATAATATATAGTAAATATAAATTTTAAATAATAATTTTGACAAAATTATTAAAGATATAAAAAATTTTCTATTATACAAGTGAAAAATCACATTAACATAACTTTCAAGTTACAACAGTTGATGTTTACCAAACACTTTAATACTGTAGCTTGGAAACTAGATATGTCAAACCTCAATTCCAAACGCACTCTTTATCTACTAGAAAATTTTGTGACTTCATGTCACGATGAGTCAATTAGTCAATGAGTGACACCATTTTTGCAAACAATAATGGAGAACAAAGACTCTTTGGGTGTGTTTGTCACACTGTATTGTATTATGTTGTATTGCATTATTTTTATGTTGGTGTATTGTATTATGTTGTATTGCATTAGCACTGTATTATAACAATGTTGTACAATTTTTGGTGCTGCACTGTACTATATTAATTTTTAATTAGACTATATTTGGTGTTGCATTATATTGTATTAATTTTTTGTGATTAATTAAATTAAATAATTAGAAAATAATATTTATTAATACTTAAAAAATAATAAATATAGAAATCTTAAATTGTAGAAATTTAACAATTTTTTTAGTAAATGTCAAAAATTAATGATTAAATTTCTAAAATTTGTATTATAATTATAATAAAATAAAATTTATAAAATTTAATCTTATATGTAAATAATAAATTTAGATTATAATTAATATTATATTTGTTAATATAAATTAATAAATTATTATTCAATAATATTAAATTATATTTTAATTTATAATATATTTTTATTTTTATATTTTAATATATTAATAAATTTAATATAAATAATTAGAAAATAATATTTATTAATACTTAAAAAATAATAAATATAGAAATCTTAAATTGTAGAAATTTAACAATTTTTTTAGTAAATGTCAAAAATTAATGATTAAATTTCTAAAATTTGTATTATAATTATAATAAAATAAAATTTATAAAATTTAATCTTATATGTAAATAATAAATTTAGATTATAATTAATATTATATTTGTTAATATAAATTAATAAATTATTATTCAATAATATTAAATTATATTTTAATTTATAATATATTTTTATTTTTATATTTTAATATATTAATAAATTTAATATAAATAATTATAAATATTTAAATTTGTATAAATTTAAATAATATTAATTTTAAAATTAATATTAATGTAAATAATATTATAATATTAATATATTTTTTATATGAATCATTAATAAATAAAATAATATTATCATATAATTTATTTTTATATTTTATTCATTATATTAGTATTTAATAATAAAATAATTTATTTTTATAATATGGTGCATTATAATGCACCATAATGAGATCTCAAATTTTGCCAAACATGTTATTTGCAATAAACTAATGTGAATAGTAATATAATACCACACAATCCCATGCACCAAACATACCATTTGGGTGCGTTTGGTACACTGTATTGTATTATATTGTATTGCATTATTTTAATACATGTGTATTGTATTATGTTGTAGTGTATTAGCAATATATTATAATAATGTTGTACAATATTTGGTGCTCTACTGTACTGTATTAATTTTTTGTGATTAATTTATATTATATATTTATAAAATAATATTTATTAATACTTAGAAATATATTAAATATAGAATTTTAAAATTTTAAAACTTTTACATTAATTTTCTTGTATTATAAATGTAAAAAAGAATTATAATTCTTCATATAACATATGTAAACTAATAAATTATAAAATTTTCGATGACATAATATTTTCTTTTTCAGCATCTCCCAAATTAAATAAACTTTGAAATAACGATCGAATCAAATAATTTAATCAAATAACTTTTAAAAAATTATCACAATATACATAAATAATAAAACATACATTTAATAGGAATGAATGACAAAACAACTAATATATATTTTGCTTGTTTAATAAAATAAACGGTAAAATAAATTCTATAAAAAAATTGGTAAAATAAAATTATAAAATAATAAACACAAGTTGTGTCTATGCATTGACATGTCATCCTTATCTCTTTATCTCCTTCTTTTACAGGACAAAATCTTCAATCTTCAACCTTCAACCCTCTTTAATTTCTTCTCTGTTCTTTTCTTCCTATGTTTCTTTTTTCTCCCCTTGTTATCATTCCACAATTTTTTTTTTTTCGGTTCTTTGCATCCTTCATTTATTTATTTATTTATTTTGTCGATAAATCCTTTTTCCTCCCTTTAAATCCTTTTCTTTAGAAGAAGAAAAGAATAAAGAAAATAAGCAAAAAAGAATAAGTAACACTGTCACAGGGGTCTGATTTTTCTTTTTACTTTTTTAAAAAATGGCTTTTATAATTTAAAACACTCAAGTTATGGATAAAGGCAAAAATGCTAATATGAATTTGTTGTGATATCGTACAGTGGCTGCGGACCCGCGGCATAGAGATGGTGGAGTATGGGTGCCGCGCGGGAGAACTTGACGGCATTGACAGCATCGAGTACTCAAAGTGGCTGTTGCCGTGCTAGTGTCGGTGATAAATGTTATGGCTGAGCCGGTGTCGGCGATAGATTGGGTTTTGAGAAGAGAATGGAAGCAAAGAGAAGATGTGTTCTGTGGCTTAATCGTGTTTTGAAGAAGAAAAACTATTACTCTTTTTTTTGCCCTTTCTTTAAAAGCAATCACGCGTAAACCCGATACCCCCCACGGGTTTAGTTAATGCGGCTTTAACTGTATAACAACAGTAATGTTATGCGGTATAATACGAAGTCAGTTTTTAGCCAAACATAGGGTTGTATTAATTTAATGCTATACGGGATGGTAATGCTGTGTAATTCTGGAATGCCAAACGCATCCAAATTTGTGTATTATTAGATAGTTGCTTGCCTCATTGCAATTTAATGAAAAGCTACCTGAAAGTATATTCCATCACAAAACCTATTTTTGTCTAGTTTTCATAACTTCATAGATAATGTATTTTTGTTTTAATTGCTACTACTTCGTAGATTTTGAGAACATTTGAGTGATTTTATAACCGTGGCATGGCGGAAACTTCCTTAATGAATTTTTCTCCCAGTGTGTCATCTAAAGATTTTTTTATTATTTTCAACGATTTTAATAGCAACAATTGAACTATTAATGACATATTTCACCTAATGGATTTCAATAAAATTCCTGTCTCCTTTTTCCTCAATTCATCTTTTGATGATCGTGCTTAGCATTCTTGATGTTCTTAAAGCCATCCTGATCTTTAATATAGCTCTAATTGTAACTAGGAATACTTCATATCCTTTTACAATTTACTAATCACAACGAAAAGCGAGTACAATCAATAATTAAACATTACTCTTATCAATTCATGTATTGAAATAATAAATCCGAGTTCAAGGACAAGTATATCCATAGAACATAAAACAATGATCATAGACAATGAAATTTATTATATTTAATTTCTTCCAATATTTCAGCATTATTTTTTATTCAATAGCAATATTCTCACAAATATGCACACAAAGGTTTGCACAAAACGGTGCGTTTTGTGCAACCTTTAAAAGGCTCCTCGCACGTGCACTAAACAAGACACACGCATGTTACGTTTCGTTCTCCCTTCACTGCAACAGCTCGGTTTTCACTGCAACTGTGCAACAGCTCGGTTTTCATTCTAAAAGGCTCCTTTCACTGCAACCGTGCAACAGCTCGGTTTTCAGTTTTCATTCTAAAAGACTCCTTTCACTGCAACCGTGCAACAGCTCGGTTTTCATTCTAAAAGGCTCCTTTCATTGCAACAAAAACCCAGCAGCTTCGTTCTCTACACAGCAACAGCTTCGTTCTCGGTTGTCCTCACTCTCTTAGCTCGGTTTTCTCTCATTCTTGGTGGCTTCATTCTCCCTCACTCTCTCGGCATCGATCTCCCTCAATCTCTCGATCTCAGCAATAGTATTTTGCCCCATTTATGATACTTCACCTAGCCTAACGTGGAACCTTAATTTTTGTCATATTTGCCGAATTTTGTGAGCCTTTGAACCATTAGGTTCTATTTAGTTCTTGATTTGTTCTATTTAAATTTTACAGAGCATATATTGCAATTGCCGATTAATGTTGATTGTGTTGTTCAATTTATTACAAAAGTGGGTTGTTTGCAGCCATTGCAAGAGTATTGTTAGTCTATGCGATTTTTGTCAAGTTGAATGCAATCTGAGAAAACTCAGTTGCTTGGTCTGTTGTGGCTTAGAGATTTGTGAGTGATTATGTAGTGCATTTGCAACATGGTTTTGCAGCTGAAAATGGTTTGGTTGGGAAGGGGGAAATGTTCAGCTTTCTGTGGCATTCAAGCCGTGATTTTGGCGTGCATATGCTCCGTGCTAACAAATGTGACCTTGATTCTATGTTCAGCAATACCTTGTGTTGGGAATGGTATCACTACAACGTGAGGTTCCCTGTCCATTGAAATTAGTTCAAACTTTTCTTTGTGAACCGAAAGCTATACACGATTTAATGCAAAGTTGCAAATAACATAAAATAATATTTCAACCATAAACATAATTTTCATTGCAAATAAGAGAAGTTAATACATTAGTTGAATATACAATTTAAATACAATGCATATTAAAATACATATAATTATTTGTGGGACATATTTTACAATAATACTTGGTTGCGAACTTCGTTAAAGTTCTCTTTCAAGCAATTCAAATTTAAGAGACAAGCATTCCATTTGATACCCCAGCTTGCGCACTTCTCTTAGTAAGAGATCAATTTTAATCTCGCTCATATTTCGATCTTCCACCCCTCGACACACAGTATATTCATTGTTCTTCCGATCGTCGTCCCATTCAAATGCCCCACGTCCTTTGCACTTCCAAAACTTACGATTCAGATTCTCTCTTGTGCGCGAAGTTCGTAAGATCTTATCATTGCAACACTTTTCACAAGTTTTTATATGTGGATTTGGAACTTCACTCATGCTAGAGGACATTGTGATAGAAATATCCAACCAATTTAAGCAACTGACAAGGAGAAAAAAAAAAGTCGTAATAGCTAGTGAGCATTAAGCAGCTAGACATGGAAACAATATAGAACACACCAGCTACTAATCAATTCCAAAAGAAAAAAACAGCCACAACAATGTTGCTCTCAAGGTTTTTGCTGACTATCTCCTGCAAACTTAATATCTATCTAATAATGTTTGTCAATCACATTTGAATATTTTTTATTTGCTGAACTAATGACAAAGAATATCACCGCCACACATTGTTCAAATAATTTGCAACATCACTTGCATGAATCTGTTTTTTAAGCTCAAGTTTACATTATTTAGAATAGTGAATAGCATGAAAAAAGGCAAGATAGTAGCTCAAGTTTACACAAATCTATTGTTTTACCTTCCTTTCACATTGAATTCTGAGTCAAGGAGAAGAAATCCATTTCCCTCAGCATTTCCATCCTTATCTCCAAGGCATGACACCAGGATATCACCAGAAACAAGGCAATGAGCCGTGTGAGGATAAGATAATCTTGTCTTCTGTACAATATCTGCAGGCTCAACAACTTTATGCAAAGAGGGAGCCCTTGGATTTTTTTGTGTGTCAACTACGTATATACGACCAGATCTGAAAGTAACAACGATAATTTATTTAAATTCTTTTTCTTTACAAATCTTGATGCATTTATATAATACATGTAATGTGTTTTGATTTTCCTAGATGACCGAAATAGGAAAAATAAATCAATTCATTCAAAATCCAAAGCTAATATCAATACAACCCAAAATCACTATACCCTCAACAATAACCATTCAAAATCCAAGTGGCAGAAATGGGGCAAAATAATTAATTTTCAATTAATTACAAATTAAAGCAATAAATTGAACACTAACCTTAACAAGCTCCGTTAATTTGGTTGTATTGGGGTAGAGAGAGTGATGAAACTGAGATCGAGAGATTGAGGCAAATCGGAAGTGAGACAATGAGGGAAATGGAGCCACCGAGAATGAGGGTGATCGGAGCCGGGAGAGTGTGGCAAAACAGATCCAGCAAGAATGAGGAAGTACAGAGCCAAGAGCGAGAGAGAATAGTGTCTAGAGAATGAGGAAGCTGCTGGGTTTTTGTTGCAGTGAAAGGAGGCATACGCGAGTGGGAGGAGCTGAGAAGAGCGTGTGTATTGTTGTGCACGTACGAAGAGCCTTTTGAAAGTAAACATTTGTGCGCGAATGTGTGAGAACATCATTTTCCTTTTTTATTTTTAACCAATGTGAAGAAGCCATTAGAAAAAAAAAAGGTAACTTATTGATAAAAAGAATATGAATATAATTATTTAGAAAGGAAAAAGCTTATTACATTCATTCATGCATTGTTTTATTATACAAGCTACAATAAAATATTTACGTATCATCAATTTGTGATTCACAATGTTAAAATTCATTAAATGAATATTTTATAATAATTCTCTAATGAGGACACACTTATTTTAACAAAGTAAAAATACCACCAACAGACAAAAAAATAAATTTCAATGTACTGGTAGACCAAAAAACACAAATTTTAATACACCAACAAATGAAAAAAATATAATTTTTAATATATTGAAATCTATACATTTTTATATCTTAGGCATTCACACTTTAACTGCTATATTAAAATAGTGGACTAGAATGCTAATAATGTAATAGAATAATGATGTAATAGACCAATGGGCCTTTCATCTAGTGAAAGAATCTTTTACAATCACAATGTGTGAGAGTAAGAGATCGAGCTTCCATAAAAACATTTTGAAAGTCAGTTCTCTCAGGTAGAGACAATCGTCTCCCTTATGAAATGTGAGTGGAGTAGACAACTTTTGAATATTAGAGAGGGTAAAGACAATCTTCTCCCTCGCCAAATATAAGCAGAGTAGATAGTTCTTGAATATTAAAAAGGGTTTAAAAATCTAGGCAGCGCTTCAAAAGATCAATGTACGCAACGAAGGGTGAGGGGTTTCAATTGTTCTGATTGTAAATACTAATTCTACCAATTGTAATCTACGATGTGGAGACAATATTCTCCCTTACGAAAGTGAGTGGAATAGATAGCCCTCAAATATTAGAGAAAAATTTATGGGCAGTCTTTACAGCACTTGACACAAGGTGCTAGGGGTCCCAGTTGTATAATCCGAAATGTGATCTTTGATGTAGAGACAATTTTATCCTTTACGAAATGTGAGCAGAGTAGACAACTTTTGAATATTAGAGAAAAAGCCCTCGAATATTATAGAAAAATATAGGCAATACTTACAATCCTTAACACGAGGGGCTAGGGGTCTTAGTTGTATAATCTGAAATGTGAGCGAAGTAAATAGCTCTCGTATATTAGAAAAAAAAAATTGAGCAGTGCTTACAACCCTCGATAGGAGGGCATAGGGGTCCCAGTTGTATAATTTAATTGTAAATACCAAATGTAATATCTAATATAGAGATAGTCTTTTCTTTTACGAAATGTGATGTGGATACAGTGTTCTTCCTTACGACATATGAGGAAATATCTGAGCAATACTTACAACCCTTGACACGAGGGGTTAAGGATCCCAGTTGTATAATTCAAAATGTGAGTGAAGTAGACAACCCTCAAACATTAGAGAAAAATTTGGGCAGTGCATACATCCCTTAACATGAGGGACTCAAGGTCCCATTTGTATAATCTGATTGTAAATACCAAGTATAATCTCTGATGTGGATACAATATTCTACCTTACGAAATGTGAGTGGAGTAGACAACCCTTAAATAATTGAGAAAATTTTGGACAATATTTCAGAAGATCAATGTACATGACACAAGGGGCAAGGGGTTCCAATTGTATAATCTGATTATAAATACCACTTGTAATCACTAATGTGGAGACAATCTTCTTTTTTTTAAAAATATGAGTGGAGAAGATGACACCTAAATATTAAAAGGGATTTAAAAATTTAGATAATATTTCAGAAGATCAATGTAATATTAAAAATAGTCTAATATATCAATATTAAAAAAAAGATAATGGTGTAATAACGCCCTATTCCGCACTTTAATAAGGTTTGAGAATTTTAAAAAATTTATATATATATATATATTTATTTTATAATAAAGATATTTCTACTTTGTTAAAGTGCGAATGCAATTAAAATATAATAAATAAATAAATTTTAGTAATGACCGCAAGATTTTAAGTTAAATTCTCAGCCCTTGAATCTCTTGTCATTTTTTTTTTTTTTTCAACACAACAGAAATGCTACACAAAGTACTTACACGAAAATTGCTCTACATGAAACTAAAAGCACAATGGATACTCCACGTACTTTAGAGAAGGAACTTCAGCCGGAAGATGCAATGCTACAAGCGTGGATTGATGCCACGTGCCTCTGTTAGTGCAGTATCAAGCCAAAGTGCCAAACCAATGCTTAGAAAACTGATTGTTTGGCATATAAACTACAATTTCCCCGACAAACGCATCAGATCAAAACAAAGGTTTCCAAAATTTCACGAAAACCAAACGTACCTTAATAAAAATTGTCCAAAACTTCACCTACCGAAGCCAAAAAGCACTGAAATTATCTCTCTGCTTCTAACTTCATTTTTCATTCAAAATCAAAGCTTCTTGCTTTTTCACCTGCAGAATCCCCCCTTTATTTCTCTCTTTCTCGTTAGCAAAAAGCAGTAACAAATGCTTACTTTGAATCTTATTCCATCACCGTCTCCTGTCGCTTTCTCCAAATCTAGCCCCATTAATGCTAGCAATCCAAATCTACTCTCAAGAGCTCAAAACCAAAGAAACTTGAACTGCCCTTTTGCTTTTCTCAATAAACCCACTTCTCATTTTAGCAAAGCTCCAAATTTTAGCAGAATCCATGGATACCCTCTTGGATTTTATTCAAGTATCACTTCTCAGATCCAAGATTCTGGGGTTTCTTCTTCAAATTCAAGATCTTTTCTTGCAAAAGCAGCTGCTGAATCAAACCCGGAACCTGAGGGAGAAACGACTGAAGCTTCGAAGCCCAACAAGACCCTGAAGCTTGCACTTGTGTTTGGTTTCTGGTACTTTCAAAATATTGTCTTTAATATCTATAACAAGAAGGCATTGAATGTGTTCCCATTCCCTTGGCTTTTGGCCTCATTTCAATTATTTGCTGGATCAGTTTGGATGTTGGTTTTATGGTCTTTGAAGCTGCAACCTTGTCCAAAGATTTCAAAACCTTTCATTATTGCACTTCTTGGGCCAGCGTTGTTTCACACAATAGGTCACATATCAGCTTGTGTATCATTCTCTAAGGTTGCTGTGTCTTTTACTCATGTTATCAAATCAGCTGAACCTGTTTTCGCTGTTGTTTTTTCATCGTTTCTTGGAGATATATATCCATTGAAGGTCTGGCTGTCGATTCTTCCCATTGTTCTTGGTTGTTCTCTAGCCGCAGTCACTGAAGTTTCCTTCAATTTTGGAGGCTTATGGGGTGCTATGATTAGTAATATTGGTTTTGTTTTAAGGAACATTTATTCAAAGAAAAGTTTGGGGGATTTCAAGGAAGTTAATGGATTGAATTTGTATGGTTGGATCACTATAATCTCGTTGTTTTATCTGTTTCCTGTTGCGATTTTCGTTGAAGGGTCTCAATGGATTCAAGGTTATCACAATGCAATTCCAGCTGTTGGCAAACCCTCCACATTTTATTTATGGGTGTTGCTATCTGGAATATTTTATCACCTATACAATCAATCATCTTATCAGGCACTTGATGATATCAGTCCATTGACATTTTCAGTTGGAAATACAATGAAGAGAGTAGTGGTTATTGTGGCTTCTATTTTGGTGTTTAGGAATCCAGTTAGGCCTTTGAATGCACTTGGGTCTGCCATTGCGATATTTGGAACTTTCTTGTATTCACAGGCTACAGCTAAGAAGAAAGTTGAAGGTGAAAAGAAGAATTAAAGATCAGTTGGGCTCCGTACTTTTTAGTCTTGTTTTAGTTTTTGTTTCTTTTTCCTTTTTAATTTGCTGACTTTACATCTCTGTTCAAGTTCCTCAATTCAAATTTATAAAATCTCATTTCCTTGATAACTGTTCTCTGTTTCTGCCTTAACATGTTACACTGCCACTGTCACTTGCTCTTTTTGTTTACTTCAAATGGAAGATTTTACCATATGTCCTTAATTCTATACTGAAATAAATCATTATTGATTTGCTACTTTTTTTTTTTTTTTAAATATGAATTTAGTGTGTGTGTGTGTGTGTGTGTTCTACAATTTTGAGTTTTAGAACCTGGAGTTGATTGATACTTGATGTAATCTCATTTATATCTTTTATATCCATCTTCTCAGTGACTTGCCTAGACTATATGATGCAGTTGGGAATTAGGATGGCTTAATACATGTCTTGGGAATTGCATTTTTAGCTTTACAGGTGGGAAAGAGTAAAAAAGATTGAAGTGGCCTTAGATTAAGCCAAATTTGTGTTTTCCGTTGCAAATATAGTGTTGTTTGGGGACTCCTTGTCTGCGTTTTAAATACTGGATTGCTATTCTTTGTGGCTACCTAATCATCTCTACTAGAGATGTTGGGACATAGTTACTTGAAGAAGTGGAGATGCTAGAACACAGTTCATGAGTATGTTTATGCTAATACCACACATGTTCTAAAATCTAAACCATGGCTTCTTATTGGTTTGTTCGTAGAAGAGCATAGAAAGTCATGCAATCATCAAGTACCGTAACTGTCTGCATGAGTGTCTGACCTGGGTGGACATTATTGTGCACAAAGAATTAATTTTTTTTGGTAGAACCGTAGAAGTGACATACTGCAAATCAAATATGGGATTATCAGTTTTTAGTTGTCATATGTGCCTTGGAGAAGGCTAAAGATAATTTGAACAGACATGATCTGAAATCCTGGAACTAAGATCTGGGTCATGTATTGTCTACAGAGTCTTCAATAGAAAGTTGACACTTTCTCAACTTCACGTAAGAGCAGAAGGTTTCTGGTGTGTTTCAGTTTGATATTTTTACTCATTTAATTGTGATACTCAAACTAATCAAAGTTAGCTTCGGTCTTTTGGATAAGTTAATTCTGAATTTCTGAGATTACTTCAAATTTAAAGCATGTGTGGCAGAATAGATCGGCTGCTTTCAGTTTCATGTATTATATATATCTTTCATGCATCTACTTGCTAAGTTCTCTACTTCTGTTGAAGCAAACTGTCACAAAATCTAGCATATGCTTGGCATAATTTTCAGTTTCCGTATGCTCATCTTCCCTCGGTAAATTGCTGGGTTCAAATTGATGAGAATTTGATGATGATATTGCAGTTTGTTGATCTCAAGAATGCTGACTAACCCAAGCATATATATTGTAAATATTGTTATGGTCTTTGTGTCTTGTTATCATTTGTTTATTGTTCAAAGCCAATTATTTTTTTCAAATACGTCACATGATTCTTATTGTACAAAATTTGCAGTGCATATGCTTCAATGCTCTGAGGCTTACACGGCGATCCTATGATATAAACCGTGTAACCGAAAAAAAAAAGGATCAAATTAGCCAGAGACAAATATTGGTAATGCAAGTTCACAACTATCATCCATATATTTATCATAAAAAAGAAAAAAAAAACTGAATTTGGAATTTAATATTTCATTAATATTCATACTTCTTTATCAAGGCATAATAAGAAAAAAATTGTGGGTTATGGGAATGGATTTTCAATTTTGGGCCCCAAGAAGCCCATAAACCCATTCAAATTTACGGCTCTCTTATCCATTAAATAAAAAACCCGCCAATAGCCTCTGCTTGGTCTCTCACGGGGACTGACAGGCTCACGGTTGCGTACAGAGAAAGCCATGGTATCATTTCTTTTTGCTTCTTTTAGTATTGTTATTATTGTGCTGCATGATATATTTTTGCTTAATATTTATATAAAAATATTTGGAAGCAGTGTGATTTTGGATCAAAATGCCGTGATTTTGCAACCAAAAGAGCTTAAATTTTTAAAATGAAAAATGTGAGTTTTTGAAGTTATCACCATGCTTGGTTGAGATCTAGATTCTAATGTGAATGGTGGGGTTCATAGCAGAACTGGGATTATTTTTCTTTTTTTTTTCGTATTTCTTTAAAAGCAATTTCAATTAGCTAGAAATGTTTTTGTATCTAGTTTTCACTTTTTAGTGGCTGGCTGAAATAGGCAAAAGTGATTTTTGGGGGTGCCTTTGAGAGAAGTAGTTGATACCTCATTCATCTATTCAAAAAAAAGAAAATAAAGAAAAAAAAAGGGGAAGTGTTTTCTGGATCACAAAGTGTTCAATTTATTTTTCAGTGTAGCATTTCATAAGTGTTTTGGCATAAGCGCTTTAATTGTTTTACCCTAAAAGAAAATACATTTTTTATAAGTTCTTTAATCTTACCATTAAATTTTGTTTTAGGATTTTCGATAACCATACTTAACCAGACCAATATGTATCCTGGTCACTAACAGATCAGTTGTATTATACATAATTATGTATTGTGTTGGCCACTTGTGGAATCAAAAACTAAAACTCTTGGTGCATGAAATAAGCATTAAGTGTTCTGCCAACTCTTAATTTAGTGGATTATTCTTTTTAAGTTGAGAATCAAAGGTTAATTGCTGTATAACGTTTGAGCTTTAGACTACCAGTACATAGAACATTAAGTTGTTGTTTTCCCAGCCGGTAAGGAATGTGTAATGACTACATATTTAGTTGATGCTGCCTTCATTATGATTTCTATTGCTCGTGATACAAGTATGTCATCAGGACATCTTCATGCGTGTTAATTTGTAAGTTTGTTTAATTTTTTATCAACATTTGAAATTTTATGGCCAGTTGTACATGAAACTATTCTTGCGCAACAAATTGGTTCTGGTTTACATAATGATTCAGTACTGAGATCTTGCAGATTGGGGCTGTGGGAAGTTGTTCAGGCAAAGGAATTGAAGATGCCCAGTTGAAGGATCCACAATTTCACACTGCATCAAAGCCTACAGTAATTGAAGTGCAAGGGGATGAGTTTTGGCCATTGTCTGGGAAACCATACTTCAATGTGATTATTTCAAAATCACAATTGAAACCCATGAATCTAATGGTAAATTTAACTCTTTTTTGGTAATTCAGGACTCCAAAAAAATTTGTTTAATAGCACATCATTATACCTAATAAAACTATTGGGCAGCGGTATTCTATTCAGAGAACTTTAGAGTGAGTAATATGTTTGTGGCATTCATTTTTGTTTTTGATTAGCACATATTATTTTGATTTCTGTCAAATTTCTTCTTTCTGTGTGGTTCAAAGTTAGTACACCTTCTCAATGCCCAATTATGTTCCATTTTTCAGAAAATGAGATCAGCTGTTTGTTATAATGCTTACGCTTATTCAACAAAATGTTTCTCTTGCTGTTTATTAGATACTTCCAGCTGAAATGCGCAGAATACTTCCTTCAAAGACGATCCCTGCTTTTCTCGTCTACAAGGGCAAGGAATGGGAGATGGTTTATCTCGGAGAAGATTTTCAAAAACGAAATAAAAGGTTTGGTTCGGAGTGGAAAACATTTGCTATTGACAATAAGCTGAAGGTTGGGGATGCATGTGTATTTGAACTCATGGAGTGCCGCAATGATTGTCTCAAGTTCAGAGTTCAAATTCTCAGAGGTGATATTCCATCTAAATTTGAGGACAACACAAATAGTGAGAATGAAGACACGACTATTATTGTTGGATGAGATCTCCTACGTAGTGACTATTTACTTATTGCATAATTAATCACTTAAAACTATTATGAGTTGAGCATGCTGAACTTCAGTGAGCTTGTTAACAATATGAAATGTAATAACTTTATTTCAGACTTGCTTGTGGATCTGTGATATCTTATCTAATATGATTGTGCATCTGATGTGTTGAAAACAGATTTATCTATCAATTACTCAAACCAGGAAAGACTTGCATAAGTTAAGCAGATCAATCTCATAAAATTTAACTTGTCCTATGTGAAATGTGATTTGGTATCGATCATAAAGTTTATGCGATGGGAGTATTTCTTCATTTGTTTTTGTTTCTGTTTATGTTGTTTTCTATTATTTATAATTGAATCCGAGATTAATTTTTGAGATCTGTGCTGTTTATATGAATTGTATAGAAGTCCCTTAATATTAGGTTAAAATCATGTTGAATCTCTGGAGTTTTCGTAAAACCAATTTTTGAAGTTAATTCATCCGAATTGTTATATAACTAACAACTTCCTTGCAGTGTCCAAAATATTAATGCCATGTTATTTTGCTAAGATTCAAATTGGGACTAGGTATTCATGAGAAAACTTAAAGGTAATCCAAGGAAAATATGTTAACATTTCTTCTACAATAGGGGGTGACTTACAAATTCCTTGCTTGATTCTGTTGTCTGAGTCTATTTCCAGCCTCTCTTTTCCTAGTTATCGTCAAAATCTTTAAATTTCTATGGTCAGAGAGGAACGAGCTTCTCTATTACTTCTGGCTCATTCTATGAACTGAGAATACATCAAATTCCAATGAAAAACTGGAATTGCTTGTTTGTTTTGTATATGACCTAAGAGCATTCTATTTGACATCGGTTCTTTTCAAAACGGTTGTAGGCAAGCCTGGTCCTCAGGAAAAGTATAAAACATGAAATTAGGCCTGATGAGGAAATGAATAACCACCACATAAATGTCTGCATATGGCACTGCCTACCGATGCATACGGTTGCTTCACTTAACAAATTTCCATGTCTTAATTTTCCTGCATGCTCATCATAGACTAGAGCGGCAAGAAGGCCATAGAGGAGAGATCCAATGGGAATGTTGGTGATGAGGATGTTGTGGTTGATGCTGGCACTCTCTGGTCCAAAGAGCTCTGATGTTACTGACACAGCAGTTGAAAAGATAAACCCAGAGCTTAATGCTATCAGAACTGTTGAAGCATTCAGTGCGATCTCGCTACCTGATGCAGTAAGTAAACAGAAAGCCATTGGTGTTGGCAAAACTGCGATTGCTAGCCACCCTGTCCTTGGAAAGTACACCTTGCTGCATTGGTAAGATTTTCAAGCCTCATTTTGTTGTCTTTGAGTTTAAAATATTTGTTTTAAAGCTAGTTGAACATTCAACTCTTTGTAGAAATCTAAAAGAATAAGGAATAAGGACTATTTTCCTCTGGAATTGCCTACGACTTTTGTGGAATATGCCTTTTTACTCTGGTAAATTCAAGTAGCATCAGATTAGAGTTCATTGTTCAAATATGAAAAAATAAAAAAATTGTTTAAGAGCTGCTTCAGATGTCTTTACTCATTGAATTCTAGTGAGGATTACGGACCTTCATGATTGATGAACAACTATGAGAGTAAAGCCTCTGTTAACGTAAAATGCCTGTAATTATGCACCAAAATTATGTATACAATTTTCTGTAGATAGATACATACTTACGCAGGTAATCTGGAGCTGCTGAGAGCAAACGACCAAAGAACGAGCATGTGGAATAAAGTGTGACAAGAGACTTAAGCTTGGAGCGGTATCCTAGTGATTGTGCTATCTGTCCTAAGTTATTAGTGTAAACCAGTCCCATTGTTCCTGCACAAAAATATGCTGCATAATAAAGCCAGAAATCCAGTTTTTTCAGTAGCAATCCTGCCGAGTGTTCTTCACCTAGCATTGTTAGCCTATCTTTCTCCAGCGCCTTCCCAAAACATTTGAAATACCTTTCTTTGTCAATTACACGATGTGGACTGCCATTTAAGGCTTTACTTTGCTCTTTTAATTCATTATCTGTATCAACATCATCAGTGTCAACCAAATTGAAGCTTAAGAAATCATAAAAAATGCTCATTTGCATGGCTCGATAAGCCCAGTTCTTAGCGTAGACAACTCCAGGCAAACATAGGGGTAGGAATAAGAGAATTACAGCACCCATGACGAGAATTCGTGCTGTTAATAGTGTAGAAGATACTGAGTGTAGGAGGATAAGATATAGACCAGTTAAAACAGCTAAAATATTGAGAACAAGAAAAATGAAGGAGTCATGACGAATATCATCAGCAGAGAGTTGCTGCTGAGGAGGTTGATGAAGTATTGGGATGAGTGCCAAACAGGACGTGATAAGAGGCACAACGGCATTCAAGAATAGATAGACTGTATCGTCTTCTGGGTCTATTGCTTTGGCAATGAAAGTGTAGAGAGCAGCACTTACACCATTATAACTGATGGTGAGGGACAATGCAAAAGCCCGATTAGTTGGAAAATTCCGGATGCATAAAACATAGCATACTGTGTTGAACCAGCAGATGCTACAACCTGCCATTAGGCAGAGTAGAAATACCTGCCAAGGAATTCAAGTTAGCACCATCATCAAGGTACATTGAGTTGAAAAAAGTGAGCTAAGCAAGCAGAAGTACTAACAAAACCAAGGTTTTACCCCCTTTTCCTCTTACTTTGATATTAGTCTACGTATTGTAGATTTGTTAGTTTTAGTTATTTCTCGAGTCATAAGAATAGAATAAAATGAAAGATGTACAATGGATATACCAGACTGGGCATATTTTTACTATCATAGTTGATGGAGGTATACAATATGTTATGGCCACAAATGACAGATGCCTTAGTTAATGGGTATTATAGGCTATACATAAGAAGAGAAAGAAAGGGGGGGGGGGGGGGGGGTAAAAAAGGAAAAAACTAATCTCATTTCGATAGGATTTGAGATAATCTCTAGCTATGTGTAATGCATGTTCTTATCTGAGTGCAAATAAAACCTAGAACCTCTGAATCTACAGTTCTTTTCACAGTCATCTTTTGCTAGAAGAGCAATTATCTCCTTTTGAATGTTGTTTTTACCAGTTGCCAAGGAAACCAATTGATATCAAGTTATAGGTGAAGAGAAGGAAGTGGTTTTGCTTTAAGAATGGTTGATTCGGAGTTAGCTTGGAACTTGTAAAGTTTCAAATAAAATTTTTAAATGGGGGCTTTGGCTTTCAATCCTCATCTGTACGCCAAACTGCAGTTAGTTTGTATGATCTTATTATTGAAAAGATAATTGTGATTGGTGCCAACAGGGATCAGAAAATCAGGTCAAAGAAAATTGATAGTTGCTATCATGTCACATTCCAATCAAAATCAGCTAGTTCATGCCAAAATCATTAAAGAATCAAATATAATTTTGAATTAGTAGTTGTTAAATTAGGAGCCTAACCCATTTTTAATTTTCAATGATGACAACCAAATCGAAAAATTTGATTCTACAATTGTTCCAACTTTACCTACCAGTAGGTCCCCTACTAACAGACTGAGATGTATTTGTTTTACTTACCAATAACTAATTGACAATTACACTTTGCTTAGATCAATTAATCAAGATTTAGATGTCTAAAAATAAAACAAAAAACAAAGCACGATTATGTTTATACATGAAAGGAGGTGTTGTTTGTTTTTGAGTAAGAAACAAGTTCACTAGCTAATTTCCCAAGCACCCCCATCATTTTTCTCCCCTAGAAAGTAGATAACCAAATTCTTAAAAAAATAATATAACAAGATAACAAATGGAAGCAAAAACAAACTTTTTGTTTTCGTTTTGTGTTTGAAGAGAATCACCACCACCAACCTCAAAGAGAAAATGGAAAACAAAAATAAAATAAAATGTACTGCATAGAAAAGCATCACAACATGTTCATAATTTTTTAGAAAAGAAACATAACGTGCTCATAATTTTGCTTGTTTCATGCATGCCAAAAGTACAGTAAACGCTTTCATAATTATTCTTTCATTAAACAAAAGAAAAAAGAAAAAAAGAAAAAATGGAAACAAACAAACCCATTTCACAATAATACGCGAAAAAACTAAAGAAATAGAGAAAAAGAAAGAGAGATTGAAGGGAAGACTAACCATAAAATAAGGCAAAACGATGAGTTTTTGAATGACAAGCCACTGAAGGCCATAACCAAACAGTCCCATGAAAGTAGCAATAAACATGACAATCCACGAAGGAAAATGCATTAGGCAAACTCCACAACACCATCCAAGAGCTTTGCCCATATCTGAAGCAACTGACAAATAATTTAGCTGAACCTGCGATATCCCAAGAACAGATTTTAGTGTCGACGAATACGTAGAGAAGTCGAAATTCGTCCCTGTAAATGCTTGTATCCATGTTGTTGCTATTATTATCATCCATTTTCTTGACTGCCCTACCATTGCCAAATGCCAAATGCCAGAGCCTATATATATTATGATATTTAATTCTCCCCAGAATAGAAAAAACGAAGAAGAAAATATCAAAGAAAGAATGACAAAAGAAAATGAGATAGAGTGTGAGAGATAATCCAGGGAATTAGAAGCAATATGCTTAGCTTGTTGCCTAGATTTCTGTTGTGTTTGGTGTAAGTTTTTGTTTATTTCGAGAGAGTGGAAGCTTTTATATTTGTGGGGTTTACTTTAAATGTTTTCTTTGGTTATGATAAAATATAACTGCACAATTGATTGGGGAATGGAAGCTGAGATGGCACTGTGCTGTTTATTTGAACGTTGGGTAAGTAGTTCTTCTAGTTCATATATTTTTAGTAAGGGATTAGTTTTCTTAGTTCCCAAGAGGATTAGAGGAGCAATTGATAAGGTTAAGAGACTTAATTTCAATTTTATCATAAGTAATTGATAAAGTTAAGAGACTCAATTTTAATTTTGTCATATAAAATTTACAGGAAAATAATAGTCTCGTCGAATGAAAATCTCAATATAGCTTCGACTGATGTAAACAAGTATTTTAAGACTTTTTCTCGTTAGGGTTTGACTCGGTGAGAGCATCATTACTCAACCTAATGTAATATTTGTTGTTTATTTGAACGTTAGGCAAGTAGTTCTTCTAGTTCATATATTTTTAGTAAGAGATTAGTTTTCTTGGTTCCCAAGAGGATTAGATGAGCAATTGATAAGGTTAAGAGACTTAATTTCAATTTTATCATAAGTAATTGATAAGGTTAAGAGACTCAATTTTAATTTTATCATATAAATTTTTCAGGAAAATGATAGTCTCATCAAATGAAAATCTCAATATAGCTTCGAATAATGTAAACAAGTATTTTAAGACTTTTTCTCATTGGGGTTTGACTCGGTGAGAGCATCATTACTCAACCTAATGTAATATTTGCGACAAGAGATTTTAACGTACGTATATCTTTTGAGAAGAAAATTCAGTTGCATATTTTATTAAAATTTGAGATTATCTTGCCCTAATATTATGTAGACTGTGGTAATCTAGCAGAGTGGACTTCTTGATGTTAAAAATAAAAGATTTCCTTTTTTTTCAAGTATTTTAAAAGATAAATTTTGACATAACCAAATAGGATAATTTTTAAAAACCTCCCCTAAAGTTTGAGGTTGTTGCAAGTAAATAGTCAAAATCATTTTATTTGTAAAAAGTGCCTACCATCAAATAAATTTTTCATTAACTATTAGTTTACTTTGAAATAAAAGTGTTTGGTGACAATTTATAGACTGATAAAACTATAAAAAAAAAAAGTGAGATTCTTGGTGTGAAAGTTACAGCTCCATTTTTTAACATTTTTGCCCTCACCAATTCTAAAAATTTACAATGTCATAAGTACATAAAATGACTAATTTACCATCTCTAAATTACTAATATTTCCTTAAAATCTTAAAAAAAGATAAAATTACAAACTTAATATATATATATATAGTTATTTTCCATTATGACCATTGCAATCGAACAATCATACAACAAGCTTAGTACCTATTTAAAAGCTTGTATAGTAATTAAAGCTCACATTTAGGACTGACGAATAGTTTGCATTTCTCATCTTAATGAATTCTAGAAGCTCAAATGGAGCAAGTACTAGCAGGAACAACAAAAGTCTTACAAGGTAGAGATTTGAGGCAAATGAAAATCTGATAAAGTTCACAAACAAAATGAGTGGATGAAAAGTTCGTGCTGCTGTGAGCATATCAAACTTTGAAGATAATCCTAACAAGTTATTCTACTGTTGCATTTTCAATAAGTGTGCCTATTTCAGGTAGTGGTATCCATCACTAACTGATCTTAATAATATCGCATTACCTGAAGGTCTTTAAGTGGATAGAGGCCATAGAGGCAATGTAGATAGTTAACAACAAATGCATGTAATGCTTGAAGACATTTTAAAAGAGGAGGTTGCTGAGGTTAAGAGAATGGTGAACAAGTTTGAAACTGGTAGACTAAAATATAATGTAATGAAGTAATAATGTATGGCAATTTCATTTTTCTATTTTTATGTGCTGCTATGTTCTTCTGTTGCCTTAAGTGAATAAGTTGTGTGTATGTAGAGAAGGTGCAATGTAGGTCATGACTATAGCTAGAGCTTAAATATAGAACACATGCAAGGCTTTTGTGTAACTAGTGCTTAACTGTTTAACCTATACAAAATTTTTGCATATCTAAAACTTAAATGAAAACAATGCTTAATTTACAGCAAAATGCAAGTATAAATGCTTATTATATAAAATATAGCACATATCTAAGAGAAAAGCCAGTGCACATGAACTAAATACATATGTAACTAATTAACACAAGCAAATCCATTTTTGTTAAACATATTTAAAAATAAGTCAAGCTTATTATATAATATATATTGATTGCAAATTAATGGCAACAACATTATAACTAGTATTTATCAATATCATTATCATTAAAGATAATATACATGCAAAAGCTAAATCCAGTCATATTCATTCTTTCAAATGAAACTATCAATATCATCCCAGCATTAATATAATAGTAGTAGTATCAGTTTTGGCCACTCTAAGTAGTCTTCAGACATGAGGCAAGAACTACATTTAGTATTTGCAAACTTCTATTAAGTTTGCAATAGTTAACCATGTAAGCTTAAGACACTATTTGTCTACATAAAGATAATGGATTAAAATTTTACAAAAGACACAGGCCTCAAATATAGAGTCAGTCTGAGCAAAAGATGATACACCATCTCAAAAGTCAGGCCCTTCCAAAAAGTGTTGTATTATCTAATCTCTTAAAATAATTAGTTAGTAGGATTAAATAGCTCTGTGTATCTTTATCATTACGCCATTAATTAATCTGACATATGCTAGATTTGGGGTGGACAAATAATCTTATCTCAACTCGATCTGAATCCAAAACATTAGAACCAGATCAGATTATTTACCCAATACGATCAGATGACATTTTAGCCAACCTAATCAGATCGTCTAAAAAACATAAAACTAAATAAAATATAAAATGAATTAATGAAATTGAAACACACAGTCACACACACATCATGTCTTTTTCATTTTTATTGTCTCTCATCTTTTTCACTGAATCACAGCCTCACCCTCACAGTCACATCTTTACGGTTTCACACACACACACACACATCGTAAAAGCAGAGCGACAGCCAGCAACACATCACTAGCCACCAACGCAGATGCAGCGCAACTTACAGATACAGACACAACCACTGACATAGCCCACAGTCACCATCGACTGCATTTGTTGGTCCACGATCAGATCTGCTGCTTCACACCTCTACCATTACCAAGTTCCTCCAAGTTCCACTTTAACTCGGCAACCCAAATTTTGTCTTTTGAAAGTTTGATGGTATATAGTAATAATATATTATATAAATGTTAATAATGAAATCGTGAAAATTCATAGATGGGAGCGATGAAGAAAATGCAAGTAGTATGGTTTTTGCTAGGAGTCAAGATGCTTGTAGAAGGACAATTACTAAAATTATTATTATGGTTGAGTTGCTGCTTAGTTTTATGGATAACAAAAGATTTAGACATTTCTACATTGTAGTTGTTTCACAATTTGTTATGCCATCTCGAAGAACTATTAGTAGGAAGTTATGATTTGTTTTTAGAATAAAAGACAATATTTAAGAGTTTGATTTGTAAGAATAAGTAGCGAATGTCTCTTACAACTGATATATGAACTTTTGTTGAAAACATGAGTTGCATGGTGATCACAACTCATTTTATTGACAGCGACTGGTGTTGAATAAGAAATTATTAGTTTTAGTGCAATTGAAGATCATAAGGGAAAATGATTGATAAAAAGATTGAGGCATGTTTCCAAGACTAGGGAATAAAGAATTTATTTACAATAACTATTGATAATGCCTCTCTAAAAGATGTTGTTGTTAGTATGTGAATACACAATTGCTTGCTTGAAACATGAAAAGTATATGCACGTGCATTATTGTGCACATATTTTGAATTTGATTGTTATTTCAGAGTTAAGTTGAGTTGTGTGCTAGTGTTGCTCTTATTCGAAATGCTGTGAAATATATGAGATCTTCCACCACAAGGTTGCAGAAATTTAAACAATGTATTGAGCAAGTGAAATGTTTGAAGGAAACTGTCATTTTGAATTGTCTTCTAGGTGGAATTCCACCCAGTTGTTGTTGATGATTGCCTTGAAATTTCAAGCTGCATTTGATAAAATGGTATATTTATGAGGTATACTTTCTTAAGAAAAAATAATAAAATAAAGGTGGGCTCGTCTGGACTTGAGGATTAGGAAAGTGCTGAACAAATTGTGAAGTTTTTAAATGTATTTTAAATGATGTCACATTGTTGTTTTCTGCTTCTTTGAGTGTGACTTTTAATCTTTATTATGATACAATTGCTTGATTGAGAGTATCCTTGGGGGATTTTTATGGCTTCGCGTATGAGAAACAAGTTTGATAATTATTGGGAATCCACAAGAAAGATAAACAAAGTATTAATTGTTGCCTTCATTCTTAATCCACGAGCTAAAATAGACTTTACGAAATATATTTTTGAGATTATTTTTTACAATGATAGTTCAAAAATTGAAGAAATGACCAAAGTAGTGAAAAACTTGTTGAATGAGCTTTATAATACATATCATACAATGTGCTCCATGCCATCGATTTGTAGTGAGAGTGTTCTTAGTAGCAGTTATAGTGGTACACATTCTTCTCCATCTATTACAATTGAGGTTAGTTTAGTAGAGGTTGCTAATGGTAAAGATGATGACACTCTCCAAATTGATTGCCCTTGCTTTGGATATACTAAGAACGTTTGTGTTCAGAATGAAGGTAAAAAAGTAGCATCTGAGGTGGAAAAATACTTATTTAATGCAGTTGAAGTTCTTAGCAATCTTAAACTCAATGTTTTATTTTAGTGAAAAGTGAATAGATCGAAGTATCCAATATTAGAGAATATTGCAAGGGATGTCCTCGCTATTCTAATATCCATGGTGGTGTTTGAGTATACTTTTAGCAATGTGTGTCGTGTTATTAATGAGTGTAAGAGTTCTTTGATTCATTTTATTATTAAGGCATTGATATGTACCAAAAATTGGTTGTAATCTAATTTTTTTGCCAATTTTGTCTAGAACTTTCAAAAGAGATTAAGAAGCAGATGTTTCATATGAAGCTGCAAGAACGTATCATTTTTCTCGTAAATTAAGTACATAATATATTTAAAATGTATTATAACTTCATAAGTAATATTGACATGTACTTAAGTTACTCATTAACTTCAAATTTTTTTTTTGGGCGTTGTAAAGAGTTTGTAAGATCACAAGCTTCAACGGTTTCAATAACGAGTGTTAACATTAGCATTATTGATATTTGAAAGGTTATTCTTAATAGATATTATTTTTCATGTTATACTTTTAGGTTGTAATTTAAACTATAACTGCAGTTGTTATAGTTTTGAGTTTTAAGTCTAATTCTAATTCTAATACTGTAATTATTTTAATTATGAAAGTTGAAGTTAATGGAATGGTATTGCCTAGGATTATTATTAATTTCGTGATGAATGCCATAAAATAAGTCATGCTTGCCTTTTTTTTATATATTTAATCAAATATATATGTTTTTCTTTTGAAGAATTTGCTAAACATGTTATATGTTAATAATATAATAGAAATTAGAAAGATTGTAAAAGCTCTTTTGCTTTTCAACTATAAGTGATTTTGTTTTTACTCAAATATGTAAGTTTTACTACTAGCCATTGAATTAGAATTCAAATAGTAGTTATGGTTTGTTTTAGATATGAAGTGGGCATATTTATTCAAGTTTGTGTTTTATGTACGGCTTAAAGAAAGTAAATATTATATATTATTTCTTCAATTATTCTCTAGGGGATCGATGTTCCAACCATCTAGGTTGAAGTACAAGAAGTTGAAGTTAGAACTTGTCCAAGTGCTTGGATAGAGCAAAGAAGAAAGCTTATTTAGTTTATGTTTAAACTTTGTTATGTTTTGGACTTTATGTTATTTTAGGTCCATTTGCTACGGCTTCTTGAGTAGAGCTTTTATAAGTAGTTTTTGATAAAAAGCTTTTGAATGTTTGGTTGTTAATTCAAAAAGCTCTTTTGAGTCACTAGACTGTTTAGTTCCACAATACTAAAAATACTTTTGTGGAGTCAAATTACTAAAAATGATAATTAAGAAAACTTACATTTAAATTATAAATTTAGATAAACCACGATATTTCTTGTCTAATATATTATATCCTCACTTTACACAAAAATTTAAAGTAAACTTCAATTGAAATTTAAATAAACCTCATAATTCAAATATGCAAAAATAAACTTTATCAATATGCACCAAAACTATCAACTAAAAAGTTTAAAATGAACTTAAAAAAAATTCTTGCAAACAATGAAAATATTAACGATCCATGAGAAGAGTGGCAATTTGATCATGTTCTTGATCTACCTTATGTACATTAAATGGACTTGTACTATGCTCTTCAACGGTCTCTTCCATTAAGCTCTCACTTTCAATTGTAGGCAGCAATTCTTCATCATCATCAAATGATTGGAATTCTTTATCCTAACAAATATGTTTTTTTATAAAATTATAAAGTGACATTGAAGCAATCACAATTGTCACTTGCTTACTGAAAAGGAAAGTTTATAAAATTATGTTCATCTTATTTATTGAAGTAATCACAATAAATAAGATGAACATCTAGATTATGAACATATTAAATAAGTACAAATATAATAAAATGAACATCCAGCAAATAAATAAAGGAAATAAAATGAATAATTCACATAATACATATACTAATTTGTGTGGACCACATGACCATGTGAATATATTAAACAATAGTAAAATAAATTAATTAAGTGAAAAAGTAGTTGAAAAATGGTTGTAAAGTAAAGAGAATAAACAATTCATTTGATGAAAGAAAGCATGAGAGACAAAAATAGTTATAAAGAAAGCGTGAGAAAAACCATACTTGTTGCTGCTTAGCAAAAAATGACGGCAAGTGGAGAAATCTTTGTTGTGTAGGATTTTGTATGTACACTAAGGCTTTTTGGTATTAGTAAAACATTGTTAGAGTATTCTCGATATTTTATATGTTATAAAAATGCTCAAAAAGCTCCATTTGGAGAAGCCCAAATTTTGAGCTTCTCCAAGTATAAGTAAAATGGTTTTTTGTTTTTTAAATCCCAAAAGTTCTACTTCAAATGCAACAAACAACTCAATATTTTTTTAAAAAAAAGAGATTTTGAGTTTAAAAATGCTCTTTTGGCTAGTGGAGAAGCCCAACCAAACATACACTTTGTATTTTGGAAACTATTTAATTATGTTTAAACTTTATGGCTTTGTGCATTAAAGACTAATTTTGGACAATTGTGCTTTCAATGAAGACTATTAAGTTTGGACTTTATGTTAATTTTAATTTTTATTTATTTAACTTCATAGTAATTTTCTTTTTGTTGAAAATTGGTAAAATTAGACTATAATCCAAAAAACCTCAAAATAAGAAACAAATAGCTCAAAATTGTCATTACCTGAATTGACCCAAATTGGCCCTGATTTGGCCTAATTTTACCCAATCGGAGTTGACCGAATTGTCCGGAACCTAATCCAAACCATATCTAATCCAAACTCGATCTGACTGAGCTTAACTTGATTTTGTGACCTAATCTAATCCAATCCGAACATGGATCTGGTTGCAATTTTGGTTTAAGTTTAGATGAATTTTTTATCTAACCTGATCAGTTAGAAATCCAATTGAGTTGATCTGAACCCAATCCGAACTCGATTTTGCCTAATCATGTGCTCTATCTATTATAGTTTCATTCTTGATTGAGTTGTCCTAAATGATTAAAAGAACAAATACAAAAGGTTGACATTAGTTATAAAAGTAGTTAAGTAATCAAGTTAAGGATGAAACAAAAGCTTAAAGAATACTAAGTTCACCATTGTCAAAGACAGGGGATTGTGACATAACTACTTTAGTGGCAGTCTATTCGAACCTTAAGCTTCCTTCTCCATCTTTACATTAAATATGAAATGTTAAGTTTTGTATGCTACAACACGAAAAAAAAGCATTAATAAATAGTCTAATTTGACTAACCTTTCTGCCTGATTATTTTTCATTCTAGGAGGTCCTTCTATTATGCCCCCAATGGCACATCTGGAGCACTTCATATTAAAACTTCTCTTAAATATAATAAGTTCGTTAACTTCTCTTTTTCTTTTGTTTGTGGCCTCCGAACAAATTTGATCACAAGTGATGGTTGTAGATTGTCACCAAACACTAATGGTCATTTGACCTTATCGGGTATAAACTTGAATTGATGTTGGTAGTTGCTTAAAAATGCAATCATTTTCAAGTAGTTATGCACATACTCTTTAATTTTTAACTTTTTGATATCAATATAACATATGGCATGTTTACAGGGCAATTCAGAGCTACTGCTGCTCCCTATAATCACACTTCTTGTTGTCAATGTCAACAATAAGTACTTTAGATGTATTTTCTAATACTTTAAATGTGTTCTCAAGCCCAATAACAGACAGTCCTCTTACTTTCATCCTTGCCTTAATAATTTTTCTCCTCATTAATATTGGCAACTCCTTATTATATCTTTTAGTAGCTTCATACCTTGTATAAATCAATCTTATAACTTTCATTTTTATGTCTTCTAACATTCTCATAACAAGTATTACTTTGTAGTTATTAATCTAGTTGTTAAAAGATTTAGTCATATTGTTGGCCACATATGTGCATGTAGTTAAGAGTGGGAATGTATGATTAGCTCAATATTGGCCAGCCTCAATGATTGTCTTTAATGTTTCTATTTGATCATTGAACTCAATAAAGTTTACGCTTCTACAAACCTTAAGAATATCTTTTTCAACAATAAACTAGGAAACAACTTCTTGAAATTGACATAAATATACATGTAGTAATACCTCTTGAATGCTAGTGGGAACACTTGGTCAAGTGCATCAAGGACCCCTTTTTCTATCTAGCACTCATAAAACACACCCGCTCTCTTTAATTACACCCAATATGCTTGTATAATTTTTCCACGAAATATATCTTACCTTTTCATTTTCCACAATGCACCTTGCAAGATAGTATATCCCACAATTAGTATCAATGCTGACAGCAATTAATAATACTCATTTGTAAAAATCTTTGAGGTGACAACCGTCCATCCCTATAAAATTGAAAAAAAAAAAAAAAACCAATCTACTACCATTGACAAAGATGAAAATTTTCCTAAAAATAAGATTAATAGCACCACCAAGCCAATCCCTCTCCAAAGAGAGTGTAGACCCAAAACTTTTCTAACAAAAGATGCATATATCGAGAGAGTTTGCTGTAACTCTTTTTGTGGTCCAGTCTGACAACTTCATTGCCTTGTTTCTAACTTTGTATAACCTATACCCACTAAATTCAATACTATATTTTTAGAACATATCAACAACAATCACTTTGACACTAATATCATAAGTTGTTTTGAATACATGCAAATATTGTGCTGCAATCCAAATTGCACTTGCTTCATGGTTGTTAACATCTTTTCTTGCACATGTATGCTTAAGATAGTGAGTCTTCACCTGAAATAATTTGATGTCTCAATTAAGGCTTACATGAATTCTCTAAGTACATCTTGGCTTCTGATACCAAATGAAATAATAACTAGGCAGCCCAAGAGGGGATGAATTGAGATTTTAAAAAATTAAGCAAAACAAACCACACAACAATACAATAATAAAACTTGATGCAATGTAAACTAAGGAACCAAATTCGAAATAAGTAAATAAATGTACAATGAAAAATAAAGAGATAAAGTAAAGAGAGCAAACACAATAATTTTTACGTGGTTTGGCAATCCTCGTTTACGTCTACGCCTCCAAGCAAACCAAACTTGAAGATTTCACTATCCAAGCCTCCAAGGCTTTAAGAACACTTACAATTGACTTCACATGTGTCAATCAACCTTTACACCAAGAGATAATCTCTAATTTCTTAACTCAAGTGTATCTCAATACTTACAATCACTCAAAACAAAAATTACAAATATGTTTTTCTCTAACAAAAAAAATATAATTACAAATCAATGCTCAATATGTGAATAAATGAAATAAAAAAGAATTTAAAACTTAATGAATGTTGTATTCTCATATTACAAGCTCAATGATAGCGTTGTGAACTACTCTTGTTTGAATTTAATTGAGTTTATTTATAGTTGGAGGTGAAAAAAAACCGTTATTGACTTTCTGCCCAAAATCGGATTGCCGTTAACTGTTATCGATTAACCGTTTTGATTGGTCTATGCGACCGTTGGGCTGAATTTCAAATAATTGGTTAACCGTTAGGCATTATCAGATCACCGTTAATTTCCAGAATCCTGCAAAATAAATTTGGCTTAACCGTTCTTACTAAACGGTTCAAAGTTAGCAATTTGAAAATTATCGGTTCACCGTTTTTAGTTAACGGTTCACTGTTATTTTCCAGAATCATCATTTTAACAATACTTTGCAAAACATGCTTTTTGAAAATTATCGATTAGCCATTTTTAGTAAATGATTAGCCATTTGCTACAGTAAATGGTACAGTGAAACTATTTTCTAAAATTCTATTTTTATTCTAAAACTTTCTATAATTATACTATGGCCCAAATCGTCATAAAACTTTACAAATAAGTCCATTTCCAGAGTTTCAAAACTTTTTCAATTTAGACCATTAATTGAAAATAACCAATTTCATACAATCATTTTTTCCATTAAGTATAAAACCTTTTATATTATGAAAATAATGATTTATTTAAAATAATTTGAGCTTTTAAAAGCTTAATCATTCTTAATTTTATTTGTTATCATCAAAATCAACATTATGGATGCATATATGCTAACACTAACGACCACCCTTGTCTTCTTATTCTCAATTCTCTTTAGCCTAAAGCCATTTCTAATTTCAAAAATCCTTATCACTTTCCTAAACTCATATACATCTGTAAATAGCTATCCAAACCTAAGAGCCATGTTTTCCCCATCAACAGTTAATTTAAATCCACTAGATCTTGTTTTGTATCTAGCCCAAGCATCCTCATCATTTTCATCATCAAATTTTTCTCTAGCTTCATCATTAGATTGGTAGTCATCAAGATCATGGTCACTTGCACCATTATCTGAGCCATAACTCTCATTATCACTAGGTTCTGGTATTATATTACCAAGATATTTAGCTATATTTTCTGTACCATCACTTCTTGAATATGAAATATTCATCCTCCAGCATTGCCACTACATCCTCAAGATTCATACATGAATTAGGAGCAGATAAATTGGCCAAGACTTCTTCTTTCATTAGATAATTACCATTAAGGATATATAATGTCACCCTGGCAGCTTTATAGTGATATTACTTCCTTCAGTGTAACCAGACCAATCCATGTCAAATTTAAGATTCAAGTTCATATGAAGATGATTTATAAGAGTAGTGAAACTTATAAATGTATCATTGTTGTTGATTTGATTTTCAAATAATGTATAAGGTGGTTTTGGACTAATAGAGGTATTCATAGTAAATCTTGCCCAATGATATCCATTTTCCCTCATCTTCTGGAATACATCATGTATATTATTGTCAGTAAATAGATTTAAATACTTATTAGATGATCCAAGTAGTATCATCTTGTACTCCTTTGTAGGTGCAAATCCGATGGGTGTATCCCAACATAGGTCAATGATATCAGCCCACAACTAGTTCAGGGTGTAATTATTAGGTAGGACATAATCAATCTCAATTGCTGAGCCAACAATTGCAGCTTCAACATCAAGGAAAACACTGATCATCAATATATGCATTAGAAATAATGACAACAGTTGAGTAATAAAGATAAATAATATTAAATAAAGCATGATTAATAGGCATTAAAAGTTATGCTAGAGTATCATTTGGTTAATCCACTTATTATAATTGTAAGCATATATTAATTCCAACTCCTATTTTTTCAAGTACAGAGTAGTTTTTAACAAAATTTTAATTCATTCCAAATACAGTGTAGGTTTATAGCTTTTGATATCTTTCAAAAGCATAACAAATGAAACTGAAAACTTGTATATTTCAGTGCTTACATGATCTTTATCATTTTCACAAAGTAAAAACAATTAAAATACATACGAATTTATTCTGCGACGTATGATAGTCAAAAAATAAAGCAACATTTTAGCACCTTTCAATATAACATAATAAGTTTGACATTCTATTATTATACAAAAACAAATTTTAAATGGATGTACACAAGAACTATTGGGCTGTCACAAGCAAAAAGAAAAAAATTGAAGAAATATCAACTTTTACTATGAATTTCCATCATTACCCATTCAAAATGCATCATGACTATTTTCCATCAAACTTCCATGCATAAAGCTCCATACAATCAAAGGCTTAAATACTATAGCTTAACGCAACATGCAACAAATAGATGTTTTTTTATTGAGCTAAAACATAAGAACTAGTGGGCTGTCACATGCTAAATAATTGAAGAAATATCAATTTTTACAACCAACCCCCATCATTGCCTATTCAAAATGCATTTTGACAATTTTCTAGCAACTTTCACACATAAAACTCCATACAATCAAAAACTTAAACGTTATAAGTCTATGGCTACATGCAGCAAATGATATGCATGGATCAACCAAATAATGCTTTGTTTTATTGCCATTATAGAGCCTAAACCATTAGAATTGAAATGAATAAATCAAAATTTTTTTTTCGCTCAATAACAAGCCAAATTTTTTTCTTATTTCAGTTCTAATTTACCTAAGCCATGTATCCAGATCACACCATTTTTCGAGCTACCTAGAAATTAAAAAAAAAAAAAAAGATAAGAGTGAGTTTGTGAAAAGCTAACCTTTGATTCACTTCAACATAAAGGTTTGTGCTTGTGAGTCGCCAATGAAACTCACTACAATACATTATGGATAATAAAGACGGTCATTTATAGAAATAACAAGTAAAGTAACTTGGCAGAAATAAAGTTTGAGAACAAAAGACACTAAACAGATTCAATTAACTATGCTCTAAAATGAGCTTGAACGAGAGAGAAGATGAGCATTATTATAAAATTAAAACTACATTTCAAATAATTTTGAAATCAAAGTTCTTTTTGCAAGTTTGGGTTTTTATTTGTGTAAAAACATAGTAGCTGAAATTGCAAGCCACTATGCCCAAGCCAACAAAACTTGCAAAAGCTTTGGCATTGCAAAATGTCAATAATGCCCCTAATTACTCAAATGGTGACTAAACAGAGCAAAAATGTAAGGGGCTTTTTACAAATAAAACGATCTTGGCCATCAACTTGCAACAATCTCAAACCTCAGGGAAGGTTCTTAAAAATTATCTGAACCAAATTACTTAAGACATCTAAAATATTTGGTTAAAAAAATATTTTAATACTTTTTCTTAAAAGTTTAATAGTGTATTTTATGCTTAATTATTTATATACAAATTTAGCTCAACCAACCTTTCAATTCATATTTTTTTAATATGAACAAATTATTTTCAAGTTTCCTCCTCTGAGGTCTGGGTCGTTTTAGTAATCATTTGTGTGTTTCCATTGCCCTCCTTTATCGTTAGTACAAATCTTAGTGAACCATTTGTTGATCGAATAAAAGACCAATATACCCTTTGATTAGTTAAAATAATACTTGATTTCTAGTTTTCAAATAACTGATGGTTAATTGCTTTATCTTGTTGGGGATAAATTGTATAATTATAAGAAATTACAAGATTACCCTTACAGCAAAACATTTTGACAGTGCTAAATCATAAAAATAAATTAATAAATAAGAAAGAGAATAAAATCAACCATTCAAGCATACTTTACCTATTCATCTTCATATTTAAAAACACTCTTCATTTTCAAATCAACACAAGTTACAACAACATTAATTCACATTCAAAAACCATTAAAGCACACCCCTTTTATTTTCAACTTACTCTTTTCAAATCATTTCATAATTCATATAAATATCTCAACACTGAAAATACTTGTATATCCATGGATTCCCTTTTATATTTTCAACATGTTTAATAGGTCTGTCAAAGCAAATATCTTTTATATCCTGTTATAGTTTCTTCAAATCATATTGCTCTAGAATGACTAACCTTATTTAATCACTTCTTCATCAACCACAACCTCTATATCCATGTATCTGAGGCTAAAAAATACACAAATTACATATAATTATTATATGCAATAAACAGTCTACTTATAATTTGAACAAATTAAAACTATTACTAATTAGAACTACATATAGATTGCTCAAAATTACATTCAACAATACTTAGTGTATATGCATTTGATTCAATCTTGAAATAACTAGATAATAAATAAAGGATAAAGGTACAACATGAAGTCTTAAGCTCTAGCTAATTTTGTATTTAGCTAACAAATACACAACAACACTAGGGGTGGGCATGTGTTGGGTTAGATAGAGTTTGTGAAAACCCAACCCAACCCATTATTGAATGGGTTGAGATAAACTCAACTCAATCCAATTAAATAAATATGTTCAACCCAATCCAACTCAACCCTTAAATTATCGGGTTGTGTTAGGTTGGGTTGATTGGATTGAAGATTTGAAGTCAAATTCAAATTAAAAATTAAATAAAGAAAAAGATACGAATGTTGTAATAAAACTTATTGAAATAAAATATAAAAATTTTATATTATGAAAATTTTATTCATTTTCTAGCATTTGATAAAGAAAACTAAAAGAAAATAGAATGAATACATCAGAAAAGTACCTTAGTTGATTGAGAATTGAGATTTAAGAGAGTAATTTCAGTTTTGGAGTTAGAGTTTAGAGTAATAGATACAAGAACAAAATAATCTCTTTTATAAAAGAATAAAAAGAAGATAAAAAATAGATTAGCCGTTTCGATTTTTAGGATTTTACAATTGAAACTTATCATATTTTTATTATTATTATTTATGTGGGTTGGGTTGGGTTACATGAGTTCATCATAATTAACCCAACCCAACCCAATTGTTGATTGGATTCAAAAAAATTGACCTAATTGACCCATAATAATCCACTCAAATCCGTCAAAATTTAATTGAGTTAAATTGGGTTGGGTTTGGTCAATTGAGTTGAATTGGGTTTGTCCACCCCTAAACAACACATAAAGCATGAACAACTAAATGAATGTTATGTTGTAAATGAGTTGGCATTAAGCTGGCCTTTCAGTCAAATTAAAACGTTAATTTGTCACAGCAGTTAACATCTTCATTTGATTCATCTTTACCATTATAGCTCATACATGCTTCTTCTGTAATGTCAAATCAATAGTATTTTTGTATTTGGCAATTGCGATTTTCCAACTACATAATAAACTAGAAACCTCTCTTATTTCTCTCAACAAAATTTTCTCTTTTTTTGCATTTTGCTAAGATTTTTAACCCGCATTATATTTTCCTAAATACCAAACACATTAAAAAGTATTCTAACTCTTTTGTTATCCCGAAGAACACAAATATTTCAACACCATAATCTTTCTTTAAATTCAACCTCATTAAAATTAAAAAGAAAAAATATTTGCAATGTACTGGAAATTCAGCCCGACTAATTAAATATAATTGTAACAAATTATTTAGCATCATTGTTGGCTTCTAGAAAAATAGTAAAGTCGAAGAAGAAAGACAAACCCCCCCAATAGTATCAACAGTGATCCTCACAAAGCTCATAAAAAACCCAGTTACGATTTTTATTTCAAATTTTAAAAAAACAACATATATAACAACATGCAATGAGATGTTGGTGATTACCTCACCTGGAGCTCCTTTCTAAAGAGGTGGTTCGTCTGTTGCTAGAGAAGAATTCTCTTAGCTCACAATCTTGCATCATTCATTCCTAAAAGTAGATTTCGTCTAGCTCATCGTTGTCTTCTCACGGTCGATGTGAAACTTGTTCATCGCATTGCTAGGGATTTAAGATGAGGTCTTCAATTTTCTTTGTTGTCTTTGGCTTTGTTTAGTGAGAAGAAAAGCCATTGAATAACTAATGAATAATAGATTGCTTTCTTCATTAGACATTGAATATTAGACATACATATCTCGCACTGTGGATGGAAAATGGTTAAGTTTGTTTAAATTTTAAATGTATTTAACATAAAATTACTGGATTGCCTTCGAATACTCACTATATAAAATAGCATCCAAATGGCAACGGAGGACATTGGAAATACACGAATATTTTTTATCAAAATGAAACGACCCCAAACTTCAAGGGAGGGAGCTGAAAATTACCCTTAGCAACCAAACAAAAATGCTACTTATTAACCGAATCTCAGAATTGGGCCTAAAATGAGCCCAAAATGGAGCCCAATATCCAGACCAACTCCATTTCGTTTCTATATTGTTCTTCTTCAATTTCAGAGACAGATTTCTCAGTTCTTGGAGCTTAAGAGCTCAAGGAACTTCAGAGATTCAATCAGAGCCCTTGCAATTCCTCATTCGAAATCAACCCTAGAAATTGAATTAAATAAGAAGAAGTAGAAGATAAGATAAGAGAGAGATGGAGATAGAATTGGAGCCTCGAGTGAAACCTTTGCCTTACAAAGTTAAAGGAATGTCGAGAGAATCGCCGTCGCAAAAGGCCGCTTTCGTTCTCGACACCGACCTCCGCACACACTGGTCGACCGCTACCAACACCAAAGAGTGGATCTTACTGGAACTCGACGTAACTCTCTCTCTCTCTCTATACACTTATATATATGTGCATAATTGCTATAGTGATTTGTGCCTGTGATGACGGCCTAAGAAAAAAAAATTACCAATTTTAGAATTTTGATTCTTTTTCATCTAATAATTTTTAACAAGTTGGGGAAATTTTGAGGAACTATGTGTTAAGCAACTTACAGGTTGTCTTAGACTTTCGATGTGCTTGGAAATTGGAGAAACCTAAAAATCTGTAAATTTTCCGTAAGCGGCAATGCTCTCTAAATTAAGCAGTAATACAACAGCTACAAAAGTGGGACCAAATAAATGGCATTGGTGTTTCAGGTTCATTATATTAGATTGTGATTTTGTACCTCATTGCTTTTTTCTTGTTTGCAGGAACCATGTTTATTATCACATATACGCATCTATAACAAGTCTGTTCTTGAATGGGAAATTTCTGTTGGCTTACGTTACAAGGTTCTGATTGAACTAAAGACTTTTCTCTTTTTACAATCCTTGAACCTTTTATTGTTAGTTGAGACAATAGCTTCTAATATTAGATGTGCGTAACCATGATTAGCAGTAAATTTACGGACTTGATATTACTTAAAATGTATGTATTTTTTGTTCGCAAAGTATATCTTATGTTTTACTGGCCCTTTTTTTACCAGCCAGAGGCATTTGTAAAGGTTCGCCCACGCTGTGAAGCACCTCGTCGCGATATGATATACCCTATGAACTACACTCCATGTCGTTACGTGCGGATATCTTGTTTACGTGGAAATCCTATAGCTGTTTTTTTCATTCAGGTAATATATGATGACTTTTATGTCTTTTCTGATCCAGACTTGGGTGTTCTGCGCTATAGCTTTATTGTGCATAGGTCTAACAAATATATGTGGTCTACTGATGTGGCAAACTTCAACTGATGTAGTGAATTGTACACTAGGATAAAGTTTCTATTGTAAAGTTTTGTTGATTATTTGTAGACATTTGTAGAAAAATCCGTGGTGCAGGATTGGCGTTCCAACTCTTTCTAAGTTATGTTTTTCATGACTAAGTTATACCAAATCAAATGCTTTATAAGGTCAGAAAGCAAGTAACATCTACATGGAAATCCTTTACAATTCTTATATGCTTGAGTACCATTATTGTAAGACAAATTGTGTCTGCCTAAATTACAGCTTCCATTAAAGAAACTAGATACATGCAGATCCTGTATACTTGTGTATGCATATCCTTCTTCCCTTCTTCCGGTTTATTTGTCACTTTTCCGTTTATGTTTGATGCACTTTGCAAGTCGTAATGATCTAATTTTATACAGAATTTATAATCTCCTATTACACTTCGATGACCGAGGTCCTGTTTCTCTTCTGATGATGGTCAGCATCCAGGAAGTGGATGTTGGCAGTGATAGTATACTTATTTCTAGCAAACTCATAGGCCTTTAGTCATTTAGGAACCTAGGTGCTTTTATAATTGCAGCAATGATGATTGCTTTCATTGTCTCTTTTGGGAAGATGGATAGCACCCCAAGTTCTTCAAAGGTATGGTAATGTATTGATTGCAATGTAGTTCGGCGTAATCAAGATTCGTGTTGAGGACCCATGCATAATTATATTATTAAAGCACTACTTTAATGAATGTTCAATCTAAGAATTTTATGAGCTGACACCTCTGCAGCAGGCTTCTGTGTCTGGACTTTAGATCTCCATCTGCCAATATAAACTGATAAATTTCTTGTTGTTTATGTATGACGAAGATTTGTAACTTAAACTCACCACTTGCTTAGTTGCTTATTATTTCCATTGGCTGCATTCTATGTACTTCCCATTTTATTGGACAACAATGTTTTATCCTCTAGGCGAACTAATAGTTTCTCAACTTCTATTCTAGCTATTTTGCTGTTCTGCTGTCATTGAAGATGTAGGAAGGTCAAATTGATTACTTTGTGTTGATTCCTTGATTTTGTATCTAAAACACCCCAAGTTTGACAATCTAGGTATTCATTCTGGCAGGAGTCCTCCTCCATATTGTTGTTGGCATTTTAAGTAAAGTTCTTGTCATCACCTGTAGAGAAACAATTCATTTGTGACCGTCGCCTTCCATTAGGTTAGCAAGTTTTTTCTTGTGAAATTGATTTCAGAGGTCATACTACTTTCTTCCTTGCAGTTACATGGAATGTGAATATTTTGGATTGTACTTGTTCATCCAAGTTGAATTGTAAACATTAAGCAGTTTAAGTGCTTGGTTTGACAAATTCAATTGTTGGTGGGTCTGGGCAAAAGGATTTTTCCTACGTTTGTTTTACTTTTGTAGAGGCTAGAACACCGCTCTTATTTTATTTTCCTTATCAAATAAGATGACTGCACCTTTATTTTTCAGAATTGAAATTTGTCACCTTTGTGTGTATGATTTATAATGTACAAACCCTTTGCATGTGCTTTCAAACTTTAGGATGCTTCTGTTTGTACCCTTTTTTTCTTCTTCTTTGTTTTAATTGTAAACTAAACACAATCTTCTTTACAGTTGATCGGGGTAACTGTGACTGGTCTTGAACCAGAGTTCCAGCCAGTTGTTAATCACTTATTACCACACATTATGTCGCACAAACAAGATGCCCAGGATATGCATCTTCAGGTTGAGCTTATCACTAATACTGACATTTTAATCCATTGCTGTTTTTGCTACTTTGATTTTTTATATTTCTTTGCTGTCTGATGCTTTTTAGTTTGTAGTTGCTTCAAGACATGACAAATCGGTTGCATGTGTTTCTTCCTCAACTTGAGGTATACTTGTTTTCTCATTTTGGTGAAACCTTTTCTTTCTTTTTTGGTAATTTTCCTTTTAGTTTCCCTTTTTTCCCCTTCTTTTCTCTCTCTGCTTTAGTATCATCATTGTGAGCTTCATGTTTTGTCACGGTGTAGGTGGATCTTTCCAGCTTCTTAGATGCTGCTGAATCTAATTTGCGTTTTCTAGCTATGCTTTCTGGTCCATTTTACCCGATACTTCATGTTGTGAAGGAAAGGTTAGTTTACTCCATTTCTATATATTTTTTTCGTGCAGGCTCTTTCCCAGTATTAGTGTCCGTGGATTTTTTTATTTTTTGACTGCCAGTTGTAAAGATTGCCATACTTGCTTAATGTTTTGAAATCGCATCAAGAAATGTTCTGGATGAAGGACTATTTTTTTTTTTTTTCAAAAGCTTTCCATACCTTTCTGTCTTTTATTGAACTTCACTATGACATTCTCCACTTTTTACCAAGCCATTGGATCAGCTATTTTCTTTATTTCCATTTTTTCCCCAAGAAGTTACTATTGCACAGTAGGCCATCATCTCTTTGCAGTTGCATGGCATGTCAATCTCTAGATTTAACTAGTTACTATCCCATCCCTCAAGGACAATAGTGACAGCTTCATACTTGCATACTTTAATTTCCTGTCATCAGTGATATTGTTGTTTTTTTGTCCTTGAGTAGATTTGTCTGTCTTGTTTATCTAGAGGTAATTTTGTTAATTTTTTTTCTGCATATATACACCATATTAATGTAATCTTGATGCTTAACATTGTATTGATACTACAGAGAAACAGCTAGATCTTCCAGCAATGTATCTGATTCTGAAGTTTCTAAGAGCAGTCAGGCATCATCAGCCTTAACTGTTTCCTCTAACTTTGAGGTATTGTCGTACTTGTCATCCAGACTATTTTTGCTTTCGATTTGGAATGGATCTCTTCTTTTGCATTTCCTTCATGACTACCTCCTCCACCATGTTCTGCATGTGCAGATGCCTGGTGACTTGGATGGTTAAATTTTTGTTTTTTCTTTGAAAATGAATAGAATTCCTGTGTTTCTTTTCATTCCGGATTACTTGAATTTTTGTCGTTGGTTTTCGATTTTGGTGCCTCCATACTTGTGTAAAAGTTGTTAACGTTAGTAATTCTTAAACTTTGCTTTTGTTAATAAACTTTAATAGTTTCTTAAAAGAATGTTATTATTCTCTTTCTTTTTTAAATGAATCATCTTTAACTTTCTAAAACTTGCTATAACAGATTGCTTTTCATGTCTATGCTCAATAATATAAATATCATTTTTTTCATTTATTTGTTTCCCAAAAATTGTTGATCTTTTCTAGTAGTCTTCTTTATTAGCCATATGGTAATTTAAGAAATTTAAAGTTGCAATTTCAACTTAAGGGAAAAGGTGACTTGGTGACAAAGTGAGTGATAATCTTATGACACATTGATTGTTGGGGCTGGATGGAACATCTGATTGATTTCAATATTATTTTGTCTTATTTCACTACTGATTCTACAGTTTCAAAGAATTCAATATCTGAGTGGCTTTTGGATTTACATACATAAACTGTATAAGTTTGGAGATGTTAGCAACTCAACCTGTTTGCTTTAATTTTGCTTTGTCATGGCAGCCAAGGAGATCACGCGGGATGTTGCCTTTTATATCATCCACGTCCAGTTCAATGGCATTTCGTCCTGATGCAATTTTTGTGCTGCTTAGAAAGGCATATAAAGATGCTGACCTAGGAACTATTTGCAGAAAGGTAATGCATCTATCTTCTCTACTGTGCTTTGCAGGATAATTTTCAGCTTTTAGCCTTTAAATTCTGAACGTGGTTATGTAATGTCCCATTACTTCAGGCTTCTAGAGTTTTGCAGAAGCTTATAGATCCTGTGCTAGTGCAAGAAGCATCAATGCCTTCCAGTGTTGCTCCATCTGACCTTGATGAGACAGCAAAATATGAAGTTTCCAACCCAGTTCCTTTAGTCGATTATTCAAACTTGTTTGGAGAAGAATTTCAACTACCTGATGATATCTGGGACTCTAGCATTCTTAGCATCTTGGATGTAGGGGCTGTGGAAGAAGGGATTTTACATGTTCTTTACGCTTGTGCATCACAGGTTGATTTCATCAGTATTGGAAATATAATATTCCTTAAACATTGTGCTTTTTGTGATGTCTATTCCTGTGCATTTCTTGATCCATTTACATAGGAACTTTGTGTTTCTTACAGCCCCTTCTTTGCAGCAAATTAGCAGGGAGTTCTGTTGACTTCTGGTCTGCACTACCACTAGTACAAGCATTGCTTCCAGGTTGAGTGTCTAGTGCTAGCCGTCCTTTTCAGAATGGTGATGAATCACATATCTTTTACTAACATAGCTCCTCGATGCTGATCAAGAGATAAATTTCCGTTTGAAGTGTTATTCCTTTGTGGCGTAGAAGTTATGCCAGAATGTTGTTGTGGCTGATAGCATTTAAATGTTTTGTTGAAATATCATGGTCAAAATTGAATTCCTTTGAGCTTCGTTCATTGAATATGTCTGACATTTTTTTTTTAACTTCTTCATATGTTTTAGCACTTCGGCCTTCTATGAGCAGTCTTGATAATGTTGATGACAGTTTTTCTCAATGGAAACAACCTTTTGTGCAGCAAGCCCTATCTCAGGTTGCATTTGATTTTTAATGCTTTCTTTTTTCCTTCAACTTTCTTAGTTTTATATGATTTTTGTTTTACTTTTTTTGTTATATCATCATTCTGCTCATTGGTGTGTTTTCTAATTGCAGATTGTTGTGACATCGTCTTCATCACTGTACCAACCTCTTCTTCATGCTTGTGCTGGCTATTTGTCATCGTTTTCACCATCACATGTTTGTCCCTCTCCCTTGATCTCAGTTGTAGTAACTTCCCATCTTTTGTTTTCAAGAGGTGTATGCCACCTCTGTGTGTGTGTGTGTGTGTGTGTGTGTGTGTCTGTGTCTCTGGGGATAGAATATTCACATCTCTCCTGATTTCTGTTCATACAAGTACCCACATGCATGCATGTTCACACAAGCGCACGCACAATGCACAGACATACAGGGAGGGATATTATCCTATTGCATATGTTGGTTCGTTGTCCACTGATGTAAATTGATGTGATACTTTATGTGAAGTTTCATGCCATCTCAAAATGAAAGTTTCCTCTCTTCAGATGAATTCTTCTTCTGATAGTCATTTGGTTGCCTAAAACTTGCATCCAATGTTAGGGAAGGCATAGAAAAAAGGCAATATAGTAAGCTGTAACTGACTAGAGGGTATAATCCTTTAAGTTTTCTTTACAGAAAAAGCATCTTTAATATCTTACTACGAATTTTGACCTCATAAAATAATATTCCTTAATGCGGATGCCAACAGCTTCATTTTATGTTTGTGCAGGCTAAGGCTGCATGTGTTCTAATTGATCTGTGTTCAGGTGCATTAGCTTCTTGGATCTCTCATGTGGTAGCAAAGGTTGGTATGGGGCAGATCTTATTAAAGTTTTATGTAGTGTGGTTTGGAGGTGGAATACTAGTGTGTACTCGGTTTGCTTTTACTTTTTATTAATTTATTTCTTTTCTGATTTCTCAGTTATGCCGCTGATTATGTACAGGTTGATCTGATTGTGGAGCTTGTGGAGGACCTTTTGGGCACTATCCAGGTGTGTCGACATTTATATGTTCTTTATTGTTCCATTAAAGTAAAAGGATTCTCTACTGTTCAACCTTCTTTTGTATCCTAAATTGTCAATAGCAAATTGAGGGGCAAAACAAGGATAATAAGATATGGTTACTGTTATGAAGATCATACTTCCTGCTTTGTTATATATTCTTCAGCCAAGTGTAATATTTTATTTCAAGGGATAAATTGTTTTGAATTTCAATTGGAGACTCCAATGGTTCTTTTCTGCCTTGATTTTTCATGCTCAAGTCATGACACTTTTTCTTTTCTTGTGGGTTATTTCTAAAATACAAAAGCATTTCGTACTGAATCGCATGTTTGAAAATGGAATTAGTTGGTAGTTTTTGCATAAAATCCCCTTTTTTGAAAAAATATATATATGATAACACCTTGGAATGTTCTTATTTCTGGTTTCATCATTGATTAGTGGTCAGGACTAATGGAGTACATATTTTAGCTTCGAACCAGTTTCATCTGGAACTATATACATGGATCATTCATTGCTTGTTGTTTTTGTCTCTTGTGAAGATATTCTGAAGAGCTCCAGAAATTTTTAAAAAAAAAGGGAAAAAAATGAAAGTCAGAAGCTATACAACAGTTTTGAGGTTACTTTGGAATGGGCCTTAGAAACTTAATTTGTATTTTCAAACTGCGTTGAGATTCCTCACTTAAAATTACTTGCTGGATCTCAGTGCGTGCTGGGAGGATGGGTAGGATCACTGAATCTGGAAATTTTATACTTAATCTTGGTTATGGTGACCCCTTTGTTATTTACTTTTTATAATTTTTTAAATATCAGTTTTATGAAGAAGATACTTTAGAATGATTAAGAATTTTAATGTATTTGTAAAATGGTTAAAATGTTCACCATGTACAAACATTTCTTATATTTCTAACAGTGCCCTTTTCATCTCATTTATCTGAATATGGAATATATTGAAGGTTTTGTTGTTCTCTGAACATATCAGGGTGCCTGTCATTCTTTAACTCGCGCTCGTGCTGCCCTCAAATACATTATGCTGGCTTTATCTGGGCACATGGATGATCTACTCGGAAAGTATAAGGTGCTCTAGAATGCTTTGGGTGTACTGTTTTATAAGCTCAGGTTTTATTGCTCATGAGTAGCATTGAAAACTATCTAGGAGCCTGATGTTGCAAATGTCACCCTTTTTTCGTGATGCTTATGGAAGATAATGTTAAATACTAACTCAGAATCACATTGAAATGCCCTTACTATCTTATCGAGAGTTTGGTTACAACCATATTACCACTTAGCTCATAACTGTATAAAGTACAGCTATTAATTTAATCATTGGACCCTTTCAGGAAGTGAAGCACAAAATTCTCTTTCTTTTAGAGATGCTGGAGCCTTTTCTTGATCCTGTCATATTTGCGATGAAGAGTACAATAGAAATTGGTGACGCATCTTTCACTTTCACAGAGAAGCAGAAGCAATCTTGTGACATTGCTCTCAATGTTATCCGGACAGCAGTACAAAAGTCAGCCGTTCTTCCTTCGCTAGAATCTGAGTGGAGGCTTGGATCAGTTGCTCCAAGGTATCATATAACTCTTTCATATCATCACTAAAGTCCTATTGTAGCATTTTGTTCAGGCGATACTCTGAGGATATTTTCACATCTCGTCAAAGAATAAAGTGGTGAATAATAAAATAAAATTTATGGAAATAATTATTAAGTTATCTATATACCCTTGCTTCTGAGACTATGAAGAATTTGTATTTCACTTGCACAAAAAATTAATAAACCAATCACGGGATAAATTAGAATTTTCCTATCCTTTAATATGATAATTTGAAATTCGGTTGGTCTTATGGCATGCTGAGAGCATCAATTAACATAAGGTTCTATTGTATTTATTTGTAATGATTTAATTCAATTCTCGATGCAGTGTACTTCTCTCCATATTGGAACCTCACTTGCAGTTTCCTCCTGAAATTGATCTTTGCAAATCATCAATAACTACTACCATTGAACATGAATCTTCTACAAAGCCTGATATTCATGATGCTTTTGATGGAAAGACAGATACACATGATGTAGCTATGAAAAATGATACACATGATGTAGCTGTGAAAAATGATCTTAATGAAGATGCCAGCCTTTTTTTTGCTCCACAAGAGCTGCGGAGTATTGGACTGACAGAATTTTCTCTCAATCCTGACAAACACGTATCAGATTATGACAATAAGGATTACAGCTCAGAACAGAAGAATGTCTTGGATAAAACTCTTGCCAATTTACAGAATGGTGTAGCATTAGACACTGGTTTTGCTGCTGACTACTTCAATTTGCAAGCAGATTTTTTTCAACTGATAAACTTTAGAGACTGAGCTTAGGGCATCTGAATTTCGGCGCTTGGCTTCAGACTTACACTTGAAGCATGAGCTTTCCACTGAAGGTCATGATGCTGCTATAGATGCTTTACTCTTGGCTGCTGAATGCTATGTCAATCCATTTTTCGTAATCTCGTTCAGAGCCAGTACAAATATTTTGGACCAGATGAAAATTAGTGGCCCTAAAGTTCCAAGAAGTTTTGAACTTCCGGAGCTGAGACGTTCTGGAAAGAAAAATTGTAATTTGGAAACAGTAGCTGATCTTGAAAAGAAGAGAGACAAAATTGTGCTTCAATTGCTTCTTGATGCTGCTGAATTAGACAAGAAGTATCATGAAAAGTTTTCAGATGGCGAACATTATCCAAGCACTTCAGAAGATTTCGATGAACAAGTCATAAAGTTGTCTCCCTTTGATATACAATCTGCGGATGCTGTCACTTTAGTTCGTCAAAATCAGGCTCTGTTGTGCAATTTTCTGATCCGGAGGTTACAAAAAGAGCAGCATTCTATGCATGAAATTCTTATGCATTGTCTTGTGTTCTTCTTGCACTCGGCTACTAAGCTGTATTGTGCTCCTGAACTTGTGATTGATATCATATTAGGATCTGCTGATTACCTTAATGGGATGCTGTCATCCTTATATTGCCAGTTAAAAGAAGGAAATATGCAGTTGAATCCAGAAAAAATACACGGGGCACGAAGACGGTGGATACTGCTGCAGAGATTGGTAAATGCTTCAAGTGGTGGTGATGATGAGTCAGAGTTTCCTGTCAATGACAAAAAAGGTTTTCGACATGGAAACTTGATTGCTCCTTCTGTCTGGATGCAGAAAATACCTACATTCTCTAACTGTGCTTCTGCTCTTGTGCGGTTTCTTGGTTGGATGGCTATATCTCGTATTGCAAAACAATTTATAAAGGATCGTCTTTTCCTTGTTTCAGATATTTATCAGCTGACATATTCGCTCTCTATATTTGCTGATGAGCTTTCTCTAGTTGATAATGTTATTGATCGAAAGCATGAAGATATAAAGATTGAACGATCAGGAATCAAACAATCTCCGAGCGTTAGAGTGTTTGAATTGGCTCATCAGAAACATGAAGATCAGTCTTTTCACATCATCTACCCTGAACTCAGTAGGTTCTTCCCAAATATGAAAAGGCAATTTGATTTATTTGGGGAGACAATTTTGGAGGCTGTTGGATTGCAGTTGAGATCACTTCCTTCTAGTGTCGTGCCTGATATTTTATGCTGGTTTTCTGATTTGTGCTTATGGCCGTTTGTTCAGAAAGACCAAGTCACCACTCGAAATAGTTCTGATTATTTGAAGGGTTTTGTTGCTAGGAATGCCAAAGCAGTCATTCTTTATGTACTTGAAGCCATTGTCATTGAGCACATGGAAGCAATGGTGCCCGAGATACCAAGAGTGGTGCAAGTGCTGGTGTCTCTCTGTCAGGCCCCATACTGTGATGTGCCATTTCTTGAATCTATATTGGATCTGTTAAAGCCAATCATCTCATATTCATTGCTTAAGGCTTCTGATGAAGAAATAGTATTAGCTGATGAATCTTGTCTTAATTTTGAGTCACTATGCTTTGATGAGCTGCTAATGAAAATTAGACAGGAAAATGAGAACCAAGATACTTATGCGGATAAGGCATACAGCCGGGCTCTTATAATTTTTATTCTGGCTTCTGTCTTTCTTGATTTATCTTTTCAACGTAGAAAAGAAATGTTGGAATCTCTAATACTATGGGCTGATTTCACTGGTTTTGAGCCAACAGCTTCTTTCCATGATTACCTCTGTGCATTTCAGAGATTTATGGAAAGTTGCAAAGATTTGTTAATTCAGACTTCAAGAGTCTTTGGCTTTATCCCTCTTCAGTTGCCTCAGTTTTATGATAGCATTGGGACACCCCGGCACAGTAGCTCAGGTTTATGTTCACGGTTTCTTAGTGATGCCTTTTACAGCAATTCCCTTACTAATGATTCTGAAAAGCTGGACAATAACAACTTTGATACTGTCTTCTTGAATCAGAAGAACTATTGTTTAGCTGCAGATGAAATACAATACTTTACTAAAGACTTGGAGGCTCTCATTGGTAAACTTTTTTCAACTATTGAGCTCTGTGGGAGTCTTCATCATCAACTAGCGAAGAAGCTTACTGTTATATCAGCAGAGTGTTTTATGTACTCTAGATGCTTATCTTCAATAGCTTCAAATATTGAAGAAGAAAATGACAGCAAAAATCCTTTGCCATTTAATTCAGCTGATCTGTCCCTGGTTCATTGGAGAACTGGCTTCGAAGGACTTGCCAAATTAATCATACAATCTCAAGAAAACCATTGCTGGGAGGTTGCATCTGTGCTTCTTGACTGTCTACTTGGAGTGCCCCATTGTTTTGAGCTCGATAATGTCATTGGTACTGTTTGTTCTGCAATCAAAAGCTTTTCTGCCAACGCACCGAAAATTGCTTGGCGCCTACAGATAGATAAATGGTTGTCAATATTATATATAAGAGGGATTCAACGACATAAAGAGTGTGAGATTCCTCTGGTTGATCTTTTCTGTACTATGCTTGGTCATCCTGAACCTGAGCAACGGTTTATTGCGCTTCAGCACTTGGGTAAATTTGTTGGTCAAGATATAAATGAAGCATCAGTCACTCATTATTCTTCATTTTCCAATAAGTTAGTCTCCCCAAGCTTAGTTTCATCTTGTATCCCTGAGGCGATTTTGTCTTTTTTGGTTTCAAGTACATGGGATCGAGTAGTCGTGCTGGCATCATCTGATGCATCTTTACCGTTAAGGACTCGTGCTATGGCGCTTCTTGTCGATTATATCCCCTCTTGTGATAGGAACCACCTGCAATCTTTTCTTGCGGCCGCAGATAGTGTTCTTCATGGTTTTGGGAAACTTGCACATCCAGTGTGTGATAGTCCATTACTACAACTTTCATTGGCACTCATTGCTGGTGCTTGTTTATACTCTCCAGCTGAAGATATTTCATTGATTCCTCAAAGTGTTTGGAATGACATAGAAACCTTGGGGTTGTCCAAATCTGGTATGGTGTTTTATTGTTAACAACTTTGAATGTCAAGGTAAAATTCTGAGTGCATGCATTCACTTCCTTTTTTCCTTTCAATTTCTTGTTTGTCCTTTTATAGGAGGCAGGCTTGGGGATCTTGAGAGAAAGGCATGCCAAGTGTTGTGTAGATTGAGAAATGAAGGAGATGAAGCCAAAGAGGTATATTGTCATAGCAGGTGCTAAAGACATGTTTGGCTGGATGCTCTTGAAAGAATTAAGCATCCTGGCTAAGATTTGTTCCTTGATCTTTGTTTTCTCCTTGATAGGAGGTGAAATGATCTTTAGTATTTTTATGTTTCTGTATTGAACCACTGTTTTGTCTGTAAGGTCCTCAAAGAGGTGCTTTGTTCAAATTCCTCAAAACAAGTAGATCCAGATTTTGGTACCACACGTGAGTCAATTCTTCAGGTAAGAAATGTTACAAGGGCCATCTCATGAAATTGCAGTGGATATCATTTTACATTCTGCATCAAATATAAATGCTTAAAGTGTGTGGGTACTGGGTGAGTTCTACTGCTTATATAACTCTTGAGATGGTACATTTGGGGTTCAAATCTCTCTAACATCAGGTGGGAAGGGGTTTGGTTTTCATTTATCTAAAAGGAATTTGGGTTCTCAAGATCAGTAATAATCATAATTATGCTTACTTTAGGATGAACTTAAGAGTAATTTCTGGAGATGTGAATTTTTTGTTTTTTACTATCTTGAGTCTTGCTCTGGGAGACTTAATTAGTTTTTGTGTTCTCTCGGTTTTCATTTTTTTCCTTTTTAATTTTGGGCCCTGACTGCTTAGGCTCCCCACCCAACACCCCCCCCCCCCCCTCCCCTCCGGCCAAAATTTTTCCAAAGTTGGTTGAAGGATGTAATTGTCTTCTTTCCTTCAACGTCCATACTCTGTCTCTGTGCCTTCGCATTTTTTAGTCTCATCCTGTCTCTAGTCTTTTCAATTTTGCACTTGTATTGTTATTTTCTTAAGACTGGATACTATGAATTGAACACTCCAAAATGCTCTAACACACCTGTACAATGGAAAACATATGCTGCCATTTTTAAATCTACCTTAGGCCTAGCTATGACAACAAAATATTGTTCATGGAATTGTCCCACTAAGATGTAACTAACTCCGAAATCTGGTTTTGGCATAGAACGATGCACCAAGTAATTGTAACCACTGTAGAAAAGTCTTGGAATTTTTGAACTTTGGTGGAGGGCATACGCATTTGCAAGAGGGAGAAATAAGGGTAAAAAAAGGAGAAATATCTGCAGTTATAGATGATATTTTATGGAAACTCAAAAGAAATGAGAGATTTGGAACAAATTATTGAATTTTTGGTTTATAGACTCTAATGCTTTCTGTTTCCGTAAGTGAGTTTTGTTTTCATGGGTAATAGGATTTTGTTTTTTATTTTTCACTTCAAATTTCAACTTGGAAAATTCTTTCCATCTTCTGTTAAATGGGAAAATTATCTGTTACAGGTCATCGCTAAGCTTACTTCTGTTCAGTCCTACTTTGATCTTTTCTCAAGCAATATTGATCAAGACGCTATGGTAAGTATGAGCAGCCATTATGATGCTGTTGCTGCTCTGCAATTAAATAATTTGTTCCCTCTTAATGCTGTAGGAACTAGAGGAAGCAGAAATAGAGCTTGACATCATCCGAAAGGAACATGCAACACAGGAATCATCAAAAGTTTCCACAGGAGATCAGATTCCTACTGTAGATGGTAATAATATCTTTCAACAATACGGACGTCTCACAGTCATCTCAATTGACGCACAAAAAAAACCTGAAACTTGTATTCTTATCCTTTTTTATTTAAATTTGTTAACTGTTGTGCTACTTTCACCTGTCCAGCATTTGTGGAAGATCGTAATCGTCTTCAGCAAATCAAGGATAGCATTCTTTCCTTGTATGTATAAGCTATATATCTTTTCTTTAGATTTCTGCTGTGCTTCAATAATAAAATGAAGAATTTGTCATAAGATAAATACCTTTAAGCCTGTAACTGTAGCTGTTGGCTCTTCATATTTCCAATCAATCAATATTTTGTTTGTGATATATTTCTGGTTATATGATATTTGTTCTTGTTTGAGCTGGCATCCTTGTATTGATATCTTACTTGAAGCATGGGTAGCTTGGAAACTTTGCTTGCTGTACTTGTGAAATAATTTCAAAGTAATATTATAGTAACATGCTGTTCATTCAGCAATGGAGCCGTGTTTTTTAGCAGCATTTTCAACTTTAAGCTAGTCAGGATTGCTGAACAATCTAGTAATCTAATTGATGATTAGCCCAACCGAAGGCATGAAGTATGAACTAGGAAAAGAAAACTGATAATGATCTTCTAGCTTTTCTTTGCTGAAGATAAAGGTTCATACTGGACGATAAACGCACCAGATGGTGTATAAGACCAGCCAGTCAAGTACACTTTATAGGTCACAAAAAGTAAGACACCATCAAATTTAAACTGGTTGTACCTTGAGCAAATTTTCACCTTCCTATTTGTTCACAAAAGGAAAGGTACCTTTCTAGATTCACTAAAATAGCAATAACAGGTACTTGTATTTGTTCTTATTTTTTTCATGACTAGCACCAAATTCTAGGGAGTTTCTGATTTACAAGTATAAAAGTGAAATTAAACCATATTATTTCTGCTATTGTTTCATCTTAAATGGCAAACTTGATTGTTACGAAGACTGCTGAATGCTTAATTAATGATCTTCTGCTGTGATCAGAGAGAAGTCTAAGCTCCGGGAAGAAATAGTGGCCCGCAGGCAAAAGAAACTTCTAATCAGGCATGCTCGTCAAAAATATCTAGAAGAGGCGGCTTTGCGAGAAGAACAGCTTCTCCAAGAACTTGATAGGTTTGTACTGTACTATTAGTTGTGATCTTTATAACTTGGATGTGGAACATCATGAGAGCTGATTAAGAGATATATGCTGCTATTATTTGTTTTCTTATGTAATCAGGGAAAGGACTGCTGAGATGGAAAAGGAGATTGAGAGACAGCGGATGCTGGAGCTTGAATGTGTAAAATCAAGGGAGCTGCGACACAATCTTGATATGGAGAAGGAGCGACAAACCCAGGCAATACCCTTCTCAACTCTTAGGATTTCATATTCTCAAATCTTCTGTTAGTTGCTTGTTCGGACACTGTTTTATTTTCTCTTTTTATTGCGTGAAGAGGTGTGGCTTGACATTAACATTTATTCATTTTCTAAAAATTTCATTTTGTTTCCATTATTGTTGTCATTCATAACTGTAAAATAGCACATAATGTACTACATATCATGTGGATTGTTGGATGACCATCTTGATGCTGCCGGTTTTTCTGCTTTTCTGTTTTTCCGGAGATGTTTGCTCACGTAGAGAATGAGCCTTAGCAATTGTTTCATGAATGCTTATAAAAATAAGATGCAATTTTGCTTGCAGAGAGAAGTTCAGCGTGAACTTGAACAGGCTGAATCTGGACTACGACCCTCAAGACGTGATTTTTCTTCCTCATCTCATAGTGGGTAAGTCTTTTGACAACTCCTCTCAAAGTTCTTATATATTTTGTGATTTTTTCTTAGATCAAGGGCACAACATCTCCAGATTGCTTGAGCTTGCTCTTTAGTACAATATATGTATGGGGCATAAATTCTGTTTTATATACATTTTTCCCTGCATATTTTAATGGCTGGGAGTGTGTTTTTGGCATCTTCATTTGCAGTCGGCCTCGTGAAAGGTATCGTGAAAGGGAAAATGGAAGATCAAGTGCTGAAGGAACTGCAAGGCCAAGTACTGGCAGCCTGCAGCCTGAAATTTCTACTTCTAGTTCATCCATGGCAGGCATGCCAACCATTGTTCTCTCTGGGTCACGGTCATTTTCAGGCCAAACACCAACGATTCTACAACCTCGTGACCGGTCAGATGATTGTGGTAGCAGTTACGAAGAAAATTTTGATGGAAGCAGAGATTCAGGTGACACAGGCAGCATTGGGGATCCAGAATCAGTGTCTGCTTTTGACGGACAGTCTGGTGTGTTTGTTTCTTCTCAAAGGCATGGATCTAGGGGAAGCAAGTCTAGGCAAGTAATGGAACGAAGAGAAAGGGATGGGAGGCGTGAAGGGAAGTGGGAAAGAAAACATTGATGTAATTGTGAAAATGAATTACAGTAATCTAATAGCATGATTGTGTATGGATGAAATGTTTGTAATTTAATGGGAATGCAGAAATCTGCTAAAGCTTTTGGGACGCCTTTGAGAAGATTTACGGTCAATTTTTAAGTTAGCTCAAATGGAGAGCTACCACAGTGAAGAAATTTCTTCATCTGCGCTTTCGCGGCAGATGTTTTCTTATATATTGTCTGTTGGTGTAACATTTATTACAGTTATGTATTGTAAAGTAGTGGAAACAGAATTTAATTTGATGGTTCAAATCTGACTATTTCATATATGAAGGGCAATGTTCACAGAAACTTGTACTGGTTTTCCAATTCATGATGCATTTAAATTGGGAAATCACAAGGACAGAGTTGAATGCAAAAACAAAGTACAGCTTAATGGGTAGTGAAGACTTTTGAAACAAATATTTTTGTAAATCGAAGAGTTGCCTTTTTCCTATTTACACAACAAATGTGTAACGCTACAGTTTTTTAGAAGTTTTTTGTATAATAAATTCGAAAAAAATATACCCACTACAATTTGAATTCTACTAACAATGGCTGGTCTGGTAATGTGCTTTTATTAACATCGGAACCGACTAGAACTTATTATACCCTTAGGTATAGTTTTTAATAGACTACCAAGTTCAATGACCACCTGTATGCTTAATGATTTCATAAATAACTCGATCTTTAAAATGAGCAATCATAATCTTTTACAAAATTTTATCATATATTTTAAAAAACTATTTTCTAACAGAGATACAAACATATTCATATTCATTTTCTAAATAATATGTGTAGTTAATTTAAGAATTATTTTATTTTCTAGATAATAATTATATTTAATTTTTTTTATCATAAAAGTTCTTTTGAATTTCTATTAAAAAGAAAAAGCAATAGTTTGGTTGGGAGATCTCGTAGGTAAATCACGTGACGCACGTGACCTAATTTTCAATTCCCCTTCGGTTGGCACTTTCGTAGTTTCATTTCAACGACCGCACAGAGTGGGCACTGTGAACTGTGAAGTGTTGTTGATACGCAAAACTTCTCCTTTACCGGATCAAAAGGCATACTCTTTTTCTAGCTTTGTCATTTCCCTTCTTTTTTTTTTTTATCTTTAACTGTGTGTTATTGATTTACAGGCATTTATTTAGATCCATTTTGGACAAGATCTTGATTCCCCAAATCGACTGCTTTTATATATAAAACCCTACGAGAATCTAACTGTGTAAGTTGAAAATTTTGATGGGTGTTAATTTTTTTTCTTTGTTTTTTGGGTTTTGTTTGATAGGTTAAAATGGCAACAGTTAGAAACTTGAAAATAAAAACGAGCACATGCAAACGCGTAGTGAAGGAATTGCATTCATATGAGAAAGAAGTTGAGAGAGAAGCTGCTAAAACTGCTGATATGAAGGAGAAAGGAGCTGACCCTTATGACCTCAAGCAACAGGTACTGTGTTATTTATGTTGCTGGAACAGTAGTGACATTTGTTTGTTGAGTGCCAACTATTTATAAAACATGAGTTGTGACATGGAATGCAGATTTTCTAACATGGAAAATAATAATTTGGTTGCACATTCTGTTTGATGTTCGATGTCATCAGTCGTGTTATCGTGACTGTTTCAGGGCGTGTACTGCAGCAAATGCCTTTTTCCTTTGAGTTAAAGTTGACAAAGTTTAATTGGTCCTTGGTTTTTGTTAATGAGTGCAAAGGTATCTTCTTTTTTTTTTTTTGTTGGGGGGGGGGGGGGGGGGTTTGTCAGGTTGGAGTACTTTGTAGCGACTTTGTGTTCAATTATGTTATTCTTTTGGGATTTTAAGCAAGGGAAACGCATAGTTTGCTGTGAGATAAGCTGTTGAGAAGAATTGAGTTTATGGATTTCTGTATCTTTGTTTTTGTTATACATTTAGTTGTTAGGATCTGTGGAGTTCAGATTTATGGTTTGTGTGGGTGTCTTGGTTATTGGAATTTTCCTGTGGAGTTATACAAACATTTCCTTTTCTTGATGTGCCTGGGCAGGAAAATGTGCTAGCCGAGTCAAGAATGATGATTCCTGATTGCCGGAAGCGCCTAGAGTCTGCATTAGCTGAGCTAAAAGCAACTCTGGTATTTTTTCACCAAGTGTTTTATGTGCTTACAATCATAGAATTTGACACCAGTAATTTCCATAATAATTTCATCATGGTCTGTTAAGTTACCTCATTAGATGCTCGTACTATGAAACCCTGGCTTAAGCAGAACCCATGTTTTTTTTTTCTTTTTTTTTGGTGGGTCAAAGACAAACATGAGAATTGAATTCAATTACCATTCCCATGGTGTAATTTCTTTTGAGTATGATCTAGGCAGTGCTGTAGTAATGAATAATTGAACAATGAAATACATACCACTATTGTTTAGGGATGCAGCATGCATCACTTACACCTTGCTTTGGGGCTAGCAATGTTCTGCAGCCTGATATATTTACTGCTTTTATCTAGATCATTAATGTACTTCCAATTAGCAAATACATACACTTGTGGTCCTCTCCGCTAGCAGGGTTATTTATTCATATTATATCTGCCACAGTGAGATCAAGACTAAATATTTTGGTAGAATATACATTAGAGGTTTGGGATAGGAGTTGCTCCTTTGTCTCTGAAACCAATCCTACCACCATCCCTAGTACAGATTTCCTTTAGGAGAGTTTGCAGCATTTGACAATTATCTTATATCACTGGGCCCTGGTTACTGTTCTTAACTTCTTTGGACCGTTCAACAATCAGAACGAAACCAACTGGGCCTTAGCCCAGTGGCCAGAACCTTGCACTCACAACTGTGAGCGCAACGGTTCGAACCCCCACAACGCATGTAGGGGTTTATTTCCTTCCTTAATTATTAAGCGAAGGCAGTCTACTCCCTTTCGAAATGTGAGTGAAGTAGACACCCCTCGAATATTAGAGAGGGTAAAATCTGGGCAGTGCTACATAAGAATTAATGTAAATTAGGCCCAGTAATTGTCTGATTATAAATATTAGTTGTAAATCTCATATAATATGAGTTGTAATCTGAGCATTAGTCTCATGTAATTCAAAAAAAAAAAAAACAATCAGAACGAAACCACTTTATTTCAGCGTCCCCATTTTGTTCTAGAATTATCCCATTCCAATAGTTATCCTACATCACTAGGGGAGAGCAAGGAGGATCAAACTTAGGATGTCTAGATTGAGTGGCATCCACCTTGAGCCAACGACCAAGTAGACCAAACTCTTGTTGATTAGCTAGCAATTCACCACTTCTCACAAGTTCTAAGGGAGAAGACCGCATGTTTTTATTCTCATCCTGCCCACTCATGCCGTGCCCTTAGTTTATATAGACATTTGGTTTACAAATTATGCTGTCTGCTTACATGAAGGTTTTCCCAATCTGTGTGGATTTGTGTCAATTGAATTAGGTCATCTGAGTTTCAACTTTCATGAAGTGCCTTATCAATTTTTTCCCCTTTTCAGACTGAGTTGGAGGAGGAAAACCAAGAAGGCCAGGAGATTGAGGATGCTCGAAGCACTATTGCAGATGTCGAAAAGTTGTTTCAAACAACTGAGGCTTAGTATCCTGGCTTTTATCAATGGTTGTAATGTAAAGTGCTTGAGAGATATGCTTATTTCTATTGCTTTATGAACCCTGTCACAATCTGAGGACATGAACTTGAATTATTTTCGGAGATATCATTTCTATTTGGCTCCTTGACATTAACTGCTACAATGGTTTGGAATGGCAGTCGACGTTTGCTGATTATTAGTGCATTCCCTAAGAAAATTTCATCTCCAATTTTTACCTTTCTTTTTTTTTTTTTTTCGATGCCAAAAAATGATTGGAAGTATTCTTGAAACGGACATGGATTGAAATTGAACCGAGCTTGATATTTTTTTTTAATAAAAAAGGTAATTTGTATCAAGTGAGCTGTACTCTTATCATAATGAGTGGGGCAAATTTAGAAGAAAAGACGCAATCCAGAAGATGTTGCACACAATTCCAAATGTTACAACAATCACAAGGAAAAATAGATTAGAGCCACCTTTTCTTCAAGGAAATTAACCACCTCATCTCTACTTTCATAAAGAATGGTGGGACCGTCTCCGGAGCTTTCTCCGGAAAGGTCTGCATGCCTCAATGCTGAGATCAACAGCGGCTGCAAGAGCCATGAAGATGGCAGCATCCTCCACGCATGTCACATGTCGCATAGCTAGTTGCACCATAGGTTTGCTTCTCTTCCCCTCGCCTTGCACTCTGCAGCACATCACAAAACCACCTATAACTGGACCCAATCCAGAAAAATCTCCACTGCTTTGTGGACTTGGTATTGGAGAAGTAGCTGTTCTCAACTGTTTGTCAGTGTCGATAAAAAATTCTCCGCCTTTCTCAGCGCTAATCAATATCTCAGACATGAGAACCTCGCCAGCTTCCTGGCCTTCAGACAGGAGGTGAAATCGGCAGCAAACGGAATCTCTGATGCCACGCTCACGCCAGGCCTCAAGCTTTCCCCATGGCTGCCAGCTCTCAGCCCTACATGCATCGGGGCGAACAATCAACCAAGCTCCTGGGTTGGACCTAGCAACCCAATCACAACCTGTTGAAGGCACAAATGGAGTTGTTATGAAGGCTGCTGCAACAGCCGAGCCAGAGAGATCATGTATCTTCACCTTCCATCCCTTCCTCTCTCTTCTTTCTGTCTCCAAAGCGTTACAGTCGACAGAACCAGACCAGTAACTGCTCAATAGGTCCACCTGTGGCCCCCTGCCATTCATTATAACTACCAAAAGTTTCATTAACAACGAACTAATGCCTGGAAAAATAACAGGTATTCTACTTAAGTTCCACAGCCCACAAAGAATAATTAACAAAAAATTTCTGATAAAGCACTTCCTATTGTTGGTAGTGCTACTAATGTAGTTTTAATAAAGCTTTATGGGACAACAAAAGGGTAGAAACAATCAGAGGGAACGAGCCTACTTCAAAGCTATTTCAAGGTTATAAGAGGGGGGAAAAAATTGACACAGTTCACATCACCTGTCTCGACTAAATTTGCAGCTAAATATTGGCTGCTTGATGGAGCCTTGGAGCTGAACTATCTGTGGGCTCAACATTGTCACATCTTCAAACTGGAAGACATATCTTGGATCAGGATCCAGTTTCACTTTCAAATGAAGCTCTGCTCCTGGTTTTCCGGTCTCCTGTTTGTTTTTTCCAATGCCTATCCACCCATTAAAAAGAATTATTGGCTTCCCTTCACCCCATTCAGGACCCACCTCCAACTTAAATGTCCCAATCTGATGTCTTTTGATGCCGACACCACAGTGGAATCCTTTCCTCCCTGTGAAAACAACCACCTCCAAATATGCATGAGGGCTATAGAAACAGCCAGGTGTCAATAAGGCTTTCAGATCGGATTCTTCAAGATAAAAGCTTGAGGCAATGCTATGAATATCAGGCAGAGCCTCGGGTGAGGATACTAAAGGAACTTGCGTGGTTTGCACTGGGAAACCTCGAAGACGTATCTCACACAAACATGGAGAAGAGAATGCATGAATTCCAGATTCTGCAGAATTCAAAGCTGATCCAGGAATCCTAAGCCCAAGTGAGCCTATTGACAACCTGATGAAAGCCTGAGGATCCATTCCTGTCAGAAATTTTTCCCCATTGGATCAAAATATATATGCTTGGACGGCTGAAGAACCTTGAAAGTCAGAAAAAAATAAGATAATTAAGTCAAGAACGAGATGAGAAGCAAACCAGTAACATGGATATCAATAGGTGAAAGGATCAACACTACTTCTCATTTGATGGTTTTATTTCTCTAACTATAGCTGCCAATATATTGAGTTCTTCCCCCCGACACCCACCCCCCCCCCCCCCACCCACAAAAAAAAAGGTAGATATTAGAAATACAATTTGGAAAACAAAAAGGTATACTGAAGAGGCAATAAACTGATCTAAGGAATTGATCACACTCAAACAATGTGGCTTTCACTGGCGATAGGCTTATGAAGGGTATTCTATATCCAGGCTCTCCACAGATGCCAGTGGGTGAGACGATCAGCACCACCTCTCATCCGATTGTCCTATTTCTCTCACTATAGCTGCCAATATCTTGATTTCTTGAAAGAAAAATGTACATATTACCAAAAAAATAAAAAATACGCTGAAGAGTTAATAAATAGACCTATGGAATTAATCGCACATGAGAAATATACGGCTCTCCATGGCTATTGGCCTCTGCAGGGTATTCTATTTTCAGGTTCTCTACTGAAGTAATAAGCTCAGGCGGAACAAATGAACAGACTAATAGAAGTGAATCCGAATTTTCACAGCATGATGTTCAGCTTTAGCACTAGTGAGACAGAAAGGAGGGGTCACCTTTTTAGTTTAGAGTGTCACCAATCAGAGCATAACGATAACAGAAGAACCCCCCCAGAAGGCGTTTAACGATATTGCTTAAACAACAAGCAAGGAAGACTAAAACCTTAGATTTCATGAATTGTTTTTAAACAAAATTATTAAATTTTAACTATTAAAATGCTCATATTCAAAGCGAATCGCACATGAAATAAATTAAAATTATACAGACTTCTGAGTTCGTGACTAGAAATGTTACAGCAACAATCTACATAGAACTTTATGTCTAACCAAACAAATTCAAAACCATATTTCTTATTCCAAAGTTATTCTCTCCATTTTGCCATCGGTGAGAGGAGACAAGATGCAATTTAAAATGTCCAACACAAGAAGCTATTGTGCTGTCATTATTTCTGAGCAAAATGAACCAACAAGATTCTAGAAAATAGCTAAAAAATCTTTGATGCATCTTTTGAGATGGTTAAACTACAGTTACATATAACTTCCTTCTCAATTAGGGCTATCGGAAGAATAACTGATTCTAACAAGGCATTTCGCTACAATATTATTTCTTGCATGACATCTTAACAAAAACCTCAGGATTCAGGAGCTCAATTTTGATGCCAAGAAAGTAAATATAAGGGATGATTACGATTCAAATTTGCTCTCCTCAAGTTCTTCTCAAGTACAATATTTGACCTCAACTAAATAAGAAACCATTATAGAGTGAAATAATCTAGTTAACTGAAAACGCCAACCACCAAAATTCATTCATGACACAAAAGTCACAAAACTCAAAACAATTCCAATTTTGCTTTCCTTCTTAAAATTTCCCATCAACCAAATCAGAAAACTAATGTCCTCTGAACCCATCAAGTAACTCAAAGGTAAGAACAAAACCCACATAGAATTAATTTCAACAATTCTAAATTTACCCCAGCTAGAATAAACATACACACACGTACATAATTCTTCAACAAAAATTAAAAATTCAGAAAACCAAAAGCACAAACAAGAGTATGAAAAGCAAAGAAAAGAAACAAAACCCACCTGAGTAAGAAAACAAAAGAAAAACAGAACTATGTCAATTGTCAATGGAAGTTTCCGAGCTTTGCTAAAGCCGAAATCGTCCTAAATTGTTAAATATTCCCGCAAAAACGAAATACCCAGAAAGCAAAGACATCATTTTTCTTAATCTAGATTAATTTATCTACGCATTTGTTTGTGTGTTTGTGGAAGAAGAAGAAGAAGGAGAAAGCCGAGAGCTTGAAGAAGATGAATTAATTAAAAAAGAATGTTAAGTGAGAGTTGTGAGAATAAAAAACATATCTGGGATTTCACGTAGACTGTGCACGGATCACGAGATTTCCTACTATTATTATTATTATTATTATTATTATTATTATTTAGAGACGGAGAAAGTTATGCATTTTCTTCTTTCTATTTATTATTATTATTATTATTAAAAATCTATTTTATTATGCAATAATACAACAGTTTGTTGTTTTATAATAATAATTTTATTTGTTTTCGCCTATGAATACATAATAATAATAATAATAATAATAAAATAATGAAGGGAAGAATTGAAGAAGGAGGAGAGAGAGTATGTGAAGACAGCTGGAAACAACGGTGGGGTTGGTTGATATTAAGAGAAGATATCGCTTTCAACACACATATGCCTCACTTCATCCTCTCCTCACTCTCATCTTTTTCTTTTTTCTTTTTTTTTTTTCTCTTCTTATAATTATCATTTTTACATATAATATTCTCCGCTTATTTTGAATTGAATTGAATATTTTTAAAAAAAAATAAAAACTTCTAAGTTTGTAATACTAACAAAATACTCTTTGCGCGTCGAATGATAAGTAATTTTTTGCTTCATTCTTGATGTTAAGAATTTGATTATTTGAGTCCTCTCGTACGCATAATTGAAGTTAATTTTTTTTTCTAAATATAATGAATTTGCTCAATGTGGATTCTATTGGACTCTAAAACTTGTCTTACAACAAAGAATGAACGAGAGTAAAATGCAATCAAAATATGGTGGTCATCATAAAATCTCCGTTAAACCCAAATCTCTTTTTTAGTTTTATGTTTTTTATTTATATGAGAAATAAAATAATTATTTATGTGAAAAAAATAAAGTATAAAAAAAGAAAATAAAAAACTATGAAAGTTGTCGTATCATGCCATGTGTCCTTTCAGGAAAAATGCACCACGCTATGCTTATTGTCATCCGAATTAATTGAATCAACTAAAACACGAAATGTTGTTAATGAAATCATTA
>NW_006262274.1:17080875-17169833 GCF_000493195.1 Citrus x clementina | reverse complement strand
AATGATTTTAGAGGCTGCTCTAACTTAGAGTTGATCTAAGGTAGCAGCTGCCTATTGATTATTCTTTTCTTATTAAAGAAATAATTAGGGGATTATTTATCAAATGGCTTGACCAAAGTAGCTAGAGTTTGATCAATTTTTTTTGTTTTTTCAATTCAATAGAAGATAGATATTCAATTCCCAATTTGTCAATCAATCCATGGTAGTATGAAGAAAAACAAATTAGCCCATCATATTATCAATTTCTTGCTACGTCCCTTCTTAGAATAACAATAAATTGTCCTAACCTACCTCCACCCTAAATAACTTTAAATTACACTTTTCAAATTTACAAAGAAAAGAAGAAAATTCTTGTTGAAATGAAAACATTTTTCTTTTAAAAAAAAATGAGTTAAAAATCCAAAGTGAAGGGACAGAAATGGGAACCCATTTCTATGTTTAAGAATTTGTGATGACAAAGCAAAAGCAATTAGCAAAAGTAAAAGAATCTTAACTTTAATTTAATTTGAGGACAAAAGACTTTTGTCTTTTAGAGAAAGAAAAGAACCACAAGCGTGGAAAGCGGGATGGGAAAAAGCCCACTTTATATTATTATTTGTCTATTTTGTTGCCTTTCCACTCCACCCTATTGGATAGAAATTCTCAAACAACACACAAAACTCCCCAAATGTTAAGGCCTTCTCTTTTTCCAATTGGTGCGATTCTTGAAAATGACACTATGTGTCAATTACTTGATTTTTGGCATCTTATAGACCCTTCCTTTCTATGCCTGCGACTATGATACATTGATACTTTATAAATTATTGTGTAACTCACAACCTGGGTATTATCGAATGATCAGATTTTATAAATTTTTGTTAAACTTCTAATTATGTATAAAATTTTACACAAATAATATTACGAAATCAATTTTAAATTAGGTTAATCATTATTTTTATAATTTGCAATGCTATATCATAATAATTGTTAAATATCACGTATATAAAGTTAACATTCATTGTTATTTCGGATGGTATAGGAAATAGCATTGTTTCCTGATTATTATTAAACTTTATTAATTTCAACAATTCTAAAATTTCCCATCAACCAAATCAGAGAACTAATAGTATTAATTTGCAATACTTGGGTTCATTGGTATAGTACCAAAAATTTGACAAGTTCTAGCCAGCTTGCAGTCCTTGTTAATTTAGTCAAATCCCAAAGGGCTTGACTTTCAAGCCCACAATTAAAAAATCAAAAAAAAAAAAAATTAATGTTTGTAGTTGGGCAAATTGACTACATTATTGAAGACATTGCTATCATGTAATCACCCCCAACAAATTTTTTTATTTTATTATTAAAAAATAATAGAATGAAACCATGTTGCAACGTACAAGTCGGTTTTGTCCTTTTAGTTTAATTACACCTAACTACCTTATATTTTATGAAAAATTAAATAGGCACTAGAATCTACAAATTTTTATATTCAAGTCCTTTTCGGAATAAAATGACATTTGAAAAAAAATTTAACTATTGTCGTTGTCGTGGTTGTTATTATTATTATTATATTAATATTATAATTAAAAATTTTTATTATTACTATCATTAATATCATCATTATTAATATTACTATTATTACAATTTATTAATTTTAATTATCTTAATTATTATTATTACTACTGTTATTAATGTCGTTATTATTTAATATTAGTCTTATTATTATCACCAAAGTTATTATTTTAATTATTATTATTAAAATTTACTAATTTTATTATTTTAATTATTATATTATTATTAATGTCGTCGCCGTCATCATTATTATTAAACTTTATTAATTTTATTGTTTTAATTAATACTATTGTCACTATTATTATTTTTCCTTAATTGAACATTAAATATATTTTAATTATAATTATATTTTTATTATAATAAATAAAAATTTATTATTTTATTATCATCTTATATTAATATATTAATAATTAATATAAAAATAATAATTTAATATATAATATTATTATAATATACTACTAATCCAATATAACATAATACAATACACCTAAATAAAATAATGCAATATAGTATAATACAATACAGTGTGTCAAATGAACCCTTAACTCTTTGAGTGATGATGGCCGAGAGAGATGTAGAGAAAGCAAAAATAATCGTGGCAAGATCTTTTACGACGGTTGATTAGCCATCATCAACAAGTTTAGGCTATCACAATAAAAACTAAGTAACCACCCTACATTTAGAAAGAGCATCTAGAAACTAATAAATTAACTATTTAATTATTTTTTATCAAGAATAAATTATAAATTAGAATTACAACAAGATTCACAAGCTCAAATATCTAGAAAAAAAGGGATAATTCTCAAGAAACATAATGCTCAAAAGCTTTTGAAATATTCTTAAAAAGATAATAAATAAACTAACTTCCTTTCATATTATTCTTTGTTTATCTTTCTATGACTTTGTTGGGCCACATTTAGAAATTTAAAAAATTAAAATGGCTCTCTTAAATTTCAAGAGTAATATTGGTATTTTATAGATAAATTAACATATTGTATGTACAAACATATTAACATGTCAACTAATAGTAAAAACTGAAATATAGCAGAAAAGTAAAGTTTTGTGATACTAAAATAATAAAGTGTTACAACCTAATACTTTTTACATGTTTCTTATTTTGAAATTTCACATTTTTTAAAATAATTTTTTGAAGTATTGAAAGGCTAATAACCCATATCGTTAACATGTATTCAATTTATTTATTCTATATCAAATATATATTATATAACAAAAAATATTGTTTACATTTATCGATTTTTCATGTGTTTAAAAATTTTTATGTAATATTACATTATTGTTCTCACACCGTCACTCATTTTAATAGTCAAACAAGGTCGATGGATCAAATTCTAAAATTTAAAACAATATGAGTTATATAAGTAAATATTTAAAAAAAAATCACTTTGATGATTTTATAATAAACAGTAAGTACTGCAGTGTTAATAATCAATTAAACACATCTCAGCCATTGAATAATTTAACCATTAAATCTATTGGCTGAATCAGAAAGAACAAAGTTTGGGGTTACCTTGCAACTGTTGCAAGGTAACTGGACCCTAATATTTTATTATAGCAGCTTCATAATAACATTTGTATAGTTAGGGTGCGTTTGGGATTGAGGTTGGGCAGCTGTAGCTTAAAAGCTACAGCACTAAAGTGTTTGGTAAACACTAGTTGCTGTAGCTTTTAAGCTATGTTGATATGATTTTTCACTTGTATAATATAAAATTTATTATATCTTTAATATTTCTATCAAAATTATTATTTAAAATTTATATTTACTATATATTATTAACTTTTGTTTCATAATTACAGTTTTTTTTTCACAGCAGCTGTAGCTTAAAAGCTACAGCACCTCAATCCCAAACGCACCCTTAATGGTTGGGACTCCAAAAGAAGCCCTGATTCAAAGGATTTGGTAGGTTACCATACGTTTGATAATCATTTTAAAATCCGCATTTCCTTATTCTGTTAATAAATATAAAAAATAGGCCCAAAAAATGTTTTAAAATTGTAGGTCAAAACACCAAACATTATTTTAAAAATCAGTGTTAACTTAAAAATATTCTTCTAATTCATACTTTTTAAGTGATCATGACTGAGGCTTTACAATTTGAATCACAACCCTTGTAACCCAAAACTTATTAGCATCATTGCTGTACATAATCCAATAAATTTTAAAACTTTGGGGTATAGTAAATATGAACACCGTTAGATTGTAAATTTTATTAATTTTTTTAATTATCCAACAATGTCTTGACTGCTAGAGTATGATACCCCCTATGATATCACAGTCCCCAAGACACCACAATGAATGAACCCTAACCATGGCTTTAAGAAAGAAATTGTAAACAAAAACAAAACAAACAAAATTGAACAAAATCTTGAACAAGAAGGTCAAAAAAGGACCTCCCAAAAAGTGAAGGGATATGGACAGCTCCCAATGCATGTGCAGGCATGAAGAAATGGGGCCAACATTTGAACCACTCAGCTCACAAGAACATGCCAAGAAGTGTTTTGGATGAGAGTGTAGAAGTTGTTGTTACTAACTCCCAAAATCCTATTTTTTTGAACAACAAACAAATATCATATAGAAATAATATTATGCTTCAAATACCAAAAAAAAAATGAATCTCAGTTGGAAACCAATATCCAGAGATATGTTTATTTATTGGACAAAAAAAAAAAACAAATAAATAATAAAAAGGAGAATTATAAAATCACAAGTGTTTTCAGTCAAGTCTTTGTTCAAGGGCCCTTTCAGCATCACTAGTAAGCTGGCACTTTTTTGTCTGGACTCGCATTGCTTGCTTACCCATTAAGAAATTGAACCCAAAAAAGGAAAAAAAAAAACCATGTACAAAATATTAAAAAATGTTGAAATACTCAAACTGAAAACAAAAAATCAAGTTCCATGTTTTAGGCTTTTCTTTCATCAATCCTAATAGTTTCCGTAATTGATAATTTTTAATAAAAAAAAGTATATGCGATAATATTTTAGTAAACTGAGTATAATAAAAGTGACTGAAAAATAGAATACAAAAAGAAAGAAAGGATGCCAGCCCAAGTCCAATACACTCCCATCTCTCAAATGGGCTACCGAGATCACCCTCAGTTGTTCTTATAAAACCCCACTTCAAGCGAAATTTCAGTTAAAAGACAAATAAGAATTAAACACAGATTTTTTTCCCAACAAATTACTTATCTTCATAATCAATCTTTTTTTTAAAGTAATGATACAGTCACAGACTCTTGTATCAACTTATTTTGTACAAACTGATATGACATGATAAGATTGGTTGAATTAAATATCACTTAGCCCACATGATTTATTTTTATTATTTTACATTTTCATTCAACTAATGAATTAATGCCACGTCAGTTTGTACAAAATAAATTTGTATAAGTGTTTGTGGTTGTATCATTACTCCTTTTTTTTTAGCATGTTACTTCCTATTTAACTAAAATAAATTACAAAAATTTGAAATAATCTATTGTTATTTTTCTATTTCTAATTAAGTATAAATATTTTTATACTTGAGATTACTTTCAAATTATAATTTGAAATATGTATAATTTAAACTAATGATTAACATTAAAAAATTCATCACCTACTACTTAGAGTTTTAACAATGAAAAAATATTAAATAAAAAATTAGAAGAGAGCATTCGAAAAGAAAGGATATTTTTTAAAATAAAATAAATATAACTGAAATAAAAAAATTCAGGAGAAGATTAGAGCCTTAGAGGGATGCCAATAGTCCCAACTCCCCAATTTTTGACACAACCCAATGAATTACATCTAGCCCATTAAAGATTCAATCACCAGCCTCCTAAAACTATTGGAAACGAAATTTTAATGCAAATGCTGAAGGGACAACAAAATTCAACGCCGTTTCCAATTTCCATGAGATAAACTTATCCATATGTAAGAAACTGAAACCATAAATAACACAGCCTCGAGAATTTATGCACAACAGGGCTAAAGCTAATATAACATCCGAGTTAAATCTCAGTTCATTAGGACACAAGTACATGAAGAGTAAAGAACAAATCCAACACTTGTGAACTGGCAGGGGAAAGAAATCATTTCCATCTTCCAAAGGATTTGCCTTTGTGCCTCCCAAACATGCCATGCTTAAAGCGCTTGCCAAACTTGCCGTGCTTAAACTTGCCATGTTTGAACTTACCGTGACCATAGTGATGGAAACCCCCATGTGCGAGATGATGAGCACCATATGCAGCAGCGGCAGCAGCTGCACCACCAGCTAACAGTCCTCCAACACCAGATCCATGCCCTATAAGTCAGCCAAAATCGTGATGCACAACAGGCATTAATTATAAGACAGCATCTCATGTCTTCAATGAGTCTGGGGCTCAAGAAGAGAGATTTAAATCAATATCTTATTTTTATGAGTGCATGTCAGTGGAAAGGAGTGGAAATTCACATTTTTAGACTGAGAGACAAAATCATAGAAGCACAAGAAAACTACTCAATTAAATATTACACTCCCTTGAACCATAATGACAACAGATTTCAGGCATTGATTTATTCTTCACAAAGACAGCAAACAGAAACAAAAGTTAGCTGACACTTTCTCGGGCATTGCTTATGTTCATCATAAAAATCAGGAGATCTTAAAATGTAAAAATGAATTATCAGGAGATCTTAAAGAATTAGGCATGCATTTGTTATGTGATTAAGTGATGTGTCTAATGACTGTCGATTGAAAATTACATTCTACTAACAGATATCAAAGTCATTTGGCAAAGTTACCAATCTTACCAGAATGATGATGAGCTGACGGACCAGGATAACCAGCTGGAGGGTAACCACCATGAGGAGGAGGATACGCACCTGGAGGAGGATAAGCTGATGGTGGGTATCCTGTTGCAGGAGGATATCCAGCCGGTGGGTATCCACCTGGAGGAGGGTAACCAGATGGTGGGTATCCACCTTGAGGTGGATAGCCAGATGGGGGATACCCCTGAGGAGGATATGGTTGAGGGGGATATGCTCCATAAGGAGGGCGATGGTGCCCAGCAGCATATCCGGCAGCATATCCAACAATATTTGAAAACAGCCCTTTATCTTGCTTGTCACTATCTCCCATTTTTCCTTCAAGTTAATGCTACAAAATTCATAAACAATGGATCTTCAGAATCACAGGCAACCAAACCTAAGAATTTATTCAACATACACTGCCACAAAAATATATCACATGCGAAGTTGTAATGGATGCGTCCTCTGCTTCACAGAGCAAGGCATTCTATCATTCTCAAATACATTGGGGTGAAACCTAACATTCTATTGCCGAATCAATGGATTAAAATGTTAAAACAAATTTCCTCAACTACAAACCTCGTAAAATTAGCATGAAAGAAACAGAGAATTCCATGAGGACATATCCTAGAAAGAATAATAGAAGCAATGAAAAGAACATATGTTTTAAACGACCTGTTCTACGGTCATTCACATTAAACTTAATTCCCCGTATTTTCTACAGCATTTGGTTTAATACCAAGGAAACAAATTCAAGCTGACTGCAGAAAGAGATGCATCAACTGACAGAAGTTAAAAAATCACAGAAATAACTGTCGGTTTGATCGTCTGATTAGAAGGGAGATTCCGATTCAATCATCCTTGACGTTTACTTCACTTTGTTAATAGATTCATAACATTGTCGATTCAATTAACAAGAAACACCCTAATGATGCCATAATGTTCTCTTGATTCCTTGATCATAACTTCTTACAATATAGTAATTAAGCACATATTTTTTAACAATCTTATTTTATCTTTCAAAAGCGAAGATCATAAAAGAAAATTAAAACACAAAACATCATGAGCATCAATCATACCAAGAATCTAAAATACTCTTATGACAACAAACCAAAAACAGAATTAACCCATAAAAGATAAAAACGAAAAATATCGGGGTAAATTACAACTGAAACTACCATGCAAAACGCTAATAATTTTCATAACAAACAGAAAAAATTTTAAAAAAATAAAATAAAAGCAGAAAAAGGATTGAAACTGCTCACCGAAATACGAATAGAATTCACAATTGAATCTTTGTTGTCAATTTCTGGGAAAAAAAAATTTTCAATGCTTCTGAGAGTCGCTTCTGAGACCTTCGTATATATTACACGGACACACAACGGAAAGTTAAAGTGTTAAACGAGTGTTACGTTACGTGCTTATCGCTTCCTTGGTACGCGATACCGACGCGCCGCTTCCACTTTTTCCTAATCTGAAAATTAATTAATTAATTTATTTATGTATGTGGACCCTAGATTTGGTGCAAATTGTTTTATTTTATTTAATCTTGGTGGAAAAAGATTGAATCAAATCCACCAATCGGGTCAACAATATTTCAAAACTTTAAATGATTCGTCCACTCTTTATGCGTTTTAATTTGATTTTCACAACGTCTAGTTCTCTCGATATATATATATAAGGATAGGAAGGGATAAAGGATTGACCCTTTGTTGACATGTGTCCTCCTAGTTGGAGTGATCTTTACGGGAAATATGATTCTATGTTTAGGAGACCAAGCAAAGTGCAGATTATATGTTTCAAATAAGGAAATGATTATCTTGGAGCCGTTCTAAAATCGAGTATAAATTACATTTACACATATAAAGTGATAAATACTAAAAAATATATTATAACTTTAATCATGTTGTTATAAATGTGTGCTCTACCTTAGAGTAGTTTCAATATAATTGGACCTTTCAAATAATTTAATATGATCCATTTAATAATGAATTAGTGATAGATAGTGCATGCCTTAGTAAATTTTACAATTTTTTACATCATAATTTAGTCATTGGATGAATCTAAGGGAGTTTAATTACCTAGGGATTCCTAATAATGCTTAATAAATGTCTAAAGAGCATCTAAAAAAACTCAACTAATTTAACCAAAGTTGGTTGATGTGAGTGGTTCGGTATTCTCACTCTTTAAGAGAGGTCAGGGGTTCAAGCCCCGCTCTCGTACGGAGTCACCACTTTAGCTAGCACTTTACCCTTTACGGGTCGACCCGATGCGAGTGAGAATTAGTCTGGGTTGTAGTACGGGCTTAAAGGTATCTCCCACAGTTAGGGCTCGTTTAGGACCACCTTGTGGTTCAGACCAAAAAAAAAAAAAAAAACTCAACTAATTTTAATCTTTAAATGTTTATTTGCATATATCTATAACAAATAGAAAATTAAAAAAAAAATAAGTTTTTTCCCAAAAAATTCTTTAAATAAAAAATAAGTTTATATTATTTCAAATAAAATTTTTACTCCACCAAAATAATAGCAATCATAATACTTCTTTCTTTTTAACAATGATGGTATAAAAAATAGGGTCTAGCTATGGTGCAACTGTGGTACCATACCACAGCTGCACCTAGCCATTAGATTCAGCTATAGTACATGTGTGCAGTTAAATTTAATGGCTAGGTGCAGCTGTGGTATGGTACCATAGTTGCACCATAGTTTTGTCCTAAAAAATAATATAATACTAAAGTAAAAGCTCTAAGAGACTTTCTAAATGAGATTGTTCTTATCTCTTTTTAATATTAAAGAGACATAAGAATAATTTTATTTAAAGAATCTTATTGGGAGAGTTTTTTGGAATCTTTATTGGTAATGTAACTCTTCATATGAGTAGTAAAATCTCATTTGAAGAGAAGAGGTTATACTCTAACAACTTCGATTGTGACATTATGAAAATTAATGTAATTCTAATTCCAATGACATTTCTTTCAATGTGTGTGTGTGTGTGTCAAGAGAAGTTAATTTCAGTAAGTTTATATTTCAAATGATGTGGTATATTAGTATTCGTCAATTGAATGGTGGAATAATACAATTAATTTATTTAAAATTTTTCAAAAAATTTTAAATAAAATTGTCAAAAAATTATTAACCATTTAATAAATGACACATCATTTGCGATATAGTTTGGGATAAATTTTTGGGTTGTCTATTATTATTATTATTATTATTAGGTGTGGAAATTTACTATATAATATCTTAGCACTAAATTTTCTTCATCTCCACCTATGATAATCGATTGATCTGAGGGTTGAATCATAAAAGATGAGTGAGACTTGTGAAATTTCACTCATGATTATATAGATGATCAGAAAACCATTATCTAAACTAAAAGAAATCAACGGTGGCCTATTTGTCTTGAAATTCTCTTGTTATTTTATTTAAAAAAAATTACTTTGCAAAAAGATGAAAAAAAATCATTAATTGAGCTTTTTTATTTTTTTATTTCGAAAAAAAAATATTGTAAAATTTTATCTTAGACATGACAAATTGTCTATTTTTTAACGACATTACATGCAATATTTTAAATTTTAATGGGCGAGCAGATCCTAAATGAATGGCGCTTGTCAATTAATGTACTAAAGGACTCATCATTCATGTATGAAATAATAAACCGACATGTCATTTAATGCATTTAGGAAAATGATAAAACGTAAATAGTATGCGCCACCGCATCCACTAGATGATCCGCTGTTTGTTTAGAGTCACTAACTATCACCCTGAACTTGAACTATGAATATTTTTATCTTTATCGTCACTAATTAGTTCATCACTTACACTACGATTTTTAATAAGATAAGATTATCTATTTATGTACTTAACCAACACCTGTTTCTTAATTCCTGCTTACTTTATTAACCAGCATGACTATTGCTTGCCGAAAGTTACAACTAATCACACTCAACCTCAATGATGAAGTGCGGACAGACTTTCTTCCAAGTTAGAGACATTAATTCTAATCTCACTAATCATCCGCGAGTTCAATAATGCAATGCAGAGATAACAACCACTAAGCCAGAGAGTGGTGGAGCACTTTTTCTTTTTCTTTGAAACAAGCTAAACATAGATTTTATTCCACTAAATAACAATTCAATAATATTCCAATAAAGATCCATGTCAGACATCAAGATGCATGTATAGCTAAGGTTACACAGGACACCAAAAGATACACTTCTAAAGATGAGCCCTTCAGCTCTTTCCACTCATCATCCACCAGTAAAATAAGCTACACTGATAGATCTTTCACATACAGATCAATTTACGATTTGTACCTCTCTAACTAGATCTAAGAAGAAGATATCCATTGGACAGAGAGCTTTTAGGGAATCTTCCTCAAAATGAGAGAGAAGGGTAATTGCACCAAAACTTTCTTCTAACTTGGTGATATTTGCTTTTAGGGAATCTTCCTCAAAATGAAGGAGAAGGGTAATTGCACCAAAATTTTCTTCTAACTTGGTGAACTTAAATATTGATGGAAATAAGGCTTCTTCCACAACACTAACCAAAGATGAAATTCATGCTTTGATCATATCTGTTTCTGGTACATCCTTCTGTAAATATTGGCACCTTCAAATTCGGCGTGGATTTCTCTTTCGGTCCTTATCCCCATAGGATTGTTCAATAACCATCCCTCACTGTCACAAGGAACAGTTGGATCTATTGTGTCAATATGTTGTAGCACTTTTGACTCTGCATCAAACTGATTTCTCATGTCAAGAGCCACTTCAAGCACGTCAGACTGTACAAAAACCTGCTCAAACACAACAACAATTCTTTGTCTAATATAACCTGAAGACCAAAACTCACATTTCAACAAATTTAAAAATTTCACCGCAATAACATCATTTTTATTGCATATTTTCGAGAAGTGGATATCAGATATGACAGTAACGGTGGTTGAATCAGCTGAGGTATGATGCTTAATGAATCATTTTTCTAATAACTATAGTAGTAAGTAGTATAAGAAGAAATATAGGAAGAAAAAGAAAATTGCATAAGATTAACCCATGTTCCATGGTAATCTTAAAACCATAGTAAATGCTAAAGCTGATGAAATGCTGTCAGCTGCAAATGATTTTATAGTAATACAATTTGGAATGACCAATTAGTACCATTAAAATGCTCTGTGACAATAGATGTACTCAATTATCATGTAACAACAACAAACATGTACCCAAAATAATCCTACTCTGCTACAGCCATCACGTCCACATATCAAGTCAAACTCAATAACAGCACACCCAAAGATAACCAACAATTTCATTATAGCGAATGAAGAGAAATAGCATCAAGCAATTTGTAGAACTAGACAAAATGCAAACTTCAGTTTTGACTTCTGATCACAATCCAACCAACATGACACAAATGAGTCCAACAAATGCACAACACGTGATATACAGGTGTTAGACAATTGCATTCTCAAATGCTTGGGAGTCCAGTATCTCAGTCCAGAAACTTTAGTTTCATTTTCCTGTTATAACATCCTTGAAAGACAAGGACTTCTTATCACACAACTAAGAAGAAATCTGAAGAAGCATCGATGCCACAGAAATCAGCCTCAGTCAAATCATCAAATATCTTAAAAATATACCTTTCCTCCAGGCATCAAATAATCTATGATAGAATCTACTAAAGGCTTCTGCACGACCCTTCTCTTATGATGTCTTTTCTTGAAATGAGGGTCAGGGCACTGCAAAGACAGATCAAAGCAAAGAAATACTTTAAGCATTAAACCATTGTGTACTACTTTCATATTGAATATTCAAAGTCCGGGGTGGCACACACCAAAATTGAAACTAGCATTAATGGTCCAGGGTAACTAGATACCAATTGCTTGAAAGAAACTGAGGCATTTGCAAACAAGAAATGTCTGCAGAAATTTCCAAATAGCTGCTTATTAAATCACTAATACAATATTGCTAATCGTTATCCGTCTCTACTTAAATGAAGCACATTCCTTACATGTTAGTAAGAGCCAGCTCTTGTACCCAGAACTCAGCACGTTTAACCAGCTGCAAGAGGGAAACTATTATTACAACATGAGAAAAATGCATCTTTATTTGAAGTTGAGGGAGGAAAAGAGGACCAAGTACATATACATTAATTCACTCAACAAATTCTTGAGTGAACTAGAAGTAATCCAAGGAGTACTTTCTCATACTTTCTGCCGGATTTCTAGTCCCAAATAATTTCCTGAATCAGGATTTCGTCTCGCAAGCCATATGAGAAATCTGCCACTACCTGGGGGCTTTTCAAAATTAGATATGTAGGTCAACATGAGATATACATTCCTATCTCCAATAACACTGGTGACAATGTACATGATAATACAACTACCAGAGGAATAAAATTTATATGACAACCAAACATCCAACCCGCTGAAGCACATTCAGTAATCAGGACTAACATTTAAAGGAAAGTTTAAGGACAAATCTCATCAACTGAGCAAAATAACCATATGTATCTACAAAATTTTCCCTCACATTGTTCGTTGAAAGGGTTAATAATTTAGGACTGCCATCTGCCAAGTGGAAGGGCGCAGAAGTGCCTGAGGTTAAGTTGAAAAGGCACTCTCAGTGGCTTTAGCCATTCAGCCAAGAAAAGTATAGAGAAAGACACAATAACAATCAAGATTCGGCAATTAAACAATTTTTGGAGGAAGGAAAATTAAATGTTGACAAGTTAGCAAGAGAATAAGTATTTCACCCATGCACATCGGTTAATTCAAACCAACATGCCATAGCTCAACCCAACAAAGCCTCGCCAATTTAAAAGTTTTCATTTCTATCAAAATTATTGCCTATATAACATCCTTTATTATTTGGTGTATATATTGATGATTTCATAAGCAAAACTATTAGTATTTATACAAAGAAACAAAGAGGACGTAACTTCTGCTTGAATATTGGCATGTTCAATGTAGCTGAAGAATTGCAATTAAGAAACGATGATCATTAAGATAATAAGCAATTATGCAAGAGTAATTATTCTGAGGAGTTACCACTTCCAATATCCACCATGAGTGGTAATGTTGGGTCCTTGTAGACTTCACTCCAATCAGGTATTGGCGCGGGCACCTGCCCCAAATTAAGATTTAATTTACAAAAATATTGCTCAGTTACAAGCTCTATTAACAATACAGGTGGTAGTAATTGAAATGGTTAATTTTAATTTATCCCTGATAAAATGGAACCAGCCCCCCAATCACCGTTCAAAAGATTAGGGTAAACTGGTCTCGTTGATGAAATTCTTAAGTCTTTTGGACGGTAAATGGGGTTAGGTCGACGTTTCAATAAAATTTGAGGGTGCATTCAAGGTTTTCATTTTATCAGGAGTAATTTAAAATTGAACTTAATTGAAAACATAACATAAAAATTTCATCATAATTTTTTTTTAAAAGAAATTTCATCATAATTAAGTGAACTCAATAGACTAGAATGCATACAGTGAAAGACGAACTTAGAGGATTGACATGCTGCCTGATTCTCGCATGACCCAGCTCCTGCAACAACAACAATTAAAACCCAATAAAGGAAAGCAGGGTAAAATTTGGAAAGTAATGAAAAAAATAAAATAATACCCCAGTAATTTTGTTAGAGACAGGGAGGTTAAGCTCAGCAAATTCCAAAGCAACGAGGTCGGTGCTTCTGATTTCTTTGCTGGTATTACAAGAAGCAGAAGCAGCTGATGCTGTGTTTCTGTATAAGCAACGGTGATGACGACGACGACGACAAAGGAATGTAGAAGACGGTTTTGATATAAGAGCTTTTGCAGTTCTGTGAAAACCAGCGAAACCAGCGGCTGACTGGTAGTAGCAGTAGTGTAAGCAAAGGTGAGAAGCACCCATTTTCGCTGATTTTGCACCGCGGTGCAACCGTGCAGAGACACTACTGGAACCTACTTGCAGGTTAAAATGGAAACTGACCCGTATGGATGACATTGGGCTGCTACGAGCCCACTGGTTTGGCCCGGCGTCTTAAACAAAAATGTAAAATTATTATTATTTCTTTTTAAATAAAAATTAAACTGAAAAAAACTGATGGTCCATATGAAGTTAGTTACTATGTCAAAGATATGGAGGGAAGTTGAATGGCATTGGTGGCAGCAGGCAGCAGCTAACAATGGCTCTGGTTCTGCCACCGTTGAAGTTCAAGTTGAAGCCCATCTGCTGCTCTTCCTCTCCCGCCACCTCCCATTTCCAATGCCGCCCCGCCGTCATTCTACCGGTAAGTGGTGGTATTTACTCAGCTCGCAGCCTCCCACTTCCTCTCTTTCTCTCAAGTCAAAAGGATGATTAGCTGTGATAATGATTTAATGGAGGTTGTTCTGTTTTCAGGGGCTGGGTAACAATTCTGGAGACTACCAGAGGCTGCAGCTGACACTCAAAGATTATGGGGTTCCCACTGTCGTTGCTGAGGTGTCGAGGTTTGATTGGCTGAGAAATGCCGCCGGCTTGGTCGACCCTAACTACTGGCGCGCCACTCTTCGCCCTCGCCCTGTTCTTGACTGGTACTTCTCTAGGATGAATGACGCCATCCAGAAAGCCAAGGAATTCACTCCAGGTATTAATAGTTCTGTTTCATTTTTCTGGCAGTAATTGCCTAAATGGTATGCCCATTTTGGATATTGAGAGAAATGAAAGAGAAAGGTATCGAGATTCAAGAATCATGATGGTGACGTGAGATTGAGCTTTGTTTTGCTTACTTCATTCTGGTTTCTAAAGACCTGTATTGTTTGATCTTATTCTTATTATAGGAGGAAAATTATCCCTGATTGGTCACTCCGCAGGAGGATGGCTTGCACGCGTCTACATGGAAGAATTTGGGTCCTCTGATATATCTTTGCTATTGACCCTTGGTACTCCCCACCTGTAGGTTATCAACTTCATTGTTAGAATCATGCTCTTGTAAATGATTTTTGTTATTTATGAAACATCAAAATGAGCCTAAGCATGATAAATTTTTCACTCATATTTTTTGTCACATCCCATCATGCATGCATGAGTTCAAAACGGATCATATCTACTTGGTTATAGGCTCGGCTCTTATACTTTTAGTATACATTGGTGGGTTATTCTACTAGCAAGAAGTTCATTCAAATTTATTCTCAGCTTTTAGTAATGTGAATTTTACTCACCTAAATTGAATTTATTCGTCATGACTATAACCACCAGCATTTTCTTTTCTTTTCTTATTTTTTTCCCTGAAAAATTTTTCCAGGCCACCTCCAAAAGGTTTGCCCTGGGTTATTGATCAAACAAGGGGTCTCCTGAATTACGTTGAGAAACAATGCTCGAAAGCCGTTTACACACCTGAATTGAAATACGTATGTATATCAGGGAGGTAAACTAAAAAAATCAGACCCCGTTACATATCGTTCTTGCTTCTACAATGCATTCTCTTTTAAAGTTTTCCACATTCCTTCAATGAACTGTTGTCCACCATAAATTCCTACCAAAGAAATTATGTTATTGTGACTGATTTATGTTGAATTTTCAGTAATAGTTTTTGTTGTGGAAATTGCATATTATGAACTCACAGATGGTATGCACACAAAATAAAGCTTGTCAGATTAGCTCTAAATGGGACTGTGGCTGCTTTACTTACTGAAATTAAATAGTTCTTGTTTCTTTCCCTTCTTTTCTTTTCTTTTCTTTCAGTTTTCCTTCAGTGTGGCTGAATTATATGTCGCCAATAACTGGTCAATGTATTGACAGGAGGGACTTAGAGTTCATTAATTCTAGTCTGAGCTGTAATATACCATCAGCTATTTAGAACTTGAAGCTTGGCTTCTCTTTTTCCTACATTTTTATAACATGAAGGGATGCTTATAAGGCATATGTTACCTTGAAATGGAGTCCTTTAGGGAAGCACAGTATGTCAAAAATAGTAAAATGTGGCTGAAGATGTTCTTGTAGATGCATCCTTGATAGAAAAGAATAGAATGAAAGTGGGGAAGAAAGAAACAACTCATGTAAAGCGATCTGCATAAGAGGTTGACTTTCAAAGACGGAATTTAAACATATTACAAAAGCATGCTGTAATAAAGCAATGTCCTAGATTTATTTTCATGATCCTATATGAATTGCTATTTCCTTTTGGATTAAAGGCGCGTTTGGTGCTGTAGTTTGACAGCTGTTAGGGATAAAAGATATTGCTCATAACTGGAACATTATAACTGTAACCTATTAATCAAAATAGTTGCTATAAATTACAGGTATATTCAGGGAGCTCGCTTCTTTGGGAACTCAAATGTTGATGTTGATTCTACTGTTGCCATTGACACCGACCAACCAATTTCAGAGGTTGCTACAGTTGATAATAAGACCATCTCAACAGCAACTTCAACCACATTCCGCGCTCGAATAGTTGGACAGGGATACAAGCAGGTAAACTCAGTCGTCAATGCACCTCAACTATATATTAAAAAAATGTTCCATTGTGTTCATTCGCCTTGGGTAAAGAAAGACCAATGACTGTTCAACCGTAGCAGGTTTGCGGGCAGGCAGATGTATGGGGTGATGGAGTTGTGCCGGAAGTATCAGCACATTTGGAGGGGGCACTCAACATAAGCCTGGATGGCGTTTATCATTCTCCGGTTGGTTCGGATGATGCATTGAGACCATGGTATGGTTCTCCTGCCGTTGTAGAAAAATGGATACACCACCTCCTCGACTAGTCATTTCTTATATATTAGTGCATAAAAGCTATTCATTCATGCACTGCAAAATGTTCCACTTAACAATCTTTTGATTCCATTAAACCTTCTTTTTTCTTTACTCTTCTAGCATATCAACAATTGTCGAGATGAATCTGATCATATGATCTGTTGATGCTAATAAGGTAAGATGAGAAACGAATATAAAAAAAGACAATGAAAAGATAATCTAATTGGATTTTTTTTTTTTTAACGTTTACTATAAAAACTCTAAAACGCGTATATCTGAATCAAATATTTAAAAACAAAAAGATTTTTTTTTAATTAGTATTAAATTTTTTTAGGGCAAAACTTTAAAGAAAGCAGCACTCTAACTCTTCATTTAGCAAGCTCTTTCTTCTTTTGGATATAATTAAAGCAGTAATTTAGGTTGTAGCTGTATTATTTTACATGGATGGTGAAGTTCTTCCCTTGTTCTCATATTTAAAAAGGGGCTGTTTAGCTGAATTTTATTGTTATAACTATGGAATCAAACTATATGTATCAATAAAGGAATACTCGAAATTTTATTGCAATAACATAAAGAATGGCGAAGCTGGCAGCTAGCTTATTCAGCTCACTAACATTATTATTAATTACTTAATTAATTATTTTAAACATGAGTTTAATTTAAGGTAATATCAATTGAAGTTGATGGCGGTGGCCACGGTCCTTAACACCAACATTGCATTCACAAAAATTTTGTTACTTTTGAAATCCTTCTCGAAAAACAAAAGATGGAAGAAACATGAATAAGCCACATGATGGTCCAAGAAATTAAAGATTGAAAATGATTTTTATTTCAAATTTTTTAAAATTTAAATAGTATGCAATTTATATTGTAAAGTGAGCAATATTAATTATTCTTCAATGAATCAATGAGCAAATTATAATTTTTGGGCAGCCAAATATTAACACTCAAATCAGATTCAGAAGACCTCATGCTGAAGAAACCACTGTGGCAATTTCTGTCCATCATGGAGGGCGAAAAACAGGATCCATAACCGAGAGGGAAGAGTTTGGTGCGGAATAGGAATACAGGATTATATAACGATAGTGTTGGATAGAAACTTGGCCCAAACGGGAGGGTCGAGCCCAGGATTTTAAGCCCAAATCAAACATAGGCCCACAACAAACTTAAGTTTGACCTCAATTTAATGCAATAGGTTGAAGTCTGCAACTGCCTTCAGAGAGGTGGAATATTTTTTTTTTTGGTAAATAACATCTGGGAGTCTGGAACTGTTTACGGGTGCTATATGCATATCTTCAGGACACCCGCTTCTTTCAGAACTCTTCAAATATTGATGTTGATTCAGCTGTTGCCATCGACACTAACAATAATCACATCAACTTCAACCACATTCGTGAAATGAGAATCTGCTAGCAGTTTCTTCCCCACATTCTGTTTTTGGCATTTGCACAAAGAGACGGTGGGTAAATATATACATATAATTACCTCCAGATTCCAAAAGTTCCCCCAAAAGCACATATCAACAATTGTCGTTTATGATCTGCTAATAATAATAAGGTGAGATGAGAAACAACACGGTTTGGCAATTACTAGACAAGTACACCCACAACTACAGAGAATGCAGACAGACATTAGGGAAACCAAGACAGGGTAGTATGAACTTCTTCCCCTCACTAATTTTTACAGCATGTCCACCTAAACAATTTAAAAAGAGTCACAAACTCAACCATGAGACCAACCATGTATCAACATAAGAACGCAATTACACCAACAAAAGGTTATGAAAAGTGACGAGCTCCCTCATGGAGTTGGGAGAGCAATTTGAAGCCAAACACCTGTACTTGTTATCAGAATCAGCAGTCAAGGACTCAAGCAGTCTTCACGAAATGGGGGCTCAACAGTTTCCCAATCTCCAGGAATCCAACAGCATTTTTCCCTTCGAAGATGGCTTTCAGCTTCTCATCACAGAGGATTTCCCGCTTATTCTCAGGATTCTGCAGCCAAAAGTATCCATCATACACACAATTAGCCAAATTATGGTAAAGCAAATTCTCCTCAATATGAAGCTTCAATTGCATTATGATATCCAAAGTATAATCGAATAATAAGTATGACCAAAACATTGGAAGCAAAAGAACAATAAGCCGTTAGCTCTCTCCATAACATCCCAAAGAAGCAGGATATTTAGAAACAATATTCTCAAAAGTGAATCTGCTTCAAGAGAGAGAATGACAGAGTTCTTAAGAAAACTGGTGGTGGGGGAAGAACAAACAACACTTCATCATGGGCTAAACTAAAGAGAAACGCGTTTCCATCCTCAAAATCATGCATTCGTTACAAAATCCAAAAGCATTGGGTATATAATATATTCATTAAAACATGTATTTTAATAGCAATGAAGGATTGCTAGAGGAAGAAATCCCTAAATTTACAAATCTCGTGTAGTTCTTATATAATCTCATATAGTTCTTACATAATCTTTTGTTTCTTAGCCCAAAAAAAAATGAGGAAGAGAACAAAAACACATCCAGGTTGGTTTATACCTATAATGCAATCATCTCTTTCATATATTTTTACAATTACAACTCAAGCATCAATATCTCTAGCAACCCCTAAATTTACATTGTTCTCTCTACCTATGATGCAGATGCACCTTGTAAGGATGTCATTACTACGTATCAGTAAATTTATAACTAAATTTACCTAATTAACACACTACCATTGAGAGAGAGAGAGAATTGGGGGAGACCCTTAAATAGTTCATATCAAATGCCAACAAAGTTCTATCTCACCTTATAAGAGAGATGAGTCACTATGCATGCAGCTTTGACAATGAGAAAATGTATAACAGAAATCCATACTTATGAGTATGATATTACCCATAAAAGAAAAAAAAATCGATACAAGTTATGTTTGTGAAAAGTTCCCATATGATGCACGAGTTCACTTCTTATTCAAGAGATAACACCAGCACAATCACAAGCTGAAATTTGTTTTTATAGGCACATTAATATGCTCTTTCTGGAAGCATGCAGAACACAGAACAGCAAAATTCAAATATAATAAATTGAGATTTGCCAAACCAGAAGACGAAAAACAGCTACACAACTTAGAAATGAAACCATTAATCTCTTTCTCCAGACATCCCTTGTTGGGCAATTACAAGTGTCCACAGCTATAGTGCGCCATTCCAGCGTGCTTTCAAATAAAGTTTCATTTTTAGAGATATAAAAGCACCAAGTGTGATTTCTAAAGAAGCAGTTGATTAAAACTATACCAAACAGCCATTCTCGAGTAAGAAAAGCACCAAACAGTCAAACACACATCATGTTTACTTTTATAGAAAGTGAGTTTGTTTCCAGCGGTTCTTAGAGTCAAAATTACTTTTCTACAAACGCACTCTGGAACACACCCACCCCACATACAATCTCACTGTTAAACAAACAAAGAACAAAACCCACATATAAAATACAAAAGAAACGTAAAAATACAATTCATTCGTAAAGTTCAACAAAGTAACAAGAAATTTTACCCGAAAATGGAATTCAAAAATTAGGGTTCAAACCTGGAGGTTGTGGGTCTTGACGTGGGCCCAGATCTGACGGACGGCGTCGGAGCGGGAGGCTTCAGGGGCGCCGAGAAATTTCGCAAGCGCAGGAGAGACAGGGCTCACCTTGGAAATTCCAGTAGGTCGAGTTGGTGCACCGCGCTTTACTGGCGATTTGGCTCTGGGTTTCTTCGTTGTTTTTGATTTCGCTTTAGTGGAAGCCGCTGAGGAGGCAGCGGCAGAGGACTTGGCCGGAGCCAGGAGGGCCCGGCAGCCGTTGAAAACCCTAGCGGCAGCTGAAGACATTGCGATCACCAAGTATTTGTTAGTTTGCTTGAGAGTGAACTGCCGACTGAGCGAGTGAGAAAAGGAGCGGACTCTCCAAGCAGGTGCCCGGCGAATTTATTAAGAGGGTGGCGCTATTTTGAATTCAATCTTTATTTTATTTTATTTTTGAAAGGATTTGAATTTCAAATTTTTATAAAATTTAATTATTCTGCAAATTGATATTTTAAAATTTATTTGTGACACATTTTTAAGATGGATGATATTCAATAAAAGACGTGAATCGAAACAAATCCCTTGGCTTTGCCTAGGAGGGGAAAAAAAAACTTTATCTTAAAAGTTTGTATACATACTAATATGACTACTTAATATACGTTATCAACTCTATAATAAGCTATTTAACTCATATTTTTTGCTATTAATTACTACTATCTTCATTGTTTAAAATTGAAAAATGGTGGATTTGCCATATTAAAAGGGAGGGAATAAAAGTTTCCAACATGGTTAATTTTTTTTTTTATTTTTCTGAAATGGAAACAATTTCACACCAACCAAGACAATATTACAATAGCACATCTACTACGCTATGATATATTAGGATAATTTTATAAATGTGGTGGTACAATAAGCAATCACTTAGTTGATACTGCGAGTGGGCATTTTGCTCCAATCAAACCCAAACTGAACTAAACCAATATGCTAGGATACAATTTTTTTTTTTTTGCTTATAAGTATATACAATTCAAAAATTTTTTATATGTTTTTTTACTTAAATTAGGGCACGAATTCCATTATACTAATTTTTTTTAATGAAATTATATATGATTTAATATTTGAAATTTAAAATTATTCATAAACATAATTTGTTTTGTTGTGAATGAGCTTTACGTTCGTAGTTACCTGAGTTCAATTAAGAATAAATGATTAAGTCTTTATGCTTAGTGAATTGAATTTTTTATCTCAATCCCAAGTGGGTGAACTTTCTCTATTCCAGCAAGCCTGGTATTAAATTTAAAATAAAAATTTGAATTTTGTCTTCACCCTCACTGACTAATTTTGAAAAATATGCATATTACTTTCATAAAAACTAAACCAAGACATTTCTTTATTTTGGGGGAAGGGGGGAGCGGGGAACCACAAATTAAAATAACCTATATAAATTAATTTTTTGGGGAGTAAATAAAATTAAACTCTCATTTATTTTTTTTGGGTATAATTTAAATAAATAAAAGGATTAATGACTGTATATAAAGTAACAATAAAACGTTAAAATGGGAAAGGCCTTAAGAGGAATGCTTATCAGTCTCTCGTTCTCTCAGGCAGCCACCTCTCTCCCTTATCCTCTTATTTTATCGCAACAACAGCGCCATTCAATCAGTAAACCATTCCTCTCTCTCCCTGTGAACACGGCCGTCTCTCATTCATGGCTGCTCTCAAATGCTTTGAACTCCTTGTAACACCGAGATAAAGAAAGAAAGAAAGAAAGAAAGAAAGAAATGCCTTTCTCTCAATTCATTTTTTTGTATTAATTTTTCTAGATGATCGATGTGGCGGCAGCTGGTGTAGTAAAAGAGACTCAAATTAGTACTAGTAGTTTTAATAAGAACATGTCGTGTCTGCTACCACAGTTCAAGTGTCAACCAGACACTTTTTCTATCCATTTCAGAACTCTCCACAATCACCAGCATCATTCTTCTCACCCCTGTGAGTCTCTCTCTGTTTTTGGCGCCGTGGTAATTCTTTTATTTGATTATGTGCATTATGAATGCCGCTCGAATGGGTTTGTTTCTATTGGGATTTCTAAGGATTGTGTTGTGTTTTTATTTTGTGGATTTTGAGTGACATTCAGTTACATATGACTTCATTTGAATCAGAACTGAAATGGGTGTGTTTGTTTTTGTGCAAATAGAAGAGCATTTACTCAGTAGTGCCCTGTCTTCAATTAGAATTCAATTGGGTTTGTTTGTTCTGTGATTTTTTTTTTCCACATGCCCGCAAGCTGTGTTGTTCTCTCAATGTCTACATCTCTGTTATTGCATAACGGAATTCATTACCTGAAATTCAATTTGTTTTTCAAATTTTAAATATAATGCTTTTTCTTAGGAAATGTCCCAAAATTAGTGGCAAAGGGATCAAATTTGTTGAAGGGAAAATAAACCAAGATTTATTTTCACTGATGCTTTGTATGGAGTCACGAGTTTTATATAAATTAATTTCTTTTTCTGGATCTTTTATCGAATTTTGTAGCAAAAAGTAAAGAGCCTATCTGTTTCCGTACACATTGTGTTTTATCCACTACATCACCATCAACATCAACAGCAATGACCACAGTGCTTGATGTGGAGAAGCTCAGATTACCTTCTTTAGAAGCTCATTCAAATGCAGTTGCTGCAAACAGACAATGGACATATTTTGGAGCAGTTGGTCCATCCACAGAGGTGAGACTTGTGCCATTTGTCAATAAACTTACTCATGAAATTTTGTCTTATATGGTGATTTTTCTGGAAACCATTCTTATAAGCATGTTGCTACATTTTCAAGCAGATAAATTTTTGTGATTTACCAAAAGATGGTCTGATTATTTTTGTTAGGAATACTGCAAAATTTTAATGTCTCAAGTGATAATTAACTGTTAACTTGCTCTCTTTTTTAATTAGTTTGTATATTTTGGGTTGCTTTTGTTGTGAGTTCAAGGGTGTTTTTTTCTTAAAGTGCATGCACTAGTGTACATACTGATGATGCATAGCTTAAGATACTCTCTTCTGGTTTGATTTCTTTTTCTTCTCTTGACATCGTCTGTGCTCTTGAATTTTCTTTGTTTTTTATCACGTATTTTCTGTCTTGTATAAATGAAGGATAAAATTTCCTTTTTGAGGTTATCCTGTAATCTGAGGTAGAAAATATTGTGTGGACGTGAACAGTCATAAAAAGCTGCAGGCATTGATGCTTGCTATAAGTTTTGTTGATTTGATGTATGCAAGTTTTTTATTTATATCATCTTTGTTATCCGTCTGCAGGAAAACTTAGGAACAAGTTTAGCTACAGAAACTCTTACTAGTGATGAAGCTGTAATTGCTGCAGCTTCTGCTGAAGCAGTTGCTCTTGCAAGAGCTGCTGTGAAGGTTGCTAAGGATGCAGCCTTGATGGTTAATCATCACAACTCTGCAAAACCGAAGAGTAAACCTGCTATCTCATTGTCAGCTGATACTAGCACATCCATGTGGGCTCAGCTTACAGAAAGAGAAAGAGCTAGTATAATAGGAGATTCCGTGATAGTTGAAGCTGCACCTGAAGAAGAATATTCCGAGCAACAACCCTTAAATAAATCTGCTGATTTGGAACCAACCCATGAAGAACTTAAGCTTTTGGAGGAACAGGTTTCCCAGAGTATAGCTGTGAGATCAAGACGCCAAACTGAACGAAAAGCCAGAAGAACAAGGGCCGCAGAGAAGGCAGCTGCCAATGTCATGTCTGTGAAGTCAGGTTCTACTACCCGGAGAAAGCGTCCTTCTGTACAGGAGGTAGACTACTCTGATCCTTTGAGGTACTTAAGAGCAACTACCAGTAGTTCCAGGCTTCTGACTGCCAATGAAGAAATGCAGTTGTCAGCAGGAATACAGGTGTGACATACATACTAGTTATTTTGATGTTTTTGAAGGAAGCAAGTCCTTTGGAGTTACTAATTAGTAGAAATTGTTATTTACCTTATTGTGATAAGAATCTATCCAGATGAAAGCCATTAGATATAACAAATGACTTTATAAGCCTTTGAAAATGAAGCTGGTCCATCCTGAGATTGCACTGTTTGGTACACTCTAATCATAGCTGATTGTGATTGTTTCAATGCTTTAGAGTTGATTGCATTCCAGATAGATACTAGCTGACATTAGGTAAGCAAAAAAATGAAAGAGATGTCATGATGCGTCTGGATCTGTATGTGTATGGCATATAAGAGCTACTAGTACCAGTTTTGTCATATTTATACTTGACAGTTACTGGTAACTAATGACATTGAAGTGAAAACATATTGTCTGGTATTTCAATTAACGAGATTGCTCGAACAGAAGGCTATGATCACAGAAACATGCAATTCCTATGTGGCCCCCTGTTTGACTCATTTCTTTGGCAACTTTATGCCCAAATTGGAGTGAGATTTGAGGCCAGCAAGAAACTTGCTTATTTTCCTCCCAACTTTACTAGGAAAGAAAAGCAACAAGATCTTGCGATTAAATTATGTATGTATGTTTTTGTTCCTGATTCAATTTCTAATGTGTCTACTATGATTGATGTGATTCAGGATTTATTGAAACTGGAAGGGCTACGTGAGGTGCTTTCAGAGCGATGTGGAGGTTCACCAACCTTCGCCCAGTGGGCTGCTGCAGCTGGAGTTGATCAAAGAGAATTAAGGAGGCGCTTGAACTATGGTATTCTTTGCAAAGACAAGATGATCACAAGCAACATACGACTTGTTATATCAATTGCAAAGAATTATCAAGGGGCTGGTATGAATCTCCAAGATCTTGTTCAGGTATATACTTCATTATTACGTGTAGCTAAAAGAATAAAGGGTTTCCTTTACAAATAAACAAATGACCTTTTTTTTTTTGGGGTAATTTTCTTTGGTAAGAAAAATTGATTGCAATTTTTTCTAAATTTCTTAGCTTCAAGCCTTGCGGTATCTAAATATGGCTCATTAACTTATAGGAAGGATGTCGAGGCCTTGTTAGAGGTGCAGAAAAGTTCGACGCCTCCAAAGGTTTCAAGTTCTCAACCTATGCTCATTGGTGGATCAAACAGGCAGTTCGCAAGTCACTTTCCGACCAATCCAGAACAATTAGATTACCAGTGAGTTTTGCTTTAATGTTCTAGTTTCTTGTTCTCTGACCGAGTGCTTTGTAACCGTCTTCTAAAATTCTTATTGAGAAACACATCTGTGATGCTGAATACTTCATGTTTTGCACCTCTCATTTGTAAATTATTTTGGGTTCACAGTTTCACATGGTAGAGGCAACTTACAGAGTGAAGGAAGCTAGAAAACAGTTGTATAGTGAGAATGGAAGACATCCTAATAACGAAGAAGTTGCAAAGGCGACAGGGCTCTCAATGAAGAGGCTCCATGCTGTATTACTCGCCCCTAAAGCTCCGAGATCTCTTGACCAGAAATTTGGAATTAACCAAAATCTTAAACCATCGGTCTGTTTTATTCTCAATCTGTCTGATTCACTTATAATTTTTTTCCCCCCTCTGTTTATCATATGGTTTATGTCTTTTGACAGGAAGTAATTGCGGATCCAGAAGCAGAAACTGCAGAGGATCTGCTGATCAAGAAATTTATGAAGGAGGACCTTGAGAAGGTCTTGGACACACTGAATCCAAGGGAAAGGCAGGTTGTCCGATGGAGGTTTGGGCTGGAAGATGGAAGGATGAAGACGTTGCAAGAGATTGGAGAGTTGATGGGTGTGAGTAGAGAGAGAATTCGGCAAATTGAGTCCTCTGCATTCCGTAAGCTAAAGAACAAGAAGAGAACAAAACATTTGATGCAATATGCGATAACCTCTTGAGATCCGGGATTTAATTTCTAATGAGTTAGCTAAGCTCTTTTGAGGATTAAGAAGGTGTGCCTTGCTATTCATCTATAGTTCATTTCTTTCCTTTTCTTTTTCTAGCGACCAAAATGTACCTTTGTTCAAGTACTATAGAATGGTTGTGAATAGAAACAGAATTTTTTTTTTTTTGAATTAATCAATTAACATCTTCTCATTTTTTTGATGTACCAAAAGATGCTTAAAAAAACTAACTATTGAAAGATTCAACTTGTCGCTGCTAAGGTTTGATTTGCATATTGAAACTTGATTCTTTTCCAAAAATTGTTCCGTCAATTTCCTGAAAATTGATTCAATTCTCAAAATTTGGTGATGTTTCTGCTGTTTTTGTTTTTGCAATTGCATTCGACAGAGAATGAAACAGAATAGAAATTGAAGCATTGTTGAATGCACTTGCATTATTAAGAGTTGGATATCTGTTTATATCTCAATTGATGCATCACCAAAGAGTTACTGCTATGTATTTAGTAAAATTAACTTAATTATTCAGCATTAATGTAGTTGGCAGAATCATCTATCAATAAATGATGTGCCGTATGAAATATTAATTAATTGATATATTTCCTTTATAGATAAATTTTATGGAACCACCCTGATTCATGGTCTTTCGAAAATTTTGTTACCCAACTTGTAATCAATATTTCATGGTCCGAGGCCGTGAATTTTGAAGTTCTTGACTTGTTTCTAGCATAACAAAATTGAGAATTTTATTACATGTTACTGGAGAAAAATTAAAAAAAAAAGTGCTTTGAGATATTGTAGCATCAGTTATTTATAAGAACTAAGAATTATTGTTTCTTTTGATATTGTTGTTTATGAATTTTTGGGTTGAAAGCAACGTCACCCGATAAGGTTTTATTGATTTTGTTTTTGATTATTTGAACATTTGATGGTATCAAAAAAACTCGTCATTTCCCCAAAAAAAAAAAAATATTTCAAGTAATTTTTGCAAATAAATAATACGCCTTTAATCATTTTAAAAATATTTTAACAACATAAAAAAACTACTTTCGCATGCGCTCTTAATAAATTCATAAAATTCCCACCAAAAAGAATAAAAAAGCCGAGCATGATTTGGAGGGAAACAGTGGCGGGATTCACACATCAAAACCTCATGTCCAAACGAAATTATATATAAAAAAAATAAAAATAAAATTTAAGGCAAAATAAATTACCCAATTTATCCGGATCCGGGTCAATTTCTGACCCAGAAACCGAATTCCTCCTCCTTTCAAAGCAAAAAAAAGAACCTGGAAAGAGACTTGAATTTTTTAAAAAAAAAAAAAAAAAACAAGCGTAGCTGTCAGCTCAGCTCCTCATATCTGACGAGGGCGAGGGCAAGGGCGAGGCTACCTCCGTTTCCACTCACTAACTCGGTGTGTGTAACTCACCGAATAATTTTTCGCCAACAGAAACTCGAAAGTTTTTTATTTATTTTTTTCCATTCGCAAGGAATTAGCAGAAAAAAAATTAAAAAAAGAAAATGAAAGTGAAGGGCGGAGGGAAGAGGAAGGTGGTGAATCCGGCACTAAACGATGCCGAGGAGGCGAATGACGATATTGAAAATCAAGAAAATATCAATTACGATTCAATTGATTTGATCGACGTCGAGTATCAAGAAAATCAAGAGCAAGAAAAAGAAAATGAAAAAGAAAAAGAAAAAGGAAAGGAGAAAGTCGGAGAGGAGAAAAATAATGAAGAGGAGGAGGAGGAGGAGGAGGAGGAAGAAGAGGAAGGGGAAGAGGAAGACGAAGATGCGGTGCCTCAAGAAGAGCGGCCGAAGCTTGATGAAGGATTCTTCGAAATCGAAGCCATTCGTCGGAAAAGGGTTCGCAAGGTCACTTTAATTTTAATTTTAAATTTCTCGCTGTTTTTCTTTGCTAGTTTTTCTTAGGAACCAAACGGACTTTTCAAGTTTAACTTTTTTTTTTGTGGTTTATTTGTTTGTCAGTTTCTGATTTAAATTATCTAATTATGAACAAACAGGGCCAGCTTCAGTATCTTATCAAGTGGTGAGTGGAGTAATTTAGATTATATGATAAATTTTGCTTCTTTTTGTTTATTTTTTGATATGACAAGATTAATGTTGAGATTTTCTTTAATGTAATTTGTTTTTAATTGAAGGCGTGGCTGGCCAGAAAATGCCAACACCTGGGAGCCATTGGAGAATCTGCAGTCATGTTCGGATGTTATTGATGCATTTGAGGAGAGGTAAAAGTTATTTTTTTTCTCTTTTCGTTTGCTGTGAAAAATTATTGTGCATTTCTTTTAGTCTTAGGGCACCTAAAGTGGTAAATCCTCACTCTTATGTAGCAGTTAATGTTTTTCAAGTACCAACCTATTTATACTCAACCAGTGGTGATTATGTTCTACCGTCACAGTTCTACCGTCACAGCACCTCAATTTCAAACATATCCTTAGTTTGCTCAAACTAACAGGTTGTTAAATCATTTTAGTCTTGAACTACTTCCTTGGTTGAGCTGAATTCAGTTGCTTTGTTCTTTTAATAAAAATGACAGGAAATGGATGTCAAACCTGAAGAGTCATTGTTCTTAAATTTCCTTGGCTTTTCTCTGCAACGAAACTGAGGGTTAGATGGTCAGTCATTTGTTTCTGAGCTAAGAGAAGGAAAATATAAATGTGAAAACCTTGAAGTTCATCATTCTTTTGGTTCCTCAAATTTCTTAGCAATCAAGTAGAGGTGTAGGGTGTCAATCAGTTGTTGGAGTTTTCTTTTTAAAAGAGTATGCTTTTTTCACTTATATAGTTTATCTTCTGGATTTGAAGCTTGCGGTCGGGTAAATCTTCTAGGAAGCGCAAACGCAAGGGGGGTGGTTCTAGTAGCCTGCCAAAGAAGAAACAGGCGCGCACCTTTAGTGCTCCATATTATGTAACTGGTGGTGTTGGTCAGTCTCTTCCCGCTGACCCTCTCATTAACACAGGCCTTATTGATCTTTCTCCCTCAACACAGTCTATAGGCTCAGGTCACGTAGGAGGGAATGTTGGAAATGTGAACAATCTCAGAACAGCCAAGCAAACAAATGATAACAGGCTTGCAAATGGTTCAAAACAAATTGACGGAAGGAACGAGGAAGCTGAGTATGATCCTAAGCTTAGTGAGCTGAAAGGAATGATATCTAACAATGAGGCCAATGCAGATAAGCTTGCATTACATTTCCAAGAAGCTAGGGTTTCAGAAGGGAATGGTCTTACAAATGGACTCTCTAAGGCTGATCAAGTGGAACCACTTCATAGTAACCGACGCACAGGAGCTAGGAGAAGGAAGCCCAGTTCTGTGAAGAGATTTAAACAAGATTTAGCCTCCACTAAGGTAATTGTCACGCAAGATTCAACACCAGGCATTGCTGTCGGCTGTGATAGTGCGGATGAACAACTTGGAATAGGAAATTCAAGTCACAAGAGTAAGCATGAAGGTCCCATAAATGCATCTGCTATTGTTAAAATACTCAAACCAATAGACTTCTCAGCTTCTGTATCAGATAACATGCAGGATGTGGTGGTGACCTTTATGGCGGTCAGGTGTGTCGTCAGGCTCCAAATTCTTTTTCCTTTTGTGTGTTCAAAATAATTTTTCCTTTTAGCTTATGCTTTTAAGTTAAAGATGTTGGGTTAATAGTAACCAAAATTTTCACCAGTCTTCAAGGGTTTTCTTTTGAGTGCTTTAGCTAGAAAGTGCCACAAATTGTAATGTTGAACTTCCTTTCATGTGCTAAAGAACCTTGTTGTGCAATGCTCCTTTTCAATGCCCTTATTTTGTTTCTTGTTTTAGTGGCTGAGAAAGAAACTGCAGAGGCCTTTGCTGGAAGGGAATTGGTGTGGATCTTGAAGAGTGCCTATTTTATTTTATTGTTTTTTCCGAAAGTGAAGAGCGTCTATTTTATTAGAAGAAAGTGTTTATATTATTTAGGTGGGTTGGTTGATGACATGAGTATTCAGACGTTATAGTTCTGTTGTGTAAGGGATTGTGGTTAATTGGTGGCGGGAAGGACAATTTTTGGAGGATAGTGTGTAGGGTAAATAGGAAGTTTTCATTGATTTCTTTTCTATTTCCAGTGATAAAATTGGAAGCTTGGCTATCTATATATGAAGTTGATGGGTGGCACTAAATCTTTAAATCAGTTATTTATTTAAGCTATACAAGATTGAGTCCATTGGAGACTTGGTGGCTGCTTTTATTTGCTGCCTTTAGAAAGCACAAGTTGGTGGTTACGGTTGAGACATGTTAACTTTGAATATATTTTGAGGTTATATCATTCACAAAGTACTAGGTGTGCTCATTTGAGAGTAGTTTTGTAGTATCTTAGATAAAATAATTGGTCTAGGAAATAACAATATAGCTACTATTATATGAACAAAACGAATTGGCGATTGTATTTATCTTTTATTTATGTTTTTTGCTTGTTAGAAAGGTTTGTGGTATGTTTTTCTCATTGTGGTACTACTATTGAGTTATTTCCATTATGGTTAGTAAATGTTATCAGTTGGATATGGTTTTGACAGTTTTTGGTCAATCTTTGTCATTTGAAGGGTGTTAAAATCTTGTCTACCATGAAACTTGTTTCAAGAGAGGAATGATTGGGCTTTCAAAACAACAATATTTAGTGCATGATTGCATGTTTCTTGAAGTTTCATCCAGATGAAAGATATTGTTCTTATTTGTTCTTATTTGGTTGCCTCGTTCATAGGTCTGATGGAAAAGAAGTAATGGTGGATAACAAGTATCTCAAGGCTAATAATCCACTTCTGGTAATTATCTTATTATGTGATTTGTTCCTTTCTTACTTGTCTACATTGTAATGGGTTCAAGATCTGATGCTTACTGTAAGTTGTCAATTTTGAACCGTCGTTGATAACTATCTTTTTCTTTTCAATGCCAGTTAATCAACTTCTACGAGCAACATCTCAAGTACAGTACACAGTGATTAGAAGGGAGTTTCATAGGAGAATTCAGTCATCTTTTGTCGCTTTGGTTGTATACAGTGCTGTAATTCTGTAGTGGTAAGAGGCCGGTTAGGTTAGAATCACAGTTTTTCTTGTTCAGATGACAAAAAACTTAGTGATTGTAATATTACCTCTCCCTCTCTTGTCTTTTTGTATGATTAGTATCTAATTTCTCTGCCTAAGAGTAAAATGCTTATTTGAATATTTAAAATTGATATGGTTAGAAAACCTTCAGTAACTCTAGTAGTATACCTAGTTTACAAACTTTCCATTTTCAATGATACTTACCTTCATTGTAGGTCTCCTTTCTTTCCCTAAGGCATTAACCTGTTCTTCATTGCACTCTGTTACTTTTTATAGCTATTTTACACACTGACTTCTATGAACTTTCGGTATGAATATTGAACCTTTTATTGATTAGCCATCAACCGATTTTAGGATTCTTCATGAGTTATCTGAGCCCTTTGATGATGATGATGTTCATTTTCTTGTTCTTGGGGATTCTGTATGGCTGTTTCTGCCAAACTAATTCATCTCCACATATGTCTGCCCATGGTTGATATTCCTAATCTTGACCTCATCCTCCTTGTTATTTATTTATTGCCATCATCATTATCATGTATGAATATTCTATGTTTATTGATGGCATCCAAGACAAGAGATGTCATTTTCATTAATATTCAAGCAATTAACTCTTAAGTAAACAAATAGGTGCTAAGTTTTCATGCTTCATTGCGGGTTTTTCTAGATAATCATTGAGGTTTTTTTCATTGCTTTTTATAATGAAAGTTCTTTGTAGTTGGACTTCAAGCCAACCTCTATGACGTGAAAAATACAGATGATTAAATAAGATTAGGTAAGGAAGTTGCCATAGGTTAACTAACCATATAAAATTATAAATCCAAAGACTAAAGAATCACAATGTTTTTGAAAGTCATCTCAGCCTGCAACAGTATTCTCTTTATTAACTCCTGAGGTGGTGCATCAGTGAGGGCTAGAGAGGAGAATAGATAGAGATGAGAAGCCGAGGGCCATCACCAGTGGTGCCGTCTGTAATGGTGGGGGTTTTAGGGTTTGTGATCTTTGGTCCTACCCTACTATCCCTCTTGGAATATGTTTTGCTACCATTTCAAACATGGGAAGAAGGCAGTGGCACCTTTATGGTGTTGCTACTGCTGCTTTCAATGCTGGTGCTTGTACACTTGCTTTCTAGTTCCTTTCCAACTCTTCGATTTTCGTCTTCTCCGACATTTCAGCAGAGCAGCAGTTCTGGATTTGATTCTGATGGGTTTGGTTTTGGATCATTACTTCTTATTTTGCTCTTCTTAGTTCTATATCATCTTATGTGAGATCTCGTGGTCATCAGAATGTTGCTGCCTGATCAAGAAGAAACTTGTGGTGTTTCTGCAGTAAGTTTCATGGTTATTTGCAAAAAAAAAAAAAAAAAGATTTTTTATTTCCTTATTATGTAGGATGTCGTGAAGAATGTGTAAATAATTAGATGGAAACTGACATTTCAAAAAGGAGATAATATGTTCGCTGAACTGAAAAGTAGCACGAATTTAATTGTGGCACTGGCTACGCAGTTAGACGTATTTCCATAGTATAATGAATCATTATGTTGTACAGGAGCTATGTGAAGAGTAATCAGCATCTAATTCATCATACGTGTCCCGCTGTCCATGTCATAGTCTAGACGTCGAGATTTCTCTCTTGATTTGAACTTTTATTAAAGAAAACAACTTGATCGTAACAAGTCATATCCGATATAGAAAAATTTACTCGCTTGGAGTAGCAATGTAACATGCATGACATGCTTTATTGATTTTTCTGGTTTATATCCTACCTTTTTTCATGCAGAAATTCCACCACCATCAGCTATTAAAAAATCCAGTACCGAATTATTGAATTTGAAGATCATGATCCTGTTGCATGCTAGATGATCAAACACAGTCGTTTTCATTAATTTGACAAAATCTATGGTTCCCAGTTAGTCTCTTCATCTCTTTCATTTGCTCATCACTCCCTCATAATAAATAAATAATAGTTGGTCGTGATTGACCCTGAAGCTAACTTCCACCATATTTATTTGACAAAGTCTTAGTACTCCTACTAGTGTACGTAGGTTCTTGCTGTATGTACCTCTCAATCAATCAGTGTAAGAATTTAAAAAAAAAAAAAAAAAAAAACCTGGAGTATCCAGAAACAAACTGATTAGAGCTCCAAATAGGTTTTGGGCACAAAAAAAAACATTATACTATATCTGGCCAAAGAAGACAAACCAAAGGACACTCTTATATTTATAGCTGTAGCAGGCAATCTTTTCGTTAACTACATAGAGCAAGATAAAAGAGAAAGAGATCAGTGAGAGGAATGGCAAGCAGAGAGGCAGGGCCATCACCGTTGGTGCCCTCTGTCATAATGATCATACTTGGGATGGTGATCATTGGTCCTAACATTTCCCTCGTCATAGCTCTTCTTCTTCTGATACTACTACTTGTGCAGTTGTTCTCAACTCTCTCTTCCACTTCCCCCGCTCGGCCGCCGCCGTTTTCTCCTGCAGTCAATGATCAAAGCAGTAGCTCAGGCCATGACGCTGAAGGGTTTAGCTTGGGAGCATTCCTTGTAATTGTGCTCTACTTATTTCTGTGTAAACTAGTAGCATATTAACAACAGCAGAATATGTTGTCATGGGTACAGTTCTAATTTAGATACTAATTAATTGATTAATGGTGTATAACTAGTTTTGTGTGTGAAATTTCTCATCCCCATCTATATTTAAAAACAAAAAAAGAGAGAGATGGATAATTACCAAAGAAAAGCAAGAAACATCCCAAAGGGCAAAGGGTTATATTGTGAAAGGATGAGCTAATAGCTATCCTCCCCAAATATAGATCGAAAACACGCACATTAACACACCGAGGGGAGACAAACAAACAAGTTTCTACCCCTTTGAAAATAGCAAAATAGAAAAAAAAAATTACAAAATCACTCCATTGAACTGTTTTTTGTTCGGGTCAATTTCGTATTACCTCTGGAATTAACTATCTTTAAATTTCTCTCACTTTTAAAAAATCTCGAGTTAACTCTATTTTCATTCAAACAAAAGATAAAGAAAAAAAATGAGGTGGGTTAATGATTTTCTTTTCTTTTTTCCTCGTGAAGATAAATTAAAGCTTTCAAAAATTAAAAAAATAATTTAAAGATAGTTAAGTTACCAGGAATAATCCAAAATTAGCTCTTTTTATTTTTTATTTTTGACAAAGAAAACAATATCACAACGTATAACTGCAACGCTTCAAGGGGATTGTCGTAAAGCGATGTAGCATGTTCAGGGACCTGAGAAAGTAAATAGGCATATTTAAAATTTTAAGACCGTATTGATAGTAGAGATTTTTTTTTTATTGATTAAGTATCAGGTTACTGTATTATATTATTGTATTATATAGATATTTATAACTAGTATGACAGTAGATCATTACACTGATATTTACAACTAAATATATAACTAGAACTTACATTATTACATCTGTCATAACATTATAGGATTACACTGATATTTACAACCAAATATATAACTAGAACTTATATTATTACATTTAATTATATGAAGTACATACCCAGATAAATAATCCTCACTGAGGAAGGGTGTCTCTACTCCAAATATATAACTAGAACTTTCATTATTACATTTTGTTTGGGGAAAAAAATATGATAGCAGAATGCCACGTGTCGATGTACGGAATAACTCCAATATAATCCGAGGTATCCGGCATGATTCGAGGTACCCCGCACGAATAGAGAAACCCTACATGATTAGAGGTACCCGACATAATTATAGGTACCCAGCATAACTCCCGAGTAACACGAGGTACCCCGCATAGATCGGGATACCCCATATAATTTGAGGTACCCGACAGATCCGACTCAGGAGAATCCTCTAAAAAAGTCTGTTATGGGAAATATCTCCATATCTTGAAGGATAATATTTGAGTTTGCTAGAATTAAATATTAAAACGTCGTACTAAAAAGGGGGGGACAACTGCTTGCCACCTTTGCCAAAAGTGAAGGACATTGTCCCAAGGACAGTGGTCCTCAGCCGCCTACCCAACAACCACTGTAGAGGTACCCTGGACCACTCTCCAGCGTGCGCCACATTTCCAAAGGATGAGATACGCCACGAACATGCACATAACGGCCCAAAAATCATAAAGCGATAAAAAGACGTTAACCAAAAAGGATACGTCACGTGGCAGCTTAGGTACTCTATATCTAAAGGTGCCTAGGTGTTAGTCTCCATCATGTTCTCATTCACTCATGAACACTCACACTCCACAAAATAAGTTTTCTTCAACCTTAAACCTTGACTTACAGAGGGGTGGCAAGCTCTCTTTGCTATAAAAAAAGCTTGAGTTTGCTAATTTGAGTATCGGAGTGTGAACGTCGGGGTACCCCGGCTTCACCTCTAACCTCTATTTCACTGTTTTGCAGGCGTGAAGCTCGCTTCGAAGGACATCTTTCTTGGTTTAAACCTTTCACCATTGTTACCACTCCCTCTTCCCTTCTCACCTCCCTAAAATTCAGATACACCGCACACAACAAACCAGTGAGGAACCCCGTTTCCCCTACAAATACAAATTTATTGTTCTAGATATGTTTACCTTTTTCTACCCAAAAAATCTATCTAAAACACATTTAATTAGATGAAGTACACATTATTAAATTTAATTATATGAAGTACATACCCGGATAAATAATCCTCACTGAGGAATGGTGTCTCTACTCCACTCGCATTCCACACGGGAGAAATTTTTTTATAAATAATCTCCACACAATTAAACTTAATTGAGGAAGGTTTTTGAGTCCATGATATCTCGAACCATTACCCTCAAAGTCATACTTAACTTTAAAGGCAATGATTCACCACTGGACAAAAACCCAAGTAGCATCGATAGCAGAGAATTTAATCATCTTTCTAAACTCAACATAAACCTTTTTGGTCTCTAAAATTTAAATCAATGTCAACAACCCATCCTCTCAAGCGCACACCTTAACAATGGGCATTTATGTTTGGAAAATATCGTTAAAAAATACTTAATCAAACACAGCTTTGTAATTGTTCTGAAAAACATTTCTAGATTAATATTCCATCTATTACCTTGATTACTGCATTTTGTTTAGAATTGATATTTATCAAGTATTGTTTTTTTTATTATTTAGCTAACTTATGATTAATGACAAGTTCCTTTTTTTTTTTTTGTCATTTCCGATTAGATTATTATGATTTTATAATCTATATGCACCTACTATAACAATATATAATTACTATCTAACTGCAAGTTGTTCTTATTGAATAACTACTAATTACAACATTATAAGTACCTATCAGCACTTAATCCAAATGCATTAGAATTACAAAGTTTTATGCTTAGCCTAATCTTTAGCTTTCTAACAAACCTAACATGTTTTAAAACTCACAAATTTAACTTGTTCTAAGGTTTCTCGTTTTGTGGTTTTCATTTCTCTCACTGTGTGTTCTTATAAACTTTATTGAGTTTAGGATATATAAGAGATTTACTAAAACTTTTAAGGTTTAAATATATATATATATAAGAAATGTACAATGAGATCTTGAAATGAATAAACATGCATGCGTGAGTAGACGAACAGTTAGTTATACTAACCTCCATTGCAAAACAATTGACGACGGCAAGCTGCTGCTGAATAATATGCTTTCTTCTTTGCCGACATTGGATTTGGACTTTTATGGGAAATATTGACCAAAAAATTTGTTAGATTAATAAATATTGCAATAAATAATTCAACCCAATCTTAGCCAATGAATAATTTCACCAAAAAAAAAAAAAAAAGAAGTTAGACAATGAATAAAACTAAGAATTCAGAATTATCTTGTTACAATTATAAATAACAAAAAGGTTCTGCATTAGCATGTGTTGTTGAAGATTGAATAATCCATAATTGTTATTTGCACATCTAAATTAGTGTGTGTGTATTAGCATGTTTAATTTTTAATTCTGTTTGAAGATTTAGAAAATATTGATTAAATTATAAAAAATAAAAGTGTATCCATGAACTTGAGTATTATCTATTAATTATTAAGCAATTAGTTATGATCTACAAAATTAAATCAACGGTAAAGATTAAAACATCTAAGTCCAAAGATCCATAATGACACTACTGCATGTCAATGCCGTAAGAATTTATTACAACAACATAGAAAAATCCAAGCTGGAGTCATTATAAATTTATAATCAAAGGGTGTAAATGTTAAGAAAAGAAAATGAGTTTGTGTGACAATTTTTAAATTATCGAAGTCTCTATGTGGTTACTAAACCTTGTGTTGTGCCATTTACCTAAAAGAAAAAGAAAAGAAAAGAAGAAAGTGATAACATATGGAGTGTACTTGTTCCATGTGTGCAATTATGCCGATAATTCCTCAATCCGAAAAGTATTTTGAAAAGCATGATGATCAAATTCAATATCACTTTCCCAGGTTTCCATTTTGCTTTACAATGTAGTAGAAATTTAAGAAACTTCATTGAGTTTAAAGAACAAACAAAGAAGACAAGTTAATTCAAAGAGAAGTAGCTTAAAGGTGTAATCAGAATTCAGATTAAATAAATGAATTTCAAGAAGGCGGCGGCGGCAGCAAAACACGAGAGTGCTGAAGAATTCCTCGAACACAAGAGAAAGGTCGATATATTTGATCTCTTTTTCTTTAATTCTCTTGCATTGCATATATTAATCAGCTTAATTAGACTAATATTATTAAACGAAGTTTAAATCCTCATTTTTGTTATTAATGATTATGCTTGAATGCAGAAGAGATGGATCGATAACAAGTCCGGGTACAATTGCTTTATGCTGTATCCCAGGTCACTTTATAGATGTCACTGGAGTAACAGGCAATACTGGGATTGGAGGTGCTTCAAAGAAACAAGGTAACTAATCAACCTCTGAATTTTCCATTTAAAGAAATTTTGAAGTTAAAACATCACAATATTCGCAAATTAACAACAGTATGCATGCATGATACATGATACGTGATACATGATACATGATACATGCATGCAGCGACGAAAACATAGAAGTGGTGAAACTAATTTGTGTGTGCTGGCTGGACGTAAGTGGCACATTCAAAATATCAGATCTTTGGCCGGTGGTTTTGTATGAACTAGTTTATGTGGTAAAGTTGACAAATGCAGGCAGCATATGGATGGGAAGCTCCAGTCATTCTCAAACTCACACTCCCTAATGGGAAAGTGCAAAATCGCCAAGTTAGCCTTTTGGGGAGAAGCCCAGGGGACAATGGATTGGACTCAGTGTTGCCAACTTCTTAACAGATCAGAATATTTATGGATCTTCTTCATCTTCATCCGAAACTGCTGAAGTAAGCTTTAATCTTACCCAGATTGCAGGCCACTGGAAATCTGGTCTTATAATTAAAGGTGCTATTCTTAGGCCGAAATAAAACTGACTCCGGATCCCATCACCATCTTGTTCCCGCACCTGGCCGCCACTCATCAGTTGTCTTTTCTATGGGTTATTAATATTTATTGGATACCTAGATATGGCGAATGTATAAACTTGGATTTGAAGCTGAGGCCTAGCTTTTGATTAGGTGAGGAGTGGTCTTTCTAAGGCTCACGTACTAGATTCGAATTTCTATGGGTGCGTGAGTTATATTCCAAATAATTATGTATAAATTTACGTAATATGTTTATTTTTTTAAAAACAGTAATTTGATATATCATACTCTTACAAATGAATAGATAAAGTCTCTATATACATTAGGGAATAAAGTCAATTTATACTGTATTTTTGAAATTTTCATTTACTCCGAAATAAATTTGTGATTTGTTTCCATTAGGTCTGAATAAAGTACAAAAAAATGTAGTTTAAAAATTATATTCTAACCACCAAAGTCAACTTAAATGAGTACGTTGTGCCCAAATTAAATGAAAAAAAAATTAATGTAATTGCCTCCATGGCGACTTCTTATAAAGTGTTGAATTGTTTTAGCTTAATTCGTGATATGTGTTTTAATTCTTATGTATCACTAACCAGGCAGATACATATATATTAGGTCCACCGTATGATCCTATACATAATTTCAGTGATGATCATGATTATGACGAGGGCGAAGGAAATGGATACTCAATTATATGATATATTTTGTGTGATATATATACATAAATATATGGATGCTCAATTACGTGATATATTTTGTTTGATATATACACATACATACACATTATAAATATTAATCTTTGGTATCCCACAAATTTAATAGACACCACAATCACAAGTTTGAGAGACACCATAACCAAACTGATTACATCTAACAAAATAAAATTGATTCATTTATTCCGTGCACATCTAAAAATTGATAAAATAAAATAAATCTCCAATAACCCAGACAAGTTAAGAACTCTATTCATCACATATGCATCAAATTAACTCAGAGCACACATGTTTAACTTAGATGAGATAAGTAATTCCATATGAACACTGTTTAACTTAGATGAAATAACTAAATAAAGTTGATTTAGTAAAAAAAAAATAAAAAATGAAAATTAAAGAGAGAAAAACTAATTTAAGGGAATTGAACCGTGGATTGGAGATGCACGAGCAGCGGCCACATGGAGAGCAGCAACCAGACGCATGAGCAGTAGCAACGCACGAGCAGCAGCACCAGTGGCTTCCTCGATCGCGAGCAGTTCCAGCATCTTCCAGCATCGTGAGCAGTTCCATAGGCTACCAGCGCGAGTGTGTGTGTTTTGTTCGTGTGTGTTAAGTGTGCGTGCGCGTGTTCTGCTTGTGTGAGTCAAGTGTTTGGTTTTTTTGTCAATTCATTTGTTATTAATATGCAATTACGATATTAACCTTTTAATTATTTAGTGAAACGATTCTCGTTAATGAATATAGATGTAGATGTCTTTTTTTTTAAAACATTAAGAGAGTTTTTATCCATTTATCCAAACATTAGAGGTGTGTTAGTCATTTTCCCATTTAGAAAATACTTTCGGCCGAGATTAATCAGCCACGATAATTTAAATTTTAAAATATTATGGGTTGAAAAATTAATTTAAATTTTGGCATACCTCATATTTTTTAAAAACTATTTTAAAAAGCCAACTTACATAAAATACTTGCATGATAGTCACCATTTTAATAATTAAAGTTCGCATGATAGTCAGCTTGCATAATTTCAATATATTTTTTTTAATTTTTCAAAAAGAAAACATTTTTTTTTCTAAATAAAAGAAAAAGTCATCTAAGGCAGGCAGTGTGGGGTCCACGCGGTGCACCATACTCTGTATTAGGTGACCCACACCCGCGCTTGGGAACAGTATTCACTTTTCATTGCGCCTTTCCAAATTTCTTCTGCCATTAATAGATAAGAAAGAAACTTCATCATCAATTCGATAATCGATATAAATTGATAAAACAAAATAATAAGAACTATCTATATATAAGAAGAAGATATACATATAATAATACACAGAGTTTTAAAGAGCAATATATATATATAAAACAGCTTCACCGACGGTTCACTTCAGATTAAATCAATGAATTTCAAGAAGAAGGCTGCAACAGAAACGAACAAGACTCATGAAGAATTCCTCGAATACAAGAGGAAGGTCCAATCTTGTCTCCCTCATCTCTTTCTTTATTTCTCTTAATTTGCAAATTAAATGGTTGGATTGTTTATGTTGTGCTGATAATTGTTTTATTAAACAATTAATTATTACTTAAGCTTATAAACTAATGATTTATGCAATCCTATATATATATATATATATATATATATACAGAAAACATGGATCGATAACAAGACGGGGTATAAGTGCTTCGTGCTGTATCCCAGGTCACTTTTTGTTACTTGGGGCAACCGCGATCACTGGACTTGGAATTGCTTCAAAGAAACGAGGTCAGATCAGCACTGAATCCAATCCAAATCTCGTTATCGATTATGTATAAAGACATTTTATTTAAAATAAATAAATGAATAAATTAACAAACGTACATATATATATATATATATATATATATATGTATGTATGCAGTGATGAAAACATAGAAGTGGTGAAACTAAGCCACGTATGCTGGATGGATGTAAGAGGCAAGTTCAAGATATCGGAACTGTCCCCGGGGGTTATGTATGAGATCGTGTACGTGGTGAAGTTGACAAATGCAGCATTTGGATGGGAAGCACCGGTCAGCCTCAAGCTCTCACTGCCTGCCGATGGGAAAGTGCAGAATCGCCAAGTGAGCCTCTTGGAGAAGCCCAGAGGAGAATGGTTTGAGCTCTGCGTCGGCAACTTCTTAACGGAGACTAATAATGATGGATCCGAAAGTACGGCTGAAGTTTTCTTTGATTTTTTTGAGCATGGAGGCCACTGGAAATCTGGACTCATTATTAAAGCTGCCGTTCTTAGGCCAAAAATTAACTGACAACTTTCATCGCGCTTCTTTCTACTCGTGCACTTGCTTGTGGCCGGCCGCCTGCCATGTTTAAGTTTTCATTTTTTTTTTTCCTCCTACGCAATCTAGTTCTAATAGAATCCTTATATATATATCTGTTTTTCATCCGTAACATCTGAATGTAAACTACGAAAATTAGTGATAGATGTATGAAATATTTACGTTTTGATTCATTTCTTTAGATTAAATTTACTCCAAATTTATTCCAATCATTTCCAATGGATTGTTCTGTCATCTGTTTTTTTTTTTTTTTTTTTTTTTTTAAGTTGAAAAATGAAAAATTAATGAATAAAACTTCGCCTATTATATTGTGAGGCTGTGAGCAGCATGATACAATTTGTTAATACTTATTTAGTTCAAATACACTGTTTATATGGCAAGTAATGTATCACCAATTATTATTTACCATGTGTAATGTATTGATTGACTTTATCATCAATCAACTAATTATAACTTTACTCTTATGAAAAATGTACCCTTCTATTCGTAACGTACACACCCAATGGGAAGCAACACACGTGTCGTGAGGAGAGAGAAAACCCGTGCAAATGAGAGTTGGCTACAGTTGGATCTGTAACTTAGCCAGCTCCTATATTTAAGCCAAGAGTGATATATGTACGAATGAAAATTTTGAATGCGGACCTGTAAAGTTTACAAAAACGGATTGTCGTGTCATTTTTTTTGGCCCTATAAATAGTAATGACTCAACTAAAAGTTACTTTTATTATATTTGTAATAATATAATTATAAATTTTTATATATATTTATTTTGTACAAACAGTCGTGACATGATTAAATTAGTTGAATTAGATATTTCTTTATTCATATGATTTATTTTTATTATTTTATATTTTTATTCAATTAATTAATTAATGTCAAATCAATTTATATAAGATAAATTTATAAATATACCATCACTTTTTTTATAATTATAATTATAATTTTATAATCCTCGCACGACTACTCATCAGTTAAAAATTTTAAAATACATAAAAGGATTATATTAAATATATAATAAATAAATAATATTATGATATTTATATATTTATTTTAAAAAATTATTATGTAAGTAGGGGATATATTTTTTATCCTGCTATCTTCCTCTTTCATCGATACGGCACCGCGTGTTTACTTAATCAAGACTTTTGTTGTAATTGACGTACATGATTACAAGTTTCGAGAAGAAGTCAACATCTGCATTGACTCAAAGGGGCCTAATCCCTGACTTCTAGAACACTGTTCCCCGACATAGAAATTAAATGCTGAGAAAGTATGCTTCTTGGCGTCTATCCTCTGATCCTTCTCGTCCGCGTACGTTACACACGGCGCGTTTTGCTTAAGCAGGACTTTGTCATAGGTGACCGAGTATTTATCTGATAGGAGTCCTCTTGGTTTTTGACCTTTGGCACTTTCATAAAACTACAGACGTGGCACCTGAGAATTATTGTATTTTGATAATACATTTAGTTGGATATATATATATATATACTTGTATAATTTTTATGGGCGTAGCCGCGTTGGCATATAAAGAAAAAATTCCTGTTTAATTTATTAATAAAGGCAAAAATAACTTTAAATTTGAACCCAATGAAAAAGAACTAAGTTGTACCGATCATTTTACAACTTTCTATCATACTTGCATTTACAGTAGTGTACGGTCTAAATTTAATTACATATTAACTCACGCGCAAAGCTGAGCTTAGCCTTGAAATTAAATTTCGCTGAAATTTCCGCGGAAGCAATTGCTACTTACCTCTGCTGACTCTTTCCATGGAAGCGATTGCTACCTACCTCTCCTGACTCCCCAAGTCTTGCTTAAATATCCTATCAGCTTCCCCCAGTGCTCATACATAGACAAACAAACCCACTTGAAATTTCTCTCTCAGATTCCTCCACACAAATTGATTAACTTGAGGGTCGCGCAGATTAGAAGATCAGCTAGAAACAGAAGCAGAATTGATGGCCGAACTGGTAGTGTCGCTTGTGGTGCAGCCTATCGTTGAAAAAGCAATTGAAGCTGCTGTGTCTTTGATCAAAGAAGAGGTTGGTTCGGTGCTTGGCGTAAAGAGTGAAGTTGAAAAGTTGTTGAGCAAACTAACAAGTATCAAAGCTGTCCTTGAAGATGCAGAGGAGAGACAACTGAAGGTACCCCAGTTGAAAGATTGGCTTGGCAAGCTCAGAAATGCAGCTTATGACGCCGAAGACATACTGGAGACTTTTGCAACTCAAGTTGCTATGCATAAGAGAAAGCAAAAGCTGCGTAGAGTTCGGACTCCCATCAGCGGTAATAAAATTTCCTATCAATATGATGCCGCCCAGAGGATTAAGAAAATTTTAGATAGACTTGATGTTATTACTGAGGAAAAAGAAAAGTTTCATCTCAGCAGCGGTGTTAACAACAACAGTGGCAACTCTCGGAATCATAACCAGGACCAGGAGCTGCCACTGACAGGTTCGTTCATTGACACAGCAAATGTTTTTGGCAGGGATGATGACAAAGAAAGAATTTTGCATATGCTGCTATCGGATGAATTTGACAAGGAAGATGACGCCTTTGTCATTCCAATCATTGGGATGCCGGGGCTTGGCAAGACAACACTTGCTCAACTACTCTTCAATGAAGAGAGAGTTAGAGAACACTTTGAATCCAGGATGTGGGTCTGTGTGACTGTTGACTACGACTTGCCAAGGATTCTTAAAGGGATGATAGAATTTCATTCAAAGATGGAGCAGAGCACTTCGTCAATAAGCCTGTTGGAGACCCGTCTTCTTGAGTTTTTGACCGGCCAACGATTCTTACTCGTTCTCGATGATGTCTGGAACGAGGACTACAGAAAATGGGAGCCGCTTCAACAGCTCTTGAAACAAGGACACAAGGGGAGTAGAGTTTTGGTTACCAGTCGTACCGCTCGGGTCTCGCAGATTATTGGCATACGATCTCCTTATCTTCTTGAGTATTTGCCTGAAGATCAATGTTGGTCAATTTTCAAGAAAATCGCCTTTAATCAAGGCAATTTTTCAAGCAGAATGCAGCAGCAGAACTTGGAGGCCATCGGCAGAGAGATTGTGGGCAAGTGCAAAGGTTTGCCTTTGGCAGTAAAGGCAATTGCTGGTTTCTTGCGCAAATATGATGATGTAAACAAGTGGCGGAAAATCTTGAGCAGCGACATATGGGAGCTCGAAGAAGGGAGTTCAAACGGGCCTCATATCCTGCCCCCTCTGAAATTAAGTTACGACCATCTCCCTCCTTATCTGAAACATTGTTTTTCACTTTGTTCGATATTCCCCAAGTCCTATGCTTTTGATAAGGCCGAGATGGTCAAGTTTTGGATGGCGGAAGCACTGATTCAATCAAGAGGAGGAGGACGCCAAGAAAGGGAAGAAGAGATTGGAATCGAATATTTTGATGAATTGTTGGGGAGGTCATTCTTCCAGTCTTCGAATATCGATGACAAGGTGAAATACCAGATGCATGATCTTTTCCATGACTTGGCACAATTTGTTTCAAGCCCCTACGGCCATGTCTGCCAAGTTAAGGATGACAGGTCATCATGCAGTAGCTGTTGCTCTCCGGAGACACGCCATGTGTCGTTGCTTTGTAAACATGTAGAGAAGCCTGCTTTGAGCGTCGTCGAAAACTCTAAGAAGCTGCGGACATTTCTAGTCCCCAGCTTCGGCGAGCACCTCAAGGATTTTGGGCGTGCCCTTGATAAGATTTTTCATCAACTCAAATATCTTCGCCTGTTGGATTTGAGCTCGAGTACGCTGACAGTGCTGCCAGATTCTGTTGAGGAGTTGAAGCTGTTGCGCTACCTTGACCTCTCGAGAACTGAGATTAAGGTACTTCCCAACTCAATATGTAACCTCTACAATCTGCAAACTTTGAAACTCATAGGGTGCATTTGGATAATGGAACTGCCTAAGGATCTTGCCAACCTAGTTAAACTTCGTAATCTTGAGCTAGAGGAAATGTTCTGGTTCAAGTGTTCCACATTGCCAGCTGGAATAGGAAAGTTAACCAATCTGCATAACTTACATGTGTTTCGGGTTGGCAGCAAGAGTGGATATCGAATTGAAGAACTGAAGGAATTGCCTTACCTTACGGGAAAACTTCACATATCGAAGCTGGAAAATGCTGTAAACGGAGGGGAAGCAAAATTGAGTGAGAAAGAGAGTCTTCACAAGCTGGTATTTGAATGGAGCAATAACAGAGATAGCAGTCCTCAATCTCAAGATGTATCAGGTGATGAAGAGAGACTGCTCGAGGACCTGCAACCTCATCCGAATCTGGAAGAGCTCCAAATCTTTAACTACTTCGGCAATAGCTTACCACAATGGATGAGAGATGGGCGGCTTCAGAATCTAGTGAGTTTGACTTTAAAAGGTTGCACTAATTGCAGAATCCTCTCACTTGGTCAGCTTTCCAGTCTTCGCGTACTCAACATTAAAGGAATGCTGCAGTTGGAGAAATGGCCAAATGATGAGGATTGCCGGTTCCTTGGAAGGCTAAAGATTAGTAACTGTCCCAGGCTGAATGAGTTGCCAGAATGCATGCCAAACCTAAGAGTTATGAAGATCAAGAAGTGTTGCTCATTAAAGGCTCTTCCCGTGACTCCATTTCTGCAGTTCCTAATACTTGTTGACAATCTGGAACTGGAAAATTGGAACGAGAGATGTCTGCGGGTGATTCCCACAAGTGACAATGGCCAGGGTCAACACCTGCTGCTCCATTCATTTCAGACACTTCTGGAAATGAAAGCTATCAACTGTCCCAAGCTGCGGGGCCTGCCACAGATCTTTGCTCCTCAGAAACTGGAAATAAGCGGGTGTGACTTATTGAGCGCCCTCCCGAATTCAGAATTCAGTCAGCGTCTTCAGCTTTTGGCTTTGGAAGGATGTCCCGATGGAACATTAGTGAGAGCAATACCCGAGACCAGGTCTCTGAACTTCATGATCCTTTCCAAAATCTCAAACCTAGATTCATTTCCAAGATGGCCTAATCTTCCGGGGCTGAAGGCTTTGTACATCAGAGACTGCAAAGACCTTGTGTCCTTATCCGGAGAAGGAGCATTGCAAAGCTTGACCTCGCTCAATCTGTTGTCCATACGAGGCTGTCCAAAGCTTGAAACTTTACCAGATGAAGGGCTACCAACGTCACTCAAGTGTTTGATTATTGCATCATGCTCCAGTCTGAAGTCTCTTGGGCCAAGAGGGACACTGAAGAGCCTCAATTCACTCAAGGACTTTTACATTGAAGATTGCCCCTTGCTCCAGTCCTTTCCAGAGGATGGTCTTCCTGAAAATCTTCAACATTTGGTCATTCAAAATTGTCCCTTGCTAACGCAACAGTGTCGAGATGGGGAAGCTGAAGGACCAGAATGGCCAAAAATCAAGGACATTCCTGACTTGGAGATTGATTTCATTTGCAATAGAAGTCCAATTATGCCCGAGAAGAAGAAAGCATCTTGGTATCGTCCATTGGTTGGCCGTGGAGGTTAGTACAACTTCATAGCTATATATGCAAATTGACTATGAGGGCTTCCTCACCTTTGAATGACTATATGTGTGTGCGTGTGTGTACGTGCCTGCGTTGCGTGAATGTAATCCAAGCTTCAAAATGTTTTCAGGGCTAAAAGGGAGAAAGCAAATGGAACAAGGGGAACCTTCTGGCTTAGCAGGATGCAGTAAGTACTCAATACTCTTACTACATTTTGCATAGCGAAGCTAATGGCATCAATTATTAGGAAAATTCAGAATTGATATTTGATTGTGTTACTCAGGTATTGAATTTTGACCACTAATAGTAGTAAAAATAACGATATTATATGGTATTAAAATGTTAGATATGCTTTTTGTAGGTCCTTGAACAACGCAATCGCCAGAACTACATGCGTCTTCTTTCCATGCTGCAGGCTGCACTGCTCAACAACAATCCCTTTGAAGAGTTGCAGTTTTATACTTTCATGTTGTGGTGTGTTGTTTGATTTTGTTTTCTTTGTCCAATTTTTTCTTTTAAAAAAAAAGTGAATTTGTTTGCTTTTACTTTTTTTCTAGTTTCAGGAGATGAAAGCTTGTTTGCTTCCTTCCGTTTGCTTATTTTCTAGTCTTATTATACAGCGTTAAATTTGAAGTTGAGATGACAAAACTCGATCCTAACGAATGTGCATTTATTTATTTTCTCTATATCCTTTCCATTCATGCAGAAAAAGGAAATCAAACTTCATCACAAATTAATTAATCTCTAGTAATTTTTCTCAGCTAAATCAATCATCCTGAATTGGTCTCTTCATCCTCCACCATAAAGTTCAATGCAAGATACCCCCGAGTTGCTTTAATTTGCTCACTTGCCTATTTTAAATAATAGCTGGTCATGATTGACCTTCAAGCTAACTTCCTATCAGTTTTATTTAATCAAAACTAATTAAATATCTAGATGGATTCCGCACAAAACAATAGTACTATATCCAGACAAAGAAGAGAATTATATCAAACATCTCTTCTATATATACTAGAGGGGGTACTAGTTAGTTACTTGGTTCATTGATCTCTTGAACCGGTACAAGTGATTTGTGAATTGTCCATGGTACTCCAAATCCCCACTTGCAAGGGCAATGGCGGGCAGAAGGGCAGGGTCCTCACCATTGGTACCCTCTCTTATAGTGGGAGTTTTTGGATTGATTATCTTTGGTCCTAGCATCTTCGTTGTGATGCTACTGCTTCTGGTACTACTGTTTGTACAATTGCATTTTAATTTTCATCATCGTCAACTGTAATTCATGATCAAAGCATTGGCCATGATGCCAAGGCTTGGCTTGGGAACATTACTTCTTAGTTGTGCTCTATTTAGTTCTGCATGATCTTGTGTAAGCTTACCTCAATCCTCTCGCTTGCCAACAGATAGCAGCTATAAACACTATAAGAACTAATATCATAGGTAGAGGTAGAGCACATAAGTACAAAGCAAACTTATACCATTTCGAAGACTTGTATCTTGGTTAAGAAAAATGAGTGCACGTTGTATAATACATAATCAATATCAGTAATGATCTACTATTAAACCAATATCCCAATTACCGAAGATCATCTCAAGAAAGGTTTTTGTGGCAAAGTTGTATGCCCTTTGTACTGATCTACTATGGGCTTTTCTCAACTGAAAGCAATCCTAAATACAAATTCCAAAGAGAGATAGAAATGTATCTCGGCAAAGGAGCCAATGATACATCACAAAATGTTAACTGAAAGTCTAAATTGCCACTCACAAAACGAAGGGTTACAAAGACTAATCTCTTTGACAATGTAGAACTGCACAAAGCGAAGTAATCAGAATAATGCACCAACCTAGTTCTTTGGTATGTTCTTCCCAACAATCTTAGCTGGTGCTACACGCAGAAGATTTCCGGGCTTACCAGGGACAGCACCCTTTATCATTACAACACGAAGGTCATTATCAATTTTTACAATCTTGAGCTTTCTGATCTTCCTTGTTGTCCCTCCCATTCTTCCAGGCATCTTCTTCCCCTTGTATACACGGCCTGGAGTTGTTCCAGCACCAATGGAACCCAATTGTCTATGACTCTTAGAACCATGGGTCATCGCACCCCTTCTGAAATTGTGCCGCTTAATGCCACCTGTGGGATATAGAAAAAGAGAGAGAACAAATCAGGGTCAAGTATTAAGGAATTCAAAGTTATTGAGACAGCAGAAAATACATTCTCTACACAAATAGGATTAAAATTTCATATTAGAAAAGAACAGTAAGTTAAAACTGATGCTGATTCACTGACACAGTGACGTTCTACTGCCGGACTCAACACGATTGATTATAATACACTCAATAAATTAGGAAAAGAAGAGTTTCTCCAAAGTTCAATCCTCTTAACGTTGCTGAGACATCTTATGGTAACTTGATACCTAATGGCTGCTGTTCAACATAACTTATAAAAATATAAAAGCCATGCATCAGCATCTCTGTCTTTTAGCTTAAGAATGTTGGTAAAGTAAACATAATGATTTCTCAACTTTGTTCCTATCCAAGAATCGGTTTTCTTTGATATCGTTTAGAGCTGCCAGGGTTATAACCGTGATCCCAGTCAAGAAAGCCACACAAATCACACCATCTGACACATAAAACACTCCCATCCCACAATAGCATCAAACATCCCGCATCAATATAGTAACAGTTACATACATTAAAATTCAACCATCTCATCCAAATTCAAAAGTGAATCTCTCAAAATCAACTCTCCAATAGATTCCAATACCTCAAACAAAACAAAATATTTCCTTCACATCCCAACATGCCCCTCAGGCATATGATTGAAACAATTGTGCTTCAACTGAACTCTGAAAGCACGGTAACTGAAGTGTTAAGTCAATAAACCACCTCCCCACCCATGTAAGGAGAATTCGAACACAAAACTTCTTGTACTATCCAAGTGATTTTATTCACTTGTACTTGACAGCTAATGCTCTACTTAACGACTACACCAAACCTCAATCATAAACATACCTTAGCCCAAACCAAACCAAAACCATGCATTCAAACTAAGCTGAAAGAGTGTGCGTGAAAGAAGATACCTTGAAAACCCTTGCCGATAGTAGTCCCAGAAACATCGACAAGATCCCCTTCATTAAAAATCTCTTCAAAAGCCAACTTTTGGCCAGCCTCAAACCCATCAACAGACTGTAACCTAAACTCCTGCAAATGCCTCATGGGTATTAACCCAGACTTTTGCAAGTGACCCAGCTCAGGTTTCGTCAGCTTCTTGTCCCTCACTCTCCTATAACCAATCTGAACGGCGTCGTACCCGTCAGTGGCTTCAGTCTTAACCTGGGTCACAATGTTCCCTTCTCTGAACCCAACTACAGTCACCGGAACAACAGTTCCGTCGGGCTCGAAGTACGACATCATGCCTAGCTTGGTGCCCATTACGCCAATTCCCGCCTCGTAGCTCATTGAAACTATGTGGGTTGTGGTTCTTTTGGTGGTAAAAATGAGAGGCTTCTTGGGCGGGGCAAGAATTGAGGCCTTTCTTGTGGGGCAAAATGGGAAGTTGTATTTCAGAGATAGAGATGGAGGACAGTGCCCAATTGGTGAAAGTGAAGAGATTGGCATTTGATTGAGTGACTGTCTCAACTTTCAAGAAGAAGAATGAGGAGAAGAATGAATGAATGAGACAATGAGAGTCTGAGCTTCAGAGTTTACAAAATGAAGTCTCTCTTTCTTTCTTATCCTTATTTATTATTTATAAAAGTGGCTGACAAAGGGATTACGATACTGTGAAATGGAAAAATAAAACCCCTTTTATTAATTTATTAATACTCGTATACTTATTGAAAAATTAATTTTTTTGCGAGTTAATGGATTTTTTTAATGACTGTTAATATATATATATATTTCACGTTAAAAATATTCATTACCACAACTTTATATGGAATAAAATTATCGTATCTAAATGAATAGTAAACATTTGATTAAAAAAAAAGCTGTTCTGAATTCTGAAATACTACAACATGTACATTTCTTGAAATTTTAGATTTTATAAAATAGTAAAAAAACTTATTTTGATATATTGAAAATATTTTTCATATTTTATGAAACCAATTTTTTTTAAAAAAACTTGCAGGCCCTGTAATTGGGTTGGGCCAGGGAAGGGGATCAAACCGCCGTCTTGAATTCATTTGGGGGCACATACCCAATTCCAAATTTTTTTTTTTTTAAAAATAACGAGCATCCAATTTGGTTGAGAATTTGAATGTTATTATATTATCATTTTTTTTAATTTCTTAAAATGGAATTTTTTTTTTAAAAAAATTTTAACACCAAAACAGAAGTAAAACCGTGACATAACTGTAAACTGTAAAACCATTGATTCCATTGAAAGATTTTTCAACAAAATATATTAATATAAGGAGTTGAATGTGGGGAAAAAAAAAAAAATGCTAGGTATATCCTTCTTTGTAGTTCATCAAACTTCAGGGACCCAAATACCATTACCCATCAATGGTGTCAGTATTGAACTCACAAGTCAAACCACACGATAGCAAACCTAAAAACCGAAGAAAATCAATTGAGTTCGGAGAAAAATCTCCACTTGTAATGTACAACTCAAGAAGTAACAACATAAAAATTTAAAGTAACTTTCATTTAAAATGGTGATATAAAACCCAAGTATTTTCCTTTTGAAATATATATCCATCAACAGCAGGTAGCGCGCCTGCTCAACTACAATGTCAGTTACAAACTCCAAAAGATATTCGTAAGTTGCGTGCTCTCTTGGGTTTAAAATATGCCCTACATCAATATACGTATAACTGTGGCTATAACCAACCAGTTTATATACTTCTACAAAACTAAAATTTCCAGAAGCCTTAAGCCTGCTGCTTTCGTCGGGTTGGTACAGCAGCTCATTTGGAACCCTCGGATCCATGTGTGGAAGGCTGAATTTCCTCCGGAGTAGATGACTTGCGGAAAGCTCTTCCCAGCTGAACTCCTTGGTGGGAACTTGATTGGGTAGACCCATCTTTAGCTGCTTTTGGATCTTTCTTTCTCCTCACCTTTTCGGCCCAACCAACAATGCCTACTTGCACATTCTCTTCAAATATCGCCTTCTTGAAGGAGCTTCCCATCTTTATTTCATTGGAAAAAAGAGAAAAATAGATGAGTTCATAAATTTTTTGAAGGAAGAAGGTGAAGAATTCATAAATGACAGCAAATCAACTCACCTGCGTGACAATGGCATAAAGTGGAAGGGTGCTGTAGCTACAGAGAACTTGAATAAACACCCTACATGGAACCAAGGAACAAAAAGATTGCACAGTAAGTATCAGAAACTTGAATTATTTGTTAATGTTGAACCAAAATTAAATAAAAAGGTGAAACAGAAAAGGTCATTGACTTCTACCCAATGATGAGCCTTGGTACAATATAACAAACTTGTCCCATGATACAGGAGTCAAAGCCATATTGAATCTACATAAATACAAAGACACTAGTTATATCTGTCCAATCAGTTATACAAAATGATTACGGGCTTCAAAATTTTAGCTTACCAATATCCAAAAGAAAAATGCAATCTCAAAAGAGTTTTGGAATAAGATAAAATGAATCAAGAAGAGGACAATTTGAGGCCGGTTAAACCAGAAGTGCTGATCTGATGGTTGAACTACTAATTCCCCTTCAATGGCTATATGTTTCTCAGCAACCTCATGGGCCAACTGACTAATGACATGCTCCAGCTTAGCTCCCACAGCAAGTAGAAGCTGCAAAAGCGCAAGACACACAATAAACATACACACATTTAATAAATTGACCAAAATTAAGGAAAAAAGAAGGCTAAAGTGCACGTGGACCAACAGATTATAATAATAACCAATTCACTATCATGTGCACTAAAAAACAAAAATGGAGTGGTTGAGGACAGAAAAGAGGGGGAGTCAGGAGACAAGTTAATAACAGCAAATTGGGCATCTCTTTTTCTCATACCCGGCAACCATCCAACAAATGTAATTAAAAAGAAGTCAAACGAGTTAAATCACTCATCAATAAAATTGTAAAGTTGCAAGAGCATAAAACTGGATGGTGAATCAAACAATGCTTTTATAAAAATAGCAACTTAGATGCAATTTGATGCACATCAACACAAGCTAAAAACTAGAGGTAAACCATATAAAGATTTAAAACTACTCACAATGAAAGGAATGAATGCTATCCAGAAGTACGTATGCCACTCTGCACAAGAAAATGGCAAATTATCATGATATGAACAATATGATGCTACTACATTCCATTTAAAGATGGGAAAAAGAAAGGGGACTTTAAACACAACCTATGACGCTATTAGCAAATTAAAGTGTGAGTGTGGCGGATATAGAAAAATGACTTACCAGGGGCTGAATTACATAACGACAAAATGTTTATGGGTTAATGCGTTTATAAAGTTTATTTCAATAGATTTAATGGGTGCAAAATTAAATAATAGTATAACCGCCCATATGGGTTAGATTTTATTTTTCCAATTAACGTATGGACTTTTATAATTCTCAAAGTTAAATTTTAAATTTTAGGGATTATGAGTTTATGGGGCCATTTTTATAAATTTGGGGGCTTATTAGTAACTCAAGTAATTTTCTCTTCTATTTTTTCAAAATTATTTTCTCCAGAGGGGACTTAAACCCCTACTGGTCATGAGTGGATCCGCCTCATGACCAAAAGTTCTAACATTATGTAGAACTTCCATTAGTGCATTCATTCAGTGATCTATGAAAGAATACAAAATCTAAACAAAGTTACAACTGTATGTATCAAGCAAGATGTGTTTTCAATAGTATCATGACCAGCATATTTCAATCAACTTGAAGTAAATCAAATGGCCATACAAAAGTAACCAATCTGGAAAAGAAACATGTTGGCAAAATTGTTACATTAATGATGATTTCGTATATATGAGTGGTAAAGCAAAAAGAATATCAGGCCTCGCCTAAATGTGTTTGCAAAAATGTGGACATAACTTCAACAAGGAACAGGAAGAATTGGGAAAAAGGAACAATGTTGACGTAGTTGAATCATTTGTGAGAAATGTGAATAAATGCAGTAAATGGACCGATAAGAAGGAGCAAGAAATAGGCTGATGGCACAAACACGAGAAAGGGGAAGGAAAAACTCTGGTAGGTTCAGACATTGAGAGCAACTTGACCTTTCAGCCAATGGTTTGCTAAATATGTGGCTCCACAAGAAAGTGATAAGCAAAAATGATTGATACAATCAAAGCCAACAAACCGAGACAGTGCCTCTTTATAGTAAATTTAAGGAAACTAAAACTTTTTTGAATTTTATCAGATATAAAAGAAAACTTTATTTTTTATAATTGTCTTCTTGCATCTATTAAGACTACAATATTTCCACCAGAGATCAAGTTTTTCCTTATTCACATGCTCAGTACAAACTTAATTATTCAAAATATTGGAAAATACTGATAAAATTTGACGTAAAATAAGAGTAGTGTCTCCTATTGACTTAAAATATCAATGTCATTCATACACAGGACGAAAAATAATAGGATGAAAAGCCATTGATGAAGAATATGGTAGATAAGATGAAGATATGTCATTTCTTATAATCTGATCACTACCTACCTCCACACCATCAGAACTAAGAGAGTCAGATACTAGTAGACAAACTTGAAAAGAAGGACCAAATCCAAGCAGTCAATGTCTCTCAAAGGACTTATGTTTAGCCAAATAACAGAAAATATTTAATTTTCAGAATGCCTTTTATTGTAGCCATTAAAACATTCAAATTACCGACTGTACTTGGACTTAAGATACTTTTTTTACTCTTAAAGTGTAAATCTCTGTTGATGTAATTATACTTGGCATCAGCATTCTAACTGCTACCAGTGCTAGTCCAAGGAGTAGCATACCATTAATATTCAGCAACAAGAATATGACCACAAAGATCCAAAGATACCAGCTGCAAAGGTGAATTTAGAAGATCAGTAAGCAAAAGAAAATCAGTATTAATGTTCAATGCAATATATCCGGTAGATATGCACTGCAAACAATAGTCAAAGATGGTTAAAAAAACACTTGCCTAATACCAACAACTCGCTTGAAATCATCTTCAAGGGCACGTATCATGTATTTGTGAAAATTAAACTTCGGACTTCCTCTGCAATGGGTCTAACATAGAAATAAGGATTAGGATTGACTAAAGGACATACTGAATATATACAAGACAACAAGATCCTTGCATTAGATTCCTTACCATGATAAAACCGAGTCGCAATGTCACATAATCTGCTTTTGTAATAGAAGCATAGAATTGCTTGAAAAAAGATAGCTGTAGGACAGAAGAATAAGAAGAAGAAGAAAAAGAAAATCAGACTATCAGAGTCCCATATAGATGTATCAAAAATTACTTTTCTTCTTCTGAAATATAATAGACAGTGTCAAATCAAACAATATAATTTTTTTCCCCTTTTTTTTACCACTATGTCAAAGAACATAATAAACAAAGGGTAAGTACAGTAAGAGTGGACCATCAGCTGCCTAAACAGAGAATGCCAATATATCTGTCAGGGAAAAAAATAAATAAATAAATAATGTGCCTATGCATGTATGTTTAGTTTTAGAGATAAAACAGTTTGTTCACGAAATCCAACCAAAGGCAAAGCCACACGACTTTTCCAATAGTGTGGAAATACACAGTGTAGCTCTCCAACAAAAGAGCAATAAGTGATATGTGAACATTTCTATATTTATATAACTATATGTGTGATTCTTTAGGACAACCCTACACCAAAACAACAAAGGAAACAATTTCCGGAAGGACCCTACATCCAACAGTGGCTTACCCATTAATCCATCGGGACAGGGCTCCAGGCAAACATGCACCCCAAACAAGATTTTATTTTTCTGCAAGTTCTAGTGTCCAATCAAAATATGATTCTATTAGAAGAAGTAACTCACCATCCATCCCAGCAGAGCTGAATCTTTCCCATAACCCAGAAAGTGCTCTTTGATAAAAGCATGCTGGTGAACATGGGTGACTTTTGTCTTCAAAACTGCAGTAAGGCAGCTTATAATTAACAAATGTAATAAATATGAACGACAGATTGATCTTCAATACTTCTTTGCATGAGGAAACTGATATAAAATAAGGCAGCCGAAAGTTGACTTGTAAATATGGTCATATGTTAAATGACATTACAGCTGAAATTGTGAAAGAAAAACATGTGCAGAGCAATGCAATTATATCCCATTGGTAATCCATTTTGACACTTCTATAGAATAACCATTTTTTTTATTAGAGTAGTTATAAAACAACTTTTACATGTCATAAACAAAAAAGTTTTCAACAAACATGCATAAAGCAGATATTTCACTCAATTACTAAGTAATAGATAATTACAAAAGACAGACATCAAATCTTAAATTGGTAGTAGCTCCCACCTTGCTCAGGATCGAAATCTTGTTTTGCAATCGAATCCTCCCAGTTTTTCCATTGACGAATCTATATCATGAAAAGATAGTTATTCAAGAAAGAAGACTCAATACACCTATAACTTTATACAATTGAAGAACAAGTTAGAGAAATCTATTGCTGACTCACCCTTGCTCCAGCAAAAAGAATAGTTAAAACGCAAAAAGTCACATGGACAATGGCTAGGACAAAGATGAAGATATGAAGATGATGCAAGGCTTCAGTTGACAACAACGGCACCTTATTCTGAAAAGGATAGAGCAAAAACCAATCAGATCATTTAGTTGTAATTCATGTGCAGCTATAAATAATAACTGGAAATAAGTTGGTGTGGATAAAGGAAAACAACACGGTTACTGCATAACAAGCTCCATACATGTGTCATAAGCACCTATGGGTCAACAGATAATTATACTTACCTTTTGAGCACAATAGCCACGCTCAGAAGCTGCAGATTCTTCTTCAGCTAGAAGACGCTTAGCAGTGCCGGAAATGGAAGAAGAAAAAAAGGTTTGAAAATGTGAAGTCGTGGTAACATGAGAGTTCTGCCCTTCAGATTCTGCAGTTTTATTGCGTTTACAAGGAAGCATATTATCAAGAACATCCTGATGAACGCAGATTTTGGAGATTGTGTTTTGAAATACCGTCAGCAACAGTGAAATGAACCCCAACAGCATCAACTCTGCCATCACAATTCCAAACTTCCAATAAATCAAATTTCGAAAGAATTCCCACACACAAACATTTTCACAAAAAAATATAAGAAAAAACGGATTCTTTTTTTTTTTCACACTCACAAATACACATCAAAATCTGTAAACCAAAAACAAATCCCTTTTTTAATTTACAGATCTTCTTATTCACATACACGCATACCTGCCTATATACATAACACAGTATCATGATGGGAAGTTTTTTTTATTTGCTCTTTTTTTTTTTTTAGTGGAATAACTACTAAACTCAAAAACCAGATAACCCCCCCCCCCCCCCCCCCCAAAAAAAAAAAAAAATTAAATTAAATTAAAAACATACAAAGAAGCAAACAACATTGACCATAATAAATCATCCTGAGGAAATGTAAAAAAACAAAAAATGCAGACGGGACAAAGATGGTGACATACTTCGAACTTCAAATACTATATCATGGAATAATAATAAGAAAAAAACTGAAAAGGGGTTAAAAGGGGAGAGACCTTCTTTAACTTTTTGAAGGGCTTCAAAGAGTGATTTCTGTTTTTTATTTTTGAGATAGCGTCCGAGATAGTGAAGCAATCTTTCAGCACCCAAAGAAATGGCGACGATGACCGTACACACAGCCGCGACTACCCATGTTGGTGTGTACTCCAACGTTACTCCTTCACCACCCTCCCCCATCGAATTGATCAAATGAGATTTTCAAGGCAACAAGAAGTAAGATTTACAGACACAACATTGATCAAGCACACACTCTCACTCTGTTTTCCTCTGTTTTTTCCCCCCGTATTTTCTCCGTCTCTCTCTGTTTTATCTGTCTCTCTGTTTTCTTTTCACGTGAATGGCTGCTGTTACTCTTGATGAATTTATGTGCATCAAATTCAACTAAAGTCTTACAATTGTTTGTCTTTAATCGACTCAAGATATTATTAATAAACTTGTTCTTTCCTTTTAAAAAATCAAAGGGTTGTGTCGTGTATGGAGGGTAAGCACTAAGCAGTGTGATAAATAAATAACTAATAAAGTCTTTTGTCAGAATAACAATAATAATGTCTTTGCTGCTGGTGAAGACAGGCATGCCAACTCCTCTGTTATTGTCTACTAAAATAAACATAACTTAGGGATTGCATGTCTACTAAATTATTATCAGTTACTTACAAATTCAATCTTTCCCAAATTTCATGTTAAAAGATGACGTATGAAGATATAAAAATCCAATTCTTTTAACACCAAGAAAATCTTATTATAAATTTTTTTTTATTGTGTTGCACATGGTTGTGTTTTTTTCTTCTTCTTTTTTTTTATAGATTTTGTGCTTCATATATTACAATTATTATTTTTTTTAATTTTTGGACGGTGATGGTCTGTGTGAAAGAATGGGGAGTGGGACAATTACAATAATTTGCTACAAATCTGTGTCTTGTAGTTTTGATATTAGCTGTCAATTTTCGGCGCAATTGGTGCTAACGGGCTAAACATCAAACGAATGAACGAACCAACAGATGGTTCATGACTTTATGTCGAGGGGGCCTCACACTAACAGATTCTCTCTCTCTCTCTCTCTCTCTCTCTCTCTCTCTCTGTGCAGTCTATTCTGTCACCTAAATTTTTCCTTTGATTAGACGGTGGGGAAGTCTCTAGTTGGTTAAATTCTCAAAATTCTTAATAATTAAGGATTTTTTTGTACAAATTTTCTTCTAAAAAATTGAACATTCAAATAAAACCTTTCTTAGAAACAATAAATTATTAAAAAAATAATTTTTTTTAGGTAAAGATCCATTTAATTTTTATATTTTGAAATTAGTGCTCGTCTACTCTTTGTATTTTTTAAAATATTTCAAAACATTTATGTCGTTAGATTATTGATATTCTTGTTGTTACTTTTTGTTCATTTTAACATATTTTTACAATATTATTCTCCAACAATAATATTTTTTTTTTACATCAATGCCTAATTTTTTGGGATATTAATAAAAAAATTAATAGATTAACTCATCTGTAGAGTATTCCAAAAAAATTAATATATATTACTTTTGTTTCTATTTTTTTGGAATTAAATTGATAATTTAATTTTTTTTATTAATGCCAAAAAAATAAACATTATTGCAAGAGAATAATACTGTAAAAATAAGTTAGAAAGAATAAAAGTAACGATAAAAATATCAATAATTTAACGATAAAAATATTTTAAAATATTTTTAAAAATATAAAAATTAAATACTTACTAATCTTAAAATATAATGACCAAACAAACTTTCACCGTTTTATTTTTCCCCAAACCTTTAAAGTTGAAAAAATAAGAGAGAAAATTATTCTCGTTGTACCTTTTTCTGTTATTTTATTCTCCCTAAAGTGGTGGTTCTGTGGGGAACGTTTTGCTTCTTTTTCATGTCATTTTCAAAAATTCCAAAATCCGCCAAAGGCCAAAAGAGGTATCTAATTCTATTCTATTACTGTGTTTTTTTTTTTCAATAAAAAATTATTCTAGTATTGTTAATCACAGCAAGAAGCATATAAAAAGTGGCTAACCATGTTACTGTAAGAGGATTCGAATTACAAATATTAGGGTCCAACTATAATGTAACTGTGATTTTATACCCTTTTTTAAAAAAATTTTTTTGTGATCCAACCATTGGATCAAACCGAAGAGTTGCAAATGCTACTCCAACAGCTTGAATGATATTATTTGATTATTAATGATGTGGTCCCTTATGTTTACTAAAAGAATAAGAAAATATTAAGTTTCAAAATTTTGATACATTGGTTCGTTAAAATCTTTTATTATCAAAGGTAATTTAGTAAATGAACATATTTATATATTAAAAATATGGATGGATTATTTTAACTTAGTAAAATACTCTCCACTTCCATTTACGTAAAATACCAATTAGATATTAATAATACTATTTTGTATTTAGTGTAACACAAAATTGGACAAGGTTTTATATAAATTTTGACAATATTAAAATAAAAAATAGATAAATATTAAATAAATGCTTGGATAGTCATTTAAATTCATTATAGAGTTTATAAATAATATTTTCAAAATAATAAATTTCTATATGTAAATTTGAGATTGTGTAAAATTACTTATACTTTATCACACGTATGAAGCTGATCAATTATTTATTTAATATAAAATAAATAAATTGCATAATATTTATTCTATTACTTAAATTTAAAATTATAAAAAATGAAACTTAAATGTAAAATTGGTTGAGAAGGAGAGAGAGAATAAATTTTTTAGAATTTCAGAATTACTATATTTTAATTGGGTTTATTACATAAAATTATTAAAACTTATAGTTTTTATTATTTACAGAAAACAATAGGGATTGTTGAAGAAAAAGCCAAATAAATTTTTTAGAATTTTGAAATCATTATATTTTAATTGGGGCTTATGTATAAAATTTTTAAAACTTATAGTTTTTATTATTTACAGAAAACTATAGGAGCTGTTAAAGAAAATATCAAAATGGTGTTTGGTACAACGAGGGTAAGATAGTTTTGCCCCAAACATTATAACTAAAGTTTGCCCATTAATTTTGGATCTCCATCAACCATCGGAGAGCTTTGATGCCCCGTCACCCTGCTTAGTCAGTCAGTCAAATGTCAGATAATAATTGCTGGGGTAATTTTTAAAAACCTCCCCTGAGGTTTGGGTTTGTTGTAAATAGATGGCGAGAATTTATTTATTTGTAAAAAATTTCCTACCGTCAGTTAACTTTAACATTGACCGTTAGTTGACTGTGCAAAGATAATATTACCCTTAACAACAGTTTGTAGATGGAAATAACTAAAAAAAAATTAAAATTATTGGCGCGAAAAGTACAAACCCTATTTTTTGACAATTTTATCCTTGTCAATTCCAAAGATTTACAATATCATAGGTAAAGATTATAACTATTTCATTTTCAAGTTTTTAATTTTATCTTTTTTATAGGAACTTTAAGAAAATATTAATAATTTAAAGAGAATTTTTTAATTTTTTAATTTTATCTTTCTTATAGAAATTTTAAGAAAATATCAATAATTTAAAGAGGGTAAAATAGTCAATAATTAAATTTTTTTTTAATTATTTCCGTCTACAAATCGTTATTAAGGGTAATATTATCTTTACACAGTCAACTAACGGTCAATATTAAAGTTAACTAATGGTAGGAGATTTTTTACAAATAAATAAATTCTCGCTATCTATTTACAACAAGTCCAAATCTCAAAGGGGGTTTTTAAAAATTACCCTAATTGCTGTCATCCATAAAATTTAAGAAATTGAGGAGTGCTACGGACACTCGCGAGTGTCTCAGTCGCTGCTCTATAAATAGACACGTGTCAGTTTTATTATTTTAAAAGTTTCACCACCGCTTAGTTACGTAAGACTCCAAACTTTTATTCATTATAAAAAAACATCATTTTTAAATTACCGATTTATCCTTCAATCCATTTTTCATTCTTCTCTTCCTCGATTTTTCCTCCATCCGTTTCGGGCCCTCACGCCTTCTCCCTCTTTGTCTCACTAAACTCACTCGATTTCGCCATTTCATCAATGGCCATTATCCTCACTCTCAAATCCACTCTCACCCATTACTCATCAATAACTCTTCGAACCACTTTCATTCTTCCCCAACAAAAATACCCACCCAACAAAAAGTTGCTCCAATTTTTTCAACCATTCAAAAAGGGCTTAGATCTGCTTATAAATAAAATCTTCAGTATAACACCAAAAAAAAAAAAATTAGAAGTCTTGCAAATTTCAGGATAGTCATCTCTTAAGCTGGGTTTTTGTTTAACTTTTTCTAAAAAGAAAAATTTTCATAAGAACTTATTAAATTAAAGCTTCATAGAAAAAGGCGGATGGATGCATGGGATTCCTCTGCTGCCACCATAAAATGGAGAGCCGCATCCTCCATTATTCTCTCTTTCTCTTTCACGCTTGGGAAAGCGGTTCTGTTCTGGTGTTGGGTTTGGTTTGGCCTGCAGAGAGAAAATGAATTGAGTGATGGTCATAAATGGATTATGGATGATTGGTTTAAATAAAAAAAAAAGCGCTTCGTGGAAGAAGATTTAATAAGGATATTATGGTAAAATTAAATAGCTATAAATGAACTGAAAAGAAAAACACGTGTCAACACAAGAAACAAGCGACTGAAACAGTCGCCCATAACGGCGACTGAAACAGTCGCCCTTAACGGCGACTGTTGCTAGCACTCGTCATTGAAAGAAATGCATATCGAAAACAAACGCTCAAGTTGTACTCTATTCAGTGTATTCTTTTTATGCTGATTTGTCAATTATTAGAGAAGGAAAATGGTAAACAAACTAAAGGAAAACTAAAGGACGATAAAAATTAGCGTGGTTTCACGCGTTGTCTTACGCCAATTCAAAAATGCGTGAGATTATAATAAATAATAAAATAAAAAATAAGAAAGTGGAAAAGTAGTTCAAATTTTTTCATTTTATCTTTTTTCTTATACTTTATCCAGCAAATCTCCCCAGAGAGATAGAGAGGATAGGAAACTAATTTTAATCCTTTTTCTTCTTAATTTCAGTTTAGCACCATGTGAGCATTCCCTTTTCATCAAACGATGTCGCTCTGCTTTGCTTCAATTCATTTCAACTGGGCAGCACGTTGTGAGCTCTGCTCTGTTTCGAAAATAAATCAGAACATAAAAAATTTTGTGCCTAGGCCAAACTGACAAAATTGGAAAATTGAACTGACTTTTATTGATTATCTCTATTACAAACATTGATTTTGTGTCGAGGCCAAACACTTATTATAGAAGCTTGTAGTTGAGACAGGAATAGAAACAGAGACAAACAAAAACACACAAACGAAAAAAAAAAAAAAATTTCCAGCAACAACAACTCCAGCATCAATTCCAGCACCAGTAACACTTTCAGCAAAAAAAATCCCAGTAACACTTCTAGCAAAAAAAATTCAAGCAGCAACAACCTGGCTAAGGGGAGCCGTGGTGTGGCGCTTTGTGAGTGGATGAGGAAATGAGAAGGGAGAGAGGTTGACCCAGTTTGACCCACGAACCCGACCCGCGAACATGACCTGGTTGGATTTCACGATCCCGGCCACTCCTCCGGCCAATCAAGGTATTGATCTGAAGCTTGGAAGCCGGCCCTCGTTTTCCTGCCATCCTTGCCGCCGAAAACCAACAAGAACGCCGTCGATTTAGCTCAAAAACCGCGAACTCGACCCGACCCACGAACGTGACCTGGTTGGATTTCACGATCCCGACAACTCCACCGGCCGATCAAGGTATTGATCTGAAGCTTGGAAGCCGACCGTCGTTTCCCTACCATCCTCGCCGACGAAAACCAACAGGAACGCTGACCTTTTAGCTCAAAAGAACTGCGGCTCCAACGCACCACCGCGTGAGTTCTACTCTCTCGATCACGTGATGGTGGTGGTCCGTCGTCTGTGGGCTCGTCCGTCGTATGTGGTTTGTCAAACGGAAGGTAAGAGTGCGTGGCTGATTGTTGATTGTGGGTGTGATTCTGTGGTTTGTCAAAAGGGAAGTAAAAAGTGCGTGCGTGAGTGAGTTTGTGGTTTCTATTCCAGCTAAAAGAGAGGTGAGAGAGGAAAAAAAATTATTGTTAATGCTTTATTGGCTCACGCATTATGTTTAATTTAATTTTTTAAATTGATTGTGGGTCTAACTTAAAATTCACGCATGCTCATTTTCGAAAGAGAGAGGATAGAAAACGACAGCATGTGCTGCCGTTTCTGTCTTCCTTTTGTCGTTCCTGAGTCTCAATAGCAGCACTCATTAGAGAATTGCATGGTGTTGGAATTTTTACAATTTCCATAAAGTAAATAAATCTTAATTTGAATAAACTTTAGTTCATAAAATCATAAAATATTATGATTTTCACATCATTATAATTGAGAGAAAATATATCTTGATCCATAATAATTTTTCTTAATTAAATCTCACTACCAAGAGTTAAAGATTAGCAAAGTTGATTTATCTCTTTTGACCCTTTTATAATGACTCACTTTTTGATGGAGAAAAAATTAATGTGATATCATTTTATATTTTGGGTGGAGAGAAAACCAATTTTAATAAAACCATAATTCTCACTTTCCATTAAAGTGGGCAGTTAGTTTTTCTCAATTGACTCACTTTCTGATGGAGAAAAAATTAATGTGATATCATTTTATATTTTGGGTGGAGAGAAAACTAATTTTAATAAAACCATAATTCTCACTTTCCATCAAAGTGGGCAATTAGTTTTTCTCAATTTACCAAAAGGATTTCAGCCCATAATTTATTTTATTATTACTAATTTAATAATGTGGCACGTGGGCCACTATAAAATATTCCAACATTTTCCCACTTGGCCCATGGAACATTCAAATTAATGGTTTAATAATAATAAACGTTATGCGCATAGTAAGAGCTAAATCGTTATTTGCATTGGTCAAGGCATAAAATTATCATTAAGTAAAAACTAATACGGATCATAGCGGTTCCACATAATTATTTCGACATAGTTCCTTCTATGTATCACAATATCAATTTTATACTTAACATGACTTGTAATGAAAAAGAAAACAATGACGGTCCATCAATAATGTCTTAGTCATAGACAAAACTTGTTAACAATCATATCATCATTCATGTATATATCATAAAATCAAACATGATATAAAAGAATCAGAAACAATACTTAAATGAGCTCATAGTATCAAATATATAAAGAGCATAAAAGTTTAAATATAATGTTAATAAAGACATCCAATAATACCCATCCTTTCAACATGTTCCCTGAAAACCTTTGGGTTTAATCCTTTTGTTAGAGGATTCACAATCATAAAGTTGGTGCTAATGTGCTCGATTGACACCATTCGTTTATGAACTTCTTGTTTAACGGCAAAGTATTTTAATTCCATATGTTTAGCACCCTTCGAATACTTGTAATTTTTAGAGAAGAAGATTGTTGCGACATTATCACAATAAATCTTCAGTGGCTTGGCAATACTGTCGATAATTCTAAGCCTTGAAATAAAGTTCCGCAACCATAATCCATGAACAGTGGCTTCAAAGCACGCCACAAACTCAGTTTCCATAGTGCAAGTTGCAATGATAGACTGTTTTGCACTTTTCCATGAGATGACTCCTTCAGCCATCATGAACAAATAGCCAAATGTAGATTTTTTGGTATCCATGCAGCCAGCATCATCTAAATCTGAATACCCTATCATTTCAAGATGATCAGATCTTTTATAAGTGAGCATATGATCCTTTATTCCTTACAAGTATCTTAATACTTTCTTTGCAGCTTTCCAATGATTCAATCTAGGATTACTTTGATATCTGCCCACCATTTTGAAAGCAAAACTGATGTCCGGCCTAGTACATGTCTGTGCATACATCAAGCTTCCAACAATGGATGCATAAGGAATCCTTTCTATTTGTTTGCGTTATAATTAGTTTTTTGGGCATTGCATAAGGCTGAGCTTATTTCATTTCTGAATTGGAACAACACTTGTAGAGCATTTTTCCATTCTGAATCTCTCTAAAACTTTATTAATATATGTTTTATGAGACAACTTTAACAATCCTTGTGCTCTATCACAGAATATCTCAATTCCAATCACATAGAATGCCTAACCCATATCTTTCATTTCGAAATTCTTAGAGATAAACTCCTTGGTCTTATAAAGTAGACTAAAATCATTAGTAGCAAGCAAAATGTCATAAACATACAAAATTAGAAAAATAATCTTACTCCCACTGACCTTGAGATATATACATCGATCAATGATATTTTTCTTAAATCCAAATGAAGTAATGGTATCATTGAACTTGAGATACCATTGTAGGAAGGCTTGCTTAGGTCCGTATATTGATTTCTTTAATTTACACACAAGGTGTTCCTTTCTTTTCAGCTAAAAATCCTTCAGGTTGGGCTATATAATCCATCTAGAAGGATTTGGCAATACACTTGTCCACCCTATTGATAAACAACCCTATTCTCTTTCAGTGCCTTAGGTTGAACAACAATCCATTTTTGGCAAGGATGCAGAGTGTAAAATCTCATCTATTCCAGTTCAAAAGTTTGAACTACAACAAAAGGAACTCCTATAGTGCTATGCAGATGACTAAATTAATTATGGTCCAGAGAGCAATATTTTCTCTCTTCCGTACAAAGAAGGGTGGACCATGCCATATCAGACAGCCTCTCATCCGAGAATGCCTTATAATGAGAAACTGTGCAAATAAGAAATTCAATCGCTCTTAAACCTTAAGCTTATCAGGTCATCCAAATCTCAATGGGCTAGCCCTGCATTCAATGGAAATAAGTACTCAGAGCAGGTTCATCGAAAAAAGAGACCAGTCATTGACTATAGGAAGTTGAATGAGTGCCTACAAGATATTAAATATCATATACCTAGAAGAACTCCTTTTTTTAAAAAAGAAAATAGCATCTGCAACAGTATATTCTAAATTTGACATGAAGTCGAGGTTTTGGTTGATTGATATACAAGATAAAAATAGGCACAAAACAGCAGTTGTAGTGCCACATGGACATTATGAATGGAATGCCATGCCATTTAGATTAAAAAATGCTCCTTCAGAATTCCAGTATAGAATAAATGAGGTGTATAAGCCCATATAAGAGTTCTGCTTTATTTATATTGATAATGCCTTGATTTACAGCAACAATGAATAGGAACATGTTGAGCACCTTCTGAAATTCAAAGATCTGACATACAAATATGGCTTAATATTATCTTAGTCTAAGATGAAAATTAGACTCAAAGAAATTGATTTTTTGGGACTTCACATAAAAAATGGCCACATCATTCCTCATCTACATATTGCGAAACAAAAATCTCAATTTCCTAATGAGTTGTCGAGCAGAAAGCAAATTCAACAGTTCTTGGGAATTATCAATTATGCAGTAGATTATATATAGAATCTCACAAAGCTCGTGAATTAGATTTCCAAGCATATAAAAAAAGGATCCTCACAATAGTAAGAAGAAGCGATAAAAGCTTTAAAATAATTAAAGCTGGAATGTCAATCACTACCAACATTAAAAATTCATGACAAAGGACGCCTCATCCTGTAAATAGACGCTAGTGACAATTATTGGGGTGCTATTCTAATTAAAGAAGTTGATAATCACAGAAGGATTTATAGTTATAAATCGGGGAATTCAATAAAGCCCGGTGTCACTATATATCTTCGTAAAAAAAAAGGTTTTAACAGTCATCAAAGACATAAAAAAATTCTAATTTTTTTTCTTTCCTTTACTATATTTGTGATCAAAATCGATTACAAATATCTTTAGAGATTACTTAAAAGAAATGAAGGAGAAATCTCAATCCTTAATAGCCAGATGGTCTGAATCTCTTTTACGATTCAAATTTGAAGTCAGGCATATCAAAGAAGAATTCAATACAGTGGCGGACTTTTTGTTCAAACCAATTATAACCTTCTCAATGGCTACAAGTAGAAAGCTACATTTAGAATGATATTATGAAAAATTATCTTTTAATCCTTCAGAACTTATAATAACACTTCCCATTGAAATCAAAGAATAAATATTTGAAAGCGTCACAAACTACCACAAATATCCAGAAAGCTCTAATGAAACGGTATAGAAAGTATAGGCGCTTTTGCGAGAGATACAATCTAGTAATCAGAGGAAAAAGAAACCTCAAGCTATCTGAACCATTTCCAAATATAGATTAGATGAATGAATTTGTCTTCCAAACTAGTGCAGTCTTTCACAATGTAATTAATGAAGACACCAATTGGGGACATTTTATGATATGTGAAGCACTACCAATAGCATACTATGCCTACTGGTTGTTGATAAACCTATATACAATCATATTATTCCAACCTCACCTTATACACAGAAGCCGAAAGTATGCAAAAGGTAGATGGTTTGACAGGCTCTTTGCTCCTATATTCGAAGATCCTCTTACTTTAAAGCTGAACAATGGTTTCCAGTTATCTCAAGGTACTATTATTATAGTACAACTACAAAACATATGAAGACGTGATAAGCCACCACTGATCAGAGTAATGGAACATGATTATATGAAAGATGATGATCATGTCATATAGAGCGGCTACTTGCGTGTAAGAAGAGCACTAAAAGAAATATATAATATAGAACCAATGTACAACACCCATAGTCCTTTATCTCTAAACACCCAAACCACACCAGATCTTTCTTATAAAGAAGAGATATGACATGAATAGGTTTATAGTGATGACCATTATGAGTTAGAGATGAGAGGATATTATGATTATTAACTCTGACTACATGGACGAATGAGAGAAATAACACCTTTATGGATACCACCACTAAGACTGCCAGAAGAAGAGCCAGAATAGTGGTAGAATCACGATAATCGAGAAGGAGAATGATTCCAACAACAATCTCAACCTGAATTGATAGATGAAGATGACTTGTGGGAGCGATAGTTAGCTAAATATAAGGAAGAACGAATCCATAATGCAAAGTGCAAACCCTACACAATCTATTAAAGGCAGTGTTACAAATTATCAGAAGACAGTCGTTAACCCTACCGGCAGAAACAATGGTGGATCTAACTAATAACCAAGTGACAGGTGTAAAGAGTCACATATAATAAGTGATAAGTCATAAAGTAAGATTCCTTAAGGATAAGATGTAACATACAGTACTAGTGAGTTACAAAAAAAGATTTACTTAGTGTCTATAAAAAGAACTCTTGAGTATTGTAAGAGGCATCGCTTCTAGCAATGATCTCTTGAGTAATAAAATAATTTTGAAAAGTCCTAATGTGTGTGTGTGTGTATGTATTGGCCAATTTCAGTACCTGCATTTATCAACTAAGTTAATATAGGACCACCCTTTCTAAGCACACTTCTACAACTGCCCCTACCTGTAAGCCTAGGCTAGAAATCAAACATGATGTATTTGTTCGAAAGTGAGTAAAAATGACGCATTGGTCACGCAGAGATTCTTTTATTGTAGTATTTCTTCTGGTAGCTACTTTCTAGGCTCAAGGAATAAAGACAAAGATAACTATTCAGGAAAAAAAAAAGATTACTCACTCCACTTCTGAGCTCAAAGCCAACCTCATCTGGCTTTTCTAGTTTCACAATTGATCCCTCACCAGATGTCAAGTCATAATACTTAGCCATTTTGATCAACATTGCTGTAAGTGGATTGGGTTTATGTGTATGTTATATATATATATATATATATATATATATAATTTTTTTTAAATATATAGATATTAAGGGAGTTATTCAGTGATCCATTTATTTTTTTGTTGGGTTAATGTCTCAATATTTTGACACGTTATAAAATGAATTATGTTTTAGCGAGATTAAATTTGACCCGACACGAATCTAACACGACACAAACACCTACCATGACTAATAGTGTTGTCAAATTAACCTTTGTTCGATAATACACATTCTCAAGTTAGAGAATTGAACAAGCATAAATTTGAATTCTCACGGTTAATTAGCCAGAGTATATATAGAATCCATATAGCCATTGAAATTGATTGAATGAGACACAACTACACTTCACATTAATGTTCATGAATTAAGACTTTGTGAGATGTAAGTGTAATTGCTACATACGTATGAAATTATTCTTTGTCACTTTCATAAAATTTCACATGCCTTTCTATTTTAAGTTTACCCAAAAGCAAAAAAAAAAAAAGGTGTATTTGATGATACATACATCTCACATGCTAATGTGCATTAATTTCAAATATGCCTCATTTTATGTTATCTTACTCTTTTAGGCATTGACAACATTTTAGAACGAGGGAAATAAATAAATTGTTGCCTATGCTTTTTCTTGTTGATTATGATGAAAATATTCTAGCAAAGCCACTAAACTTAAGTAATACGAATTCAAATATGTTAGATGACATGGCAGTATACTTGGCATTCGTTAGTGTTCTGAAATTTTAAAGTGGACAGCCTTATCTCTTAGCTTATCATTAATTCAAGCTTTTACTTTTTCATTTATCAAGATCAAGATAAAGATAACTATTGTGCTAGGCTTGATCTCATTCTTGGCTTATCGTGTTTCCTGTAAAGCACTATAAATGTGATGATTATGAGGTGAATAAAATATAACAAAAAAAATGGTGCTTTATTTCTTCTCTAAGCCCATCTTTATAGTCCAAGTTGGTATCAGAGCATGGCAAGTTTTAGTTCTGCAAAATTAGTCAATATGAATGTTGTAAACCAATCACTACAAACTTTCAACTTTTCGACTCTTGTCAAATTAGATAGGCAGAATTTTATGATACGAAAGTCTCAAGTGCTACCTTTTATTTGTTGTATCTTGAAAGCTTGATTAATGGAGCAAATCTTGTACCCACTAAATTCTTGGTGCAAGTAGAAGGGGATCAAACGGTGACGACCATGGACAATCCAGAGTATATACAGTGGCTGAGATCATATCAATTTTTACTTAGCTGGCTTCTGTCCATTATGACTGAATCAGTTTTACGCATAGTGGTGCAATATACAACCTCTTTTGAGGTTTGGAATGCTTTGGCAACATTGTTTACATCTCAGTCAAAGGCTAGAATTTTACAGCTTAAGATGCAACTCCAAACCACGAAAAAACATGTTGTGACCATGAGTGATTATGTGAATAAAATAAAAAATTTAGTTGACAGCCTTGCAATGGTTAGAAAATATATTATTGAAAATGATTTAATTTCTTATATTCTTGCAGGTTTAGGAACTAAATATAACCATGTGGTTGTAAACATTACAGTTAAAATTGATGATTTGTCTCTGTTTGAAGTTTTCTCTCTTTTGCTCAATCTTGAAAGTTGAATGGAGCAACTCTCAACTGTTGAAAATCTTCAGTCTGAAGGCAATTTCAATGCAAATTTTGCAAGAGCTTTTTTTCACAAAAAGAAAGTTGCAGGAAAATGGACGTAGTAGAGAGGCAGAGGAAGAACCAACTTTGGTTGGGGTGGAAATAAGCCAACCTTTCAAATATATGGTAAATATGGACATTCAGGATATCAATGTTTCTTTCGCTTTGATCGGAGGTTCTCTGCAAGACAAGAAGCAATACAAGCAGGTCATGCCTCTGCCTATATGACACTCTTTGCTGAAGAAATAGACAATGGATGGTATTTGGACAGCGGTGCAACACACCATGTCACAAATGATTTAAACAATTTGCCGATTAAGTCGGAATTTAAGGGAGGTGAGAAGATGGTTGTAGGTAATGGTAAAACTCTAGCAATATCTCACATTAGCAGTGCACTTATTCATATTCCAAACCATAAACCATTGTTGCTTAATGATATTTTATATGTGCCCAAAATCACCAAGAACTTAATTAGCATTCAAAATTGCTTTATGACAATAAGCTAATGATTGATTTCTATGATAATGTTTATACTAATATGGATAAAGTTTTGGGGAAGAAGGTGTTGCAACGAAAAACTGAAAAAAGGCTTATATCGGCTACCAGTGCTTTCAAGACAAAACATTCTATCTGATTCAAAAATTGTTTCTAATATATCTTATGAGTTTTCTATTTCATTTAGTTTTTTTCAATTCTATCTCAATAATAAGTTCTGTAAATGAACACAAATTTATTTCTGATTCTAAGTCTAGCAATTTCATAAATCTTTTACACAGAAGGATGAGACATCCTCATCTTGCTAACCAAAACAAACTCTATCATTGTGTAACAAAACAAGTCAGTTAAATAAAAATTTCATTTCTCAATTCTGTTATGCATGTCAACAAGGAAAAAGTCATGGATAAACTATCAAAGCATCAAATAATAGAGCTACAGAACCTTCAGAACTATTGCATCTTGACTTGTGGGGATTTACACCTTTAATCTTTGGGAATGGCTACAAATATTATTTGAGTATTGTAGATGACAACACATGTTTTACATGGATAGTTCCACTTAAAGTTAAATCACAAGCTTTTGAAACCTTTAAATATTTCAAGGTTCAAGCCAAAAAACAAATGAGAAAGAAAATAAAAGGTTTACAAACTGATGATAGAGGAGAGTTTCAAGCATTTACAATTTTTTTAAACGAACAAGGTATTATTCACTGACTCTCTTGCCCATATACGCACCATCAAAACGGTAGAATAGGGCGAAAATACTGACACATTATAGAGACTAGTTTAACACTTTTAACACAGGCTGGTATGCCACTCACCTTTTGGTGGGATGCTTTTCAAACATCTATTTATTTTATTAATAGAATGCCTACTTCTATCTTAGAAAATAAATCACCATTTGAAACACTTTACAATAAAATACCTTATTATTCTTTTCTAAAAGTTTTTGGATGTGCTGTATTTTCTTATCTCCGAGTTTATAACAAACATAAATTAGATTTTCAATCTGATAAATATATATTTTTAGGTTATAGTATAGCTTATAAAGGGTATAAGTGTCTCCACAAGTCAGGAAAAATTTATGAGAAGCGACATGCTTTCTTTAATGAATTTGATTTTCCTTTTAAAAGTGATCATTCTTTCAAAATCTCAAAAAGTTATTTAAACCATGATTCTGGTACACTCGTTCATTTAGTACAACCTACTTCTGACATGAAGATTATGGGAAATAAATGGGTTTTCTGGATAAAGCAAAAAGTTGATGGTTAGATAGAGCAATATAAGGCTCATTTCGTTGCAAAATGATTTCATCAAACCCCAGGAATCGATTTCAACGACCCTAGGAATCGATTTCAACTAGATTTTTAGTCTTGTTGTTAAAGCTGCAACAATTTGATTGGTGTTGAGTATTGTTGTGATGAAAAATTAGGATTTAGTATAACTAGATGTGAACAACACCTTTTTAAAGGAGACTTGGTCGAAGACGTTTATATAATGCAGCCTAACGGCTTTGTTGACAAAGCAAAACCAAATCATGTATGTAAATTGAGAAAAACATTATATAGGCTTAAGCAAGCTCCCAGAGCTTGGTTCGAAAAACTCAAGAAAGCATTAGTTGACTGGGGTTTCACAAATTCTAAATCAGACACATCATTATTTATCTTCTAGCAAGAAAGAGATATAATATTTGTCCTTTTTTATGTGGACAATATTTTAATAACGGTAAGTAAAGAAAGTCTAGTGCAGCAAGTCATTGAACAACTTAATTGTCAGTTTGCTTTAAAAATGCTCGGACGATTAAGCTATTTCCTTGCTCTTGAAGCTCACCGCATAAAGGATGGCTTACATCTTAGCCAATACATATATATTTGTGATCTTTTGAAGTACACAGGTATGAATGGTTGTAAAGAAACATATACTCCTATGAGTATAGTACCGAAACTTTCAGCTGGAGGTGGTAAGAATTTTCTGATCATACACTTTATCGTAGCATAATTGGGCCTTATTATATGTAACTATTACTCGGCCTGAAATTTCTTATGCTGTTCTCTGTTTAAGTCAGTACATGCAAAATCCTTTGCAGTCGCATTGGCTTGGGTGTAAAAAAATCCTTAGATATTTACAAGGAACAACTGATTATGGTATTTATTATACTACAAAAGGAAGAATGACACTCACAGGCTATACAGATGCTGATCGGACAAATAATATTGATGATAGAAAATCAACTGGAGGTTATTGTATTTATCTTGGCAACAACTTAATCTCATGGAGTTCAAAGAAAAAAAATGCAGTAGTGTTGCGTAAATTTTATTGAACTCGCAAGTGCACGAATCTATTGTAGTATAGATCAATGGTGACGAGTGTCGATCCCATGAGGAGATGGATTTTAATTGTGTATAGAATTAATTTTGTAAATGGGTGATTGGATTTGTGGTGGAAATAATTTAGAATATACTAAATCTTAAATTAAATTGGCGAGAATAAATTCTAAAATTAGAATTGAGATGGCGAGAATAACTTGAAGAGAAATCTATTGAAATGACGTACTTGGGTATCTAGATCCGTATCAACATGCACTATGGGCTAAATATTCCTTATTAATACCAATTAAATCATGAGGGGGGAATCCACACCTCATAAACCACACTCTAATCAATATGGTGCTAAGGGCTTATCGTGCCAAATAATAATAACCTCATACTAGAGAGCCGGTGTAACCAAGGTGGTATCTAGACAAGATTATTATTATTTATCGACGAGAAGTCAAAACATCCACAAAAACTAGACGGGAAGAGAAAATAAATTTACCAATTTAAGCCCATGACACATGTTGAGACTTCACATTCAACCCAAGCTTGAAAGAAAATTAGCTACTCATAATTGAACTAGGGGCAAAATGGAAATTTATTAAAATATGTAGAAAATACAAGATGGAGAAGGAATTACAGAAAATGGATCCCAAACATGGATTCAGAGATATCAAATTAGGGGGGGGAGGCCCTCTTTTTTATAGATACATGGAGTAAATCATGGTCATCGGATTAAAAACAGTTTGGACGCTCAGGATTGCGCCACGTCATCAGTCAACAGTACGCGATTTGACCACGCGGATGAACAGTAACACGATTTGACCCAGGTTGAACAGTAACACGGTTTGGTTGAAAATAATCCTGTGTGATGCATGTACCGTACGCAAGATTTTTGGTCACTGATATGCTGCCACGTCACCATCAACAGTACATAAGAATTTTAGTCCAACAGGATCGTGACACCTCATCAGTCATCAGTCAATGCCACATCATCGGTCAATGCCACGTCATCGATCTGTCTATGTGAACAGTATCGTGAACAGTAACGTAGACAGTACCGTACACGTGAATAGTACCGTACATGTGAACTGTGTCATTTTTCCTTTTATGCTCCTCCTAAGGTTTTCGATTGTCCTGAGTTCAAAAGTGAAGTCCGTTTTGCCGTCTGATCTCTCGTTTATAGTGAAATGATTATCATGCCCCTAAAATACATAAAATACTTAATTAAAATAAAACATACAGAATTAAATCAAAAGAAGGTTAAATACATAAAAGTAAGGGTGTTAGTAAAACTTGTAGTGTAAAATGACGATTTTCTCCTTTATAAATATACATTTTCTAACACTCAACACACCCCCCAACCAGCTTATTGTTAGTCCCTAGTAAATAAAGCGAAAACAAAATTCAAATCCAAAATGATTTTTTTTTTAATTTTAGAAACACTCATGTTTATTTAATCAGATTAATGATGGCAATCAAATAAAAGTATAAGCATTATCTCCAGTCTAAAGGAACATCACACCCACATCAACCATCCATATGAATCAGCCTAGTAGACTTTGTTATAGTTACTTTCAAGAATGACATGTCAAACCCCAAAATCTCATTGGAAGTAGTGACACTCTCACAAAGAAATTAAACCCAATAAAAATAGTCACTCCAATGAATGGTAATTGAGAGAAAATAATAAAAAAATGATATCACATGCTCTCACCAAGATAAAAGAAATATGCCCTCAGCTTAGAAATAATACGATCTCAAGTCAAACAAAAATGCTAGTCAACCCACTTTATTTATCTTTTTTTTAAACAATTTTTTTTTTTTGCTTTTGTTGGGCATAACTTCACTATACAAAATATTTATTTACATTTTTCTCAAACATAAATAGGTGATGAAACTTGTAAGATATTGGGTAATACTCCAAATCGGAGTGGTTCAAGATGATAAGTTTGACAAAGAAAATTTTTTTTTTATATATTTTTTTAAAGGCTCAAAAGGGTTAACTATGGATATTTGATAAAAGGGATGGCTAGAAAGACTCAAACGAATCAAATATGTCATTTCCATCATCTTTTAGGGCTCTAAATAATCTTCCATATCTACTAGTTAGATGGGCCTCATATGTAGCAACACACAATTTTTTTTTTAATTTTACAATTTTTTTTAAGGGTTAACTTAAAAGAAATCTAGAGATCGTGTATACAATAATAACTGCTAAGCTGTATAAAGAATGAGCAAAAGGGTTACTCTCCAAGAAAAATGATAGGCTCAAAAACTCACTTGGTACTTATTATGACATGTTCATTCCTTCAAGCAACTCATATTTGTCTCCGACATCAACATGTAGAGTAGCAAACATAGTGTAACATCACTTAAGACCAAAGATAATGCAAATACTAAAATTTGAAATTAATCATGTCATCCAATGTTAAAACAAATCACACAAAAAGTTTTGTTTTTTATTTATTTATTTTTTTAAAAACAACATTCTACCCCCCAACTTATTCTAAACATGAAAGGAAAATCCGTATGCAGAAATGTGAAAATGATGCAGAAAAACTAATTAGAGAAGTTACACTTAAAATTATAGAAAAAGAAAATATTTTTTTTATTTTTTATTTTTTATTACTAAGAAGATGCGTTTCTAGAGGCACTACACTCCATATTCAGCCATCTTCGACTCAAAAATGTATATTTATAGAGGAGAAATTAAAAAGAAGAAGAAAAATGAACTTCAAAACATAATAAAGAAAAAGAAAATGTCTGAATTTTTTTTTTAATTTTTTTAATTTAATTAATTTTTTTATTTTTTTTCTCAAACGATGAAGATGCATTTCTAGAGTCACTACACTCCATATTCAGCCATCTTCAACACAAAAAGTTAGCAACAGTTAGTTTCTACAATAAAAAATCTGTAAAAACTTAATCAAGATTCCACAATTGACTATTCCCTCCCTCCAACCAGAACGAAATATTGTCATCAATGTTTGAAAGGAAAGAAGTAGAATTTAGAAGACATCACCTGAGTAGTGCAACACAGAAGAAAATATTTACAAACGGAGAGTTAAATATAATTTGTACTTCTTACTGCGGCTACTGTTACCATCATTATTTGGACGCTCCAACACAAAGGTCCAGGGGTCTGGCTCCGGTTTATATGCTTGTAATAGATCAAGTAGCTCATTAGCAGTGTGAGCACAAATAAAAAGCTTTTTGGCATTGGAAAAAACGAAATAGTTTTTTATTGCATGGTTAAGAAATGCGATAAAGCCATCATAAAAATTATTGACATTTAACAAACCGATGGGTTTCTGGTGAATGTGCGTATGGGCCCAAGATGTTAGTGTGATAAGTGCATCTAGTATTGCAAGATCTCCTGGAAGAAAAATAAAAGCATCAGCATGATTAAGCATTTCAGTTATTCTTTTTTGCATGCCTGAGACGACTAACTCTTCTCCAGTCGATGAGTCAGACAAACTTCCCAAAGGTTTTAGGACTCTTGGGATGATGCCTAACACTTGACTTTCTCTGACAAAAGCTGCTTCTGAGACCATTTTTTATAACCCTCGATTACCTACTCCATACACCAAGTGTAATTTTCTCGCTGCTATGCTTCGACCAAGATCTATGGCTGCCTCAACGAACTCTTTATGTTTGCCATAGTTAAATCCAGAAAGCACACAAATGTTCTTGAATTGTCTATTGGGAGTAGTTGCCATTGGAATACTTCTTAAAAATAATTTGTGAGTACTTGACAAAAAAAATCACATTTAAGAGTTTTGGTGACAGTGGGTCACAGTTGTGTATGAGGTAACATGTCAGTGTCAAATAACGTGTAAAACACATGGTTCGCGAGTAAAAAAGGAAACAGTAAAAAGGAAAAAGCAAACAGTAATAAGGAAAAAGCAAACAGTAATAAAATTATTGAAGACAATAATGCAAACAATAAAATAATAGTGAAATAAAATAACAGTAAAGTAAAAGGATATTTACAGGTAGTTGCGACTGTGACTCACATTTTTCTCTGGCTTTACGTCCAGAAATGGCTTGAACGCCCTTTATGGGTTGAGGATAGGCTTCCCATCCAGTTTTCTTATAAACTGGCAAACATGGTCGTTTATAATCAGATTCCCGAGACTATATCGTGCATGCTCTTTTTGGAATAATGGCCATAACTGGAGAATCGCTCCTTGCACATATCCACTGGGATGCGTTTCAAGAGACAAAAGGATATCATTCAATGACTCCTTATTCAAGCCATCCCTAATGAATTGAATCTTATCTTCCCTGTTATCAGAAAATATTCCTAAAGAACATTGTTTTTTTATCGCATCTCATTCTGGCACACTTATGACAAGGAACAGAAATTCTTCGAGCTCGTCGTTTTCTTGCATAATTTCCTTTACCACAACCAGGCATGTATGCAATAAATTTTGGAGATAACTTACCTGCCGATCGTACTTTAGTCTCGATTAACCAACGAATGTCAGCAGGTATGTTATTCCTCATAAGTAATCGCATGCGTTCGGACCGAGCTTTATAGATTGTAAGGAGGGCATTCTGAGAAAGTGAAGGGAATCGCTTGTGAAGTTTCGCTAGAATCTCGTTTCTGTCCATACTTTCGCCTCAGAATATCAGTTATTACGGGAAATTGAAGTAACCAACTTGATTGTCACGGAGTACCGTTATCCGCCACTTCACCGGGGTAACAAACTAAAGCACACAAACAGAAAAACAAATTAAAACACACAAAGAAAATTAAAATCGTCCTCTTATTGAATTTACCTCAAGCTCCAACTGGATGTCGTAAACACTTCTCTCAATGTCTCTGAGTTGGCTTTCTAAACCCTCAACATAGAATACTAACTCTGGTGGTTGCAAAGTCCAAATACGATGTGTTAGATGAGTTTTAACACGTTGAAGTGGTTTAAGAATGTTCAGGAGGAACGGTCTAAGTATGGTACTCATGATTAATAATGATAAGAGAAAACTTAATGGTAAAACAAACACACTTATGCAAAAATAATTTCAATTAGCAAAAGAATAATAAAAAGAAAGAAAGAAAAATTAAATAAACGAAAAAAAAATCAATTCAAATCTGGTGGGTCACTCAAATTTATTTCGGTGTCTTCTCCATGTGGTTGGTACTCTAGATATGGCTTTAATATTTGACCATTAACTTTAAATGTGACACCGTTCTTTGGGTCCTTAATTTCAATTGCCCCATGTGGAAAAACAGTATGTACAATAAATTGGTCATACCAACGAGAGCGTAACTTACCTAGGAATAGGTGCAAGCGAGAATTGAATAAAAGCACTTTCTGACCTGGAGTGAAAGATTTTCTCATAATTTGATTATCGTGGAAGACTTTTATTCGTTGCTTGTAAATCTTGGCATTTTCGTATGCATCATTGCGAATTTCTTCAAGTTCTGCCAGTTGTAATCTTCTTTCTGAGCTGGCTTGCTGTATGTCAAAGTTGAATTTCTTGATGGCCCAATACGCACGATGCTCAAGTTCCACAGGTAGGTGGCAAGCTTTTCCATACACTAGCCTGTAGGGTGACATCCCAATCGGGGTCTTGAAAGCCGTTCTATATGCCCATAATGCATCATTAAGTCTTAATGACCAATCTTTTTTGTCCGGCCTCACCGTCTTTTCTAATATGTACTTTATTTCTCGATTGGAGATCTCAACTTGGTCACTAGTTTGCGGATGATATGGGGTTGCCACTTTATGAGTGATTGAATATTTTGTCAAAAGAGCTTTAAATGCTTTGTTACAAAAGTGGGCACCACCATCACTGATTATTGCTCGAGGGAATCCAAAGTGTAAAACAATGTTGCTTTTCAAAAATCCTATCACCACCTTGTGATCATTGGTTCTACATGGAATTATTTCTACCCATTTCGATACGTAGTCAACAGCAACCAATATGTATTGATGGCCAAAAGAAGGGGGAAAGGGACCTATGAAGTCGATACCCCATACATAAAAAATCTCAACCACTAAAATTGGATTTAGTGGCATCATGTTCCTTCGTGTAATGTGTTGAGTGTTAGAAAATGCATATTTATAAAGGAGAAAACCGTCATTTTACATTTGAAGTCTTACTAACAACCCTTACTTTTATGTATTTAACCTTCTTGTGATTTAATTACATGTGTTTTATTTTAATTAAGTATTTTATTTATTTTAGGGGCATTATAGTCATTTCACAATAAAGGAGAAATCAGACGGCAAAACAGACATCACTTTTGAACTCAGGACGGTCAAAAACCTTAGGAGGAGCATAAAATGAAAAATGACACTATTCACATGTACGGTACTGTATACGTTACTGTTCACGACACTGTTCACATAGACGGATGATGACGTGGCATTGACCGATGATGTGGCATTGACTGATGAGGTGTCACGATCCTGTTGGACTAAAATTCTTATGTACTGTTGATGGTGACGTGGCAGCATATCAGTGGACGAAAAATCTCGCGTACGGTGCATGCATCACACATGATTATTTTCAACCAAACCGTGTTACTGTTCATTCGGGTAAAACCGCGTTACTGTTCAAAGTCGGGTCAAACCGTGTTACTGTTCATCCGCGTGGTCAAACCGTGGACTGTTGACTGATGACGTGGCGCAATCCTGAGCGTCCAAACTGTTTTTAATCCGATGGCCATGATTTACTCCATATATCTATAAAAAGGGGGCCTCTCCCCCCTAATTTGATATCTCTGAATCCATTTTTGGGATCCATTTTCTGTAATTCCCTCTCCATCTTGTATTTTCTTCGTATTTTAATAAATTCTCATTTTACCCCTAGTTCAATTATGAGTGGCCAATTTTCTTTCAAGCTTGGGTTGAAGGTGAAGTCTCAACATGTGTCATGGGCTTTATTTGGTAAATTTATTTTCTCTTCCCCTCTAGTTTTTGTGGATGTTTTGACTTCTCGTCGACAAATAATACTAATCTTGTCTAGTACCGCCTTGGTTTCACCGGCCCTCTAGTACAAGGTTATTATTATTTGGCACGATAAACCCTTAGCACCATATTGATTAGAGCGTGGTTCATGAGGTGTGGATTCCCCCCTCATGATTTAATTGGCATTAATAAGGATTATTTAGCCCATGATGCATGTTGATACGGATCCAGATACCCAAGTACGTCATTTCAATATAATTCTCTTCAATTTATTCTCACCATTTCAATACCAATTTTAGAATTTATTCTCGCCATTTTAATTTAAGTTTTAGCATATTCCAAATCACTTCCACCATAAATCCAACCACTCATTTACAAAATTAATTCTACACATAATTAAAATCCACCTCCTCGTGGGATCGACACTCGTCACCATTGATCTATACTACAATAGATTCGTGCGCTTGCGAGTACATTAAAATTTGCACAACATAATGCTCCCCATTCGTTGACACCTATCACATAAAGAACAGAAAGTGTAAGCGTCTCGAAATATAGTTGGCCAATAAAAACCACATTGTAAAACTTTAGTCGTTGTTTTCTTAGCACTGAAATTGCCTCCACAAGCTTGTTCATGGCAGAATAAAAGGATATTTTGAATTTCACTTTCTGGGACACATCATCTAACAATTTGATCTGCATAATATTTGAACAAATACAGGTCATCCCAAAAGAAATTCTTTATTTCTGCAAAAAATTTAGCCTTGTCTTGCTTGGTCCAATGCTCTAGAAGTTGACCTGTAACAAGATAATTAACTATATCAGCATACCAAGGTAATACTTCCACACTCATCAATTGTTTATCTGGAAATGACTCATTCAATGGTAATGATTCTGTAATTGTGTCAAAATGGAGACGAGAGAGATGGTCTGCCACGACATTCTCTGTGCCTTTCTCATCTTTAAATTCCAAGTCGAACTCCTGCAAAAGTAACACCCAACAAATTAGTTTAGCTTTTGCATCTTTCTTTGTGAAAAGATATTTAAGAGTAGCATGATCTGTGAATATAATTATTTTACAACCAATGAGATAAGATCAAAATTTTTCCAATGCAAACACTACTGCTAGCATTTCTTTTTCAGTAGTTGAATAGTTCAACTGTAAATCATTCAATGTCATACTAGCATAGTAAATAACATGGGGAATTCGATCAACTCTTTATCCTAACACTGCTCCTACTGCATAATCAGATGCATCACACATGAGTTCAAATGGTAAGCTCCAGTTTGGGGGTTGAATGATGGGTGATGATGTCAACAACTGCTTTAGTTTTTCAAATGCCACAAGACATGAATCATCAAAGATAAAAGGTACATCCTTAGGAAGTAAATTGCATAAGGGTCTAGAAACTTTACTAAAATCTTTAATGAAACGTCTATAGAAACCAGCATACCCAAGAAAAGATCTTACTTCTCTGACTGTTTTGGGTGGAGGAAGATTAGAAATGAGATCCACGTTGGCTTTGTCAACCTCAATACCTTTGCTCGAAATGATGTAACCGAGAACAATACCTTATTTTACCATAAAATGACATTTCCCCCAATTTAAGACCAAGTTCTTCTCGATACATCTCTGCAGAACTAGTGTTAGATGAGGTAAACATTTATCAAACGAATCACCAAAGACAGAAAAGTCATCCATAAAAACTTCAAGAAATCATTCAACCATATCAGAAAAAATGCTTAGCATGCATCGTTGAAATGTAGCAGGTGCATTACATAATCCAAATGACATTCTCCTATATGCAAAAGTGCCAAAAGGGCAAGTGAAAGTGGTTCTCTCTTGATCTTTTGGTGCTATGAGAATCTGATTATATCCTGAGTAGTCATCTAGAAAGCAATAAAATTCATGGCCTGCTAATCTATTAAGCATTTGATCGATAAATGGTAAAAAAAAATGGTCTTTACGTGTGACAGAATTCAACTATCTATAATCAATGCATACACGTCATCCTGTAGTTACTCTAATGGGTATCAATTCATTATCAACATTCGTAACTACTATGACTCCTGACTTTTTGGGGACAACTTGTATAGGACTGACCCATGAACTATAAAAAATTAGGTACATGATACTTACATCTAATAGCTTAAAGACTTCAGTTCTAACAACTTCTTTCATATTAAGATTTAACCGACGTTGCATTTCCCTAGTAGGTTTAACATTTTCATCAAGGTGAATGTAATGCATGCAGTCTACTGGGTTTATACCTTTTATGCCCGCTATGGTCCATCCTAATGCTCCTTTGTGCTCTTTTAAAACATCCAACAACTTTCCTTTTTGTTCGTCATTTAGGAATGATGAGATGATTACCGGTAGATTACTTTCTTTTCCCAAAAATACATATTCCAATGTGTTGGGTAATGGCTTGAGCTCGAGTTTCGGTGGTGATGCTGATGATGGGATGAGTTTCTTCTCTGATGGTGCTAGTTGTTCAACTCTTGACTTCCATTTATTAGTGTCCATGGATGATGTTGAGTCAAGTAGGGCGTTGACCTCATCGACCGATCTGTCAATATCAAAATCCAAACCAAAGTGAGTTAAACATGTTTGTAAAGGATCATCACTAAGGTTTGAAACAAAAGTATCATCAACTAATGCTTCAATTAAATCCACATCAACCATTTCATCATCTGCATTATGAGGTTGTTTGGTAATGTTGAAGATGTTTAGCTCCATAGTCATGTTGCCGAAGGACAACTGCATATTTCCAGTTCTGCATTGAATGTGAGCATCGGTGGTTGCCAAAAATAGTCGGCCTAGAATAATGGGGATGTGCTTCCTTGAATCCTGTATTGGTTGAGTGTCAATTACAATGAAATCAACAGGAAAATAAAACTTGTCTACCTAGATAAGCACGTCCTCCACAATACCACGAGGTATTTTCGTGGACCGATCTGTAAGCTGTAACACCACTGGGGTTGGGTGTAATTCTCTAAGTCCAAGTTTCAAAAATACCGAGTAAGGCAACAGATTTACACTAGCTCCTAAATTCAACAACTCAATTGTGTGGTTCCCTATGCTACATGAGATAGTGGGGGAGCCAGAGTCTTTGCATTTTAAAGGAATTTTGTGTTAGAGTATAGAACTAATGTTTTATGTTAAAAATGCCTTTTTTTGAACATGCATATTTCTCTTTTTAGTACAAAGGTCTTTAAGAAACTTGGCATAAGATGGAACTTGCTTTATAACATCAAGTAAAGGGATGTTAACACTTACCTGTTTGAAGATTTCAAGAATCTCACCTGTGGATTTTCCCTTCTCGCCTTTAGCTAACCTCTGAGGAAATGGAGCTTTGGGAATGTATTCTTGTGGGTTGGTTTCTTCTTTCTCCTCCGGTGATGAGTCCTCAACATTCATAGGTACAATTTGATTTTCTTTTGCCACATGCATCTCCACTTTGTTGTCGACTTCTTTTCCTTTTCGCAAGGTCATGACTGCTTTGACCTCTCCATGCTGCTGTGGTGAACTGGTACTTACTTTATGTACTCCTTTAGGATTAGGCACTGGTTGACTTGGAAATTTACCTTTCTCAACAGTCATTGCCAAAGTCTGAACTGAAGAAGCAAGTTGTCCCACCATCTTCTCGAGGCTTGAAACTGATTGAGCTTGTGAGTTGAAACCTGCTCTCAACTCATTTCGTAGTCCATCAATGGTGCGGTTCTGTTGCTCAATTGTGGAGTGGGTAACATTTTCTTAAAATTCTGAAATGCATCCTCCCATGGTCTGGGTTGAGAGTAGTTTTGGTTCTGATTGAATGGTCTAAATGGGGGTTGAGAGGCTTGAGGAATTTGAGAAATTTGTTGCATTGGTGGAGCTGGAGTTGCTGGTCCATTCTGTTAGAATCCTTGACATCTTGAAAAATTGGGGTGGTCTCTCCATCCAGGATTATATGTGTTGGAGTATGGGTTGTAATTTGATGGTTTTCTCATTACACCTATGGCGTTGACTTGATCTGAGTATGAATCAAGGTCATATGGTTCAGTTGATTTAGCAGTCGATAACGATGCTATTTGTCGAGCAAGACCTTCAACCATCTCCTTGACTTCTTTGATTCCTGAAGTTGACTTGCCAATGTGAACCTCATTCACTCCTTTAATTCTTTTAGTATTCCTGAGTGATCGACTCCGTTGTTGGGAATTATCTGCTTGTCGCTGGAAGAATTCCCAAATCTCTTATGCACTTTTTGACATTAGCTCTCCTCCACTTGTTGCCATTAGCCATTCTTGCACATTCGGCAATAATCCCTCTAAAAAGTATTGGCATTGATGTCATTTCTCATACCCATGATGTGGACACTTCAAGAGTAGTCCATTGAATCGCTCCCATATTTTGAAAAATTGCTCGTCCTCTCTCTGGGTAAACTCTAAGATTTCCCTGCGAATAGTATTGGTTTTATACACTGAAAAATATTTATTCAAAAATTTAGTTACCATTTGTTCCCATGATGAAATGCTATTGGCAGGCAATGTATTAAGCCATGAACGAGCTCTATCCTTTAAAGAAAATGCGAATAATCTAAGTTTAACATCATCATCTGAAAAATTCTCATATTTAAATGTTTGACAAGTAGCATGAAAATCATTCAAATGATTATATGGGTCCTTATTTTCTAGGCCATAAAATGTGGAGAGACAATTTAGCACACTAGGTTTTAGTTCAAAACTCCTAGCAGCTACATTTGGGTATCTTATACATGATGTGCTCAAATTAGCTAAGGGACTAAAATAGTCCTTAAATGGCCTCTCCTGTGGTGCTTGTAAATCCATTTTATTTTTAACGTGTTTGTGTGTGCGAAGTGTTTTTTCTAATTCAAGGTCTATAGGTTCAAGATTAGGTAATAATAATCTTCGACCATGCATGCAAAACAAATAAAATAAAAATAAAGATGGGAACAAAACAAATAAAAATAAAAAAGAGGGAGAAATTACGATACTAACCTTATTGCGCTATTACAACCTTAGTATAAAAACACACTAAAAAAAATACAAGAAAATAAATAAAAGAAATTATTCACAAAAATTAATTCTACAAATTAAAATAACTTACCTCCTCGGTAACGGCGCTAAAAACTTGTTGTGTAAATTTTATTGAACTCGCAAGTGCATGAATCTATTGTAGTATAGATCAATGGTGACGAGTGTCGATCCCACAAGGAAGTGGATTTTAATTGTGTGTAGAATTAATTTTGTAAATGGGTGATTGAATTTGTGGTAGAAATGATTTGGAATATGCTAAATCTTAAATTAAATTGGCGAGAATAAATTCTAAAATTGAAATTGAAATGGCGAGAATAAATTGAGGAGAAATCTATTGAAATGACGTACTTGTGTATCTGGATCCATATCAACATGCACCATGGGCTAAATATTCCTTATTAATACCAATTAAATCATGAGGGGGGAATCCACACCTCATGAACCACACTCTAATCAATATGGTGCTAAGGGCTTATCGTGCCAAATAATAATAACCTTATACTAGAGAGCCGGTGTAATCAAGGCGGTATCTAGACAAGATTATTATTATTTGTCGACGAGAATTCAAAACATCCACAAAAACTAGAGGGGAAGAGAAAATAAATTTACCAAATTAAGCCCATAACACATGTTGAGGCTTCACCTTCAACCCAAGCTTGAAAGAAAATTAGCTACTCATAATTGAATTAGGAGTAAAATGAGAATTTATTAAAATACGTAAAAAATACAAGATGGAGAAGGAATTACAGAAAATGGATCCAAAAAATGGATTCAGAGATATCAAATTAGGGGGGGAGGCCCCCTTTTATAGATACATGGAGTAAATCATGACCATCGGATTAAAAACAGTTTGGACGCTCAGGATTGCGCCATGTCATCAGTCAACAATATGCGATTTGATCACGCGGATGAACAGTAATATGATTTGACCCGGGTTGAACAGTAACGCGGTTTGGTTGAAAATAATCCTGTGTGATGCATGTACTGTACGCGAGATTTTTGGTCCACTGATATGCTGCCACGTCACCATCAACAGTACATAAGAATTTTAGTCCAACAGGATCGTGACACCTCATCAGTCAATGCCACATCATCGGTCAATTCCACGTCATCGATCCGTCTATGTGAACAGTGTCATGAACAGTAATGTAGACAGTACCGTACACGTGAATAGTACCGTACATGTGAACAGTGTCATTTTTCCTTTTATGCTCCTCCTAAGGTTTTCAACCGTCCTGAGTTCAAAAGTGATGTCCGTTTTGTCGTCTGATCTCTTGTTTATTGTGAAATGACTATGATGCCCCTAAAATATATAAAATACTTAATTAAAATAAAACACATGAAATTAAATCAAAAGAAGGTTAAATACATAAAAGTAAGGGTGTTAGTAAAACTTATAATGTAAAATGACGATTTTCTCATTTATAAATATACATTTTCTAACACTCAACAAGTAGCAAGATCTTCAACTGAGTCAGCGTATTGAGCACTTGCAAATACTACAGTAGAAATTTTGATGACTTCAATCTGTGCTTAAAGAGTTGCAGGTTCCACTAGCCGATATTCCCAATTATTTGGTGTGATAACACTAGAGTTGCTTCGCTGGCTGTCAATCTAGTTCATCATTCAATAACAAAACATATAGAGATTGATGTTAATTTTGTGAGAGATATAATTTTCAAATGTAGAGTGGAAGTCAAATATGTCCCTACTGAATATCAGCCTGCAGACATATTTACAAAGGCTCTTCCTACTGATAGGTTTCAACGGTTGCGAGACAAGCTACATATTCTTCCTAAAACATTATGCTTGAGGGGGCATGATGAAAATATTGTAGCAGAACTACAAACTTGAGTAATACGAATTCAAATATGTTAAATGACATGGCAGCATACTTGTCATTCGTTAGTGTTCTGGAAGTTTAATGTGGACAGTCTTGTCTCTTAGCTTATCATTAATTCAAGCTTTTACTTTTGCATTTATCAAGATCAAGATAAAGATAACTATTGTGCTAGGCTTGATCTCATTCTTGGTTTATCGTGTTTCCTGTACAGCACTCTAAATATAATGATTATGAGGTGAATAAAATATACAAAAAAAGTGCTTTATTTCTTCTCCAAGCCCATCTTTATAATTCAAGTGATTAATTGTGGTGTAGCCATCACGCGAAGCATGTCCCATTCCTCGTATTTAGAGGAAATTTTAAAATACATTAGAGATACTATATTAACTATAAAATAAATTAATGATTTTAAAACATGTATATTTTTATTTTAAAAAATCACCATGTGAGTTAGAGTGTTCACAGATCGAATTTTGCGGATTGGATATCAATCCGTATCCAATAAAAAATTTTGTAAATTATAATTTTTTAATCCAATCCATGATGGGTGAAATTCAATCAAAATCCAATCTATATGTTTGCGGATTGAATGTGGATTTGACCCAATTCACCATTTTACAGATTGGTTTGCAGGCTAAAAATTTTTAATCATGTCCTATCTATGAACTAATTAAATAAAAAAAGTAACATAAAAATGATTTTATTACCAATTAAATTCAAAATTAAATAAAATTTAAATAAATTAATTGTTTAAATAAAGCTAGAAAATACATTCAAAGTTTCAAAATATAACACACCAAAAAGAAAAAAAAATCTAATTTGTTTAGATC
>NW_006262274.1:17004170-17080775 GCF_000493195.1 Citrus x clementina | reverse complement strand
AAATTTACAAAAGTGAATCCATATCCAATTCACTGACTGCAGATTTTTAAATTTTCAATTCAATCTAATCAACATATTAAATTTTTAGAGATCAGACGGATTAAACGAATCAGATTAGATTCTAAACACTCTAATGTAAGTAGTGATTATATTAAATTCAATTACACATGTTATGGTTACTAAAAAAGTACACTATTTGGTTCTAAGAATATTGTCTTCCTCTCACAATAATCAAACAAATTAAGTTCAAGTTTGATTTATTCAAATTTTAGATATTTCTTTTTATTATTAACAAAATAGGCTACCTAGTGGTACATGACAGCAATGTCTTCATGAAACTCGCCAACAACCCATGTATTTTATCGAGGGCTGTAACTTACATGAGCAGTAAGTTAGCAAGGCCCTAAATATTAAAGACATTATATCCCCCGTGATTGATTGAGACATTCAATGCATTTACCTTATAGATGATATTTTTTGAGACGAAAATATGAGTGGTTGCGCAAGGATTGAATTGCGAATTGTCCTTATTTCACTCGGCAATTTATTGAAAAAAAAAACTCTTCTTCTTAATTCTAAGTGGGGTGTCTTCAATTTTGGTTTTATATACCGTGGTGTTTCATTCTATTTTATTTTTATAAGCCATTGCTAGCTCCATGGCACTCCCTATTCCTCTATCTCTATTATTATAAACTAATCATCAACCTCAAGGAACTTCTCTAAGTGCTTGCTTTAAACAAAATTGAAGTTAAGTGTTCATGCAAATGTTTAACGTTACAAGCTTTGGCTATTATTAATTTATTAGCCATCAAATATAGCCATAAACTGCCCTTCATTAAATCCTTATCTCTTGGCCAAAAACCCATCCGAAAGGAACAGCACTGCCTCCTTTCTTAGCCGTATCTACCAGAGCTTTATTCTCCAATATTCTTCTAATCCTTAAAGGCAATCCACACACAAAATCCTGAGCTTTGCGCCCTTCACTTGTGAGACCTATCAACTTCTCCACTTTCCATCTCTCAATCAGAAACTCCAAGATATCAGCATAGTCATGGCCAGTGTACACTCCAAGCCTTTGTGTAACAGCTGAGAAGTGATCAAAAATCTTATCATCTTGCCCATCATACATAAAATGTCCCGGCATTCTGAACCTTTTCTTCATCATGCCTGCTAAAGCTAAGATGGTGTCGTCCGGGTCGATTTCAAAGAGCTTTTCAACAATCTTTGTGTAGGCAGTTTCATGGCGTTTCTCATCGGAGGCAATGGTGCCACATATTTGTGCCAGCTTCATGTCCCCGTGCTTCTTGACGAGCCTCGCTGTGTTGCCATGTGATATGAATGTTGCTCTCTCTTGGAATGATGTGTAGACGAACCCATTGTACGGATTGTTTTCAAATTTAGGGTCCTAGGTTACACCAAAATTCAACATTTGAAAAATTAAAAATATATGGGTAAATTTGATCGCCTTTAGTCCTTACATTTTAGATCAGTCATTTAAAAAAAAAAATTACTCAAAATATTGCTAACATTTTGCCAAGTTAAACGTAGAGAATAATTTAGTAAATATACATAAACAATAGTGATATTTTGGATTTACACAAAATGAATACATGTAAAATTCTCTTTTAATTCATTTTTTTTTTAACGATTAGTTAGAAGAGTTTAACCCAATTAACTAGATAGTTTTTGTTTTTTTTTTTTTTTTGAAAAAGCCCAAAATATCCTGATTGCATATTATTTTTCATTGAAGTATTTACCCTTTAATTAAGAGTAAGGTACTAAGGAAGTAAAGAAAGATTGATAGATGTTACCATTCCTGAGCGGATAAGATACTGAATAGACTTCTCAATTTGCTTCATGTCTACACGGCCAGAGAGGTAAAGATACTTATTGAGAAGGTCACCATGTCTGTTTTCTTCAGCCGTCCAAGCCCTAATCCAGGTTGCCCAAGAAGTGAGGCTTGCACCAGTCTCATCCCTAACACCATCTAGAGTGTTGAGCATCGTTTGGTAAGTTGGCAGAGCTTCTTCTGTGATCATTTCCCCAACCAGCGCAACGAAATGTTCAGCAGGGAGTTGCTTGCATCTTTCTCTCAGCTCCTTGACCTGTTCATAGAATCCTTCTGATGTTTCAGATTCCGGCAGAAAATCGGTTGGCTGCCAACTTTTGTCGACGGGTTTCAGGTAAATCAAAACGTTCTGCTCAGCCCAAGTCTCCAATGATCTGAATATTTCAACCTTTTCTGGTGCCATGGAATGCGTCACGACGTCCCTGTGATGATGGTCACCAATTGAAGAATCATTTTTAGTTCACAACTCTAATTTCCTATTAGTCAACACAAAGGAAGACTGAGTGTAAGTGAACCCAAAAAGACAAAGACCCAACTAAGCAAACTGAGATCTTGCCTGGAAATACTCTATATACAATATGACCCTAGATTAATCGATTACATACCATATATGATACCAAATTTAACTGAAAAAATTAACAAGGCTTACACGGTTTAGGAAATGTGATGCAGTGGGACTGAGAATGTAGCTGCTGGGACATAAAGTAGACTGTTTTCAGACTCAGAGCCATCATTTTTTGGCCTCTTTCAGTTTGTTTAATTTTTATTCAACGCACTAATATGAATTGTTTTATCATGCGCAATCTTGATGGCAAAATCTATTTTTTAGGCCATACTTTTCGTTGGTCCTTCGATTATCTAGTCAATATGCGTGACTTGTGAGCGCACACAACACCACGTAGCTTGGGTGTGTTTTAGTTTCGTGTGAATCAATTGTTGGCGCATGCTGAAAGAGCTCCAATCGCTCCAAGCACGTCAACATGACCAAATTAGAAAATCAGAATCATAGTATCTCAGTTTTGTTCTAATTGAATCACACAGCATGCAACATCAGTTCGTAAATTGTGGTGCAAAATTATTAACTGATCACTTCACAGCCTGTATTTATGCAAACAAATTTCAATGTAAGCAGAAAGCAACTTGTGGTGCGTTTGGTAGTAGTAAGGTATTGTAACTTTAAAATGCAATTGCTGTGAAATAAAAGCCATCACTTTAGAGTAGGAGTTGATGGTATTCGGTAAATTAATTTTTTAATATGGAGTAAAAGCCATAACCAAACACCTTATCAGCTAGGCTTTAGCAATCCAGTTACCGTACATCAGTCCCAAATGCACGCTTGTTCTATGTACAAAAATGATGATGATAATCATAATAATAATTAAAAATAAATAAATATATAAGCTTACCTAGTCTTGGCAGCAAGAGTAGAGCACATCAACGCTGGACGAGATGATCTGATTCTGGTGATGCTCCTTCCGTGAGATTGAGAATAAGGGAGCTTTTTGGATACTACGAAGAAGGAGAGTGTGTTTAGGTGCAGAGCCATTCTCTCTCTTTTTTTTTCCCCCCACTTATGATTTTCCCGAAACTTCCTTTTTCTTCGTGTATCCGCCTCAGACCTGGACAACACCTATATACAAATAGATATGATCAAGCACACACTCTCACTGTTTTTCACTGTTTTTTTCCCCATCTTTTCTCAGTCTCTCTGTGTTGTATCTGTCTGTCTGTTTTCTTTTCATTCGACCGGCTGCTGTTACTCTTAATGGATTTATGTGCATCAAATTCAACTGAAGTCTTATAATTGTTTGTCTTCAATCAACTTAAGATATTATTAATAAACTTGCTTTTTCCTTTTAAATAATCAAAGGGTTATGTCATGTGTACGAAGTGTGTAAATCGTGTAATAAATAAAGGGAAAAAATCTTGATACACCCCCAAAATTTAGAAAAAAAAAAAAAAATTCCACGACTTTTTGAAAAAGACATTTAAATCTTAATTTATTAACTAATTCCGTTAATGTTGACAGAAAATTCATTTTCAACTTGTAATTGCCATTGTTTCCTTCTAACATACAAGTCAATATATTGACTTGTTGATTTTACTCATAGTAAAATTATGAACATATCCTTGTTTATAAGAATTGGATTGGAGTTTTTTTGTAGAGCGGCTTTTTATAATTAGAGATGAAGAGGCCTCTGTAGCAGCATCTGATCCTGAAAACAACTGGAACACTATGATTGGGATAAGGGATTGATTTTATCACCTATGAGATAAGCATAAGCATAAGCATAAGCAACAAGCAGGGACAAAAGGGAGATTTTATTATTCCAAATCAAATGTTTCTGCTAATCTTTTTTGGATCAATCGACCGAGCAACCCCTTTTTCCCAATGTGGTTCCAAAACGGGTTCAAAATGTACTGATTGCGTGCAATCTGAATCTTTTCAATGAAGATTTTGTGAAATCGGAATTCAACCGATACCATTGAAGTTTCTGACAGAGCAATTGATGGGCTAAAGAACAAGCTCCCGACTCCCGAGAGCTGAACAGTTGTTAAGCAATTTTCACGATCGTGTGTACAAAATGACAACGCAAGGAAGTTAGTCCTTGAGCAAATTATTTGATTCTTTTAAGCAGTGGGTCCATCCATGATCTTTGATGATGATCTTGTTGTACGTGTATGCCAGGGCCCCCAGAGCCCGACTCATAATTTTTCTATAAATAAATAACTAATAAAGTCTTTTTGTCCGAGCAACAATAATAAGTCTTTGGTGTTGGTGAGACAGGCATGCCATGATACCAACTCCTCTAATTTTTTTTTTTTAATTTTAAAGGATAGGGTTAATTTTGTCCTGCCCCCAATTGTTTCAATATTTTTCACCACGCACCTATATGTTTCGAAAATACTCAATTTACACTCAATTTCGTTAATTTGACCGTTATGTTTAACAGAGCTATTTGAAATTTAAGTAAATATTCAAAATACCCCTTATCTTGAATTAGAGAAAAATAAAATGAGATAAAATGTTAATTTAATAATTAATGTTTACATAAAAAAATTTTATTTAAAGGTAATTAATAATAATTTCATCAATTAAATTATTAAATAAATTTAATTTATCATCATCAAATAATATTTAGGATATGAATTTCTAAATTTGCCCTTTGACCGTTAGAATAAACGGTCAAATTAACAGAATTAGGTGTGGAGTGAGTATTTTCGAAACATATGGGTGTGTGGCGAAAAATATTGAAACAGTTGGGTGCAGGACAAAATTAACCCTAAAGGATATATGTGGAATAACCAAGTAAATGATACGAGATGTAATAGACACGTTTATCGTAAATGAACATATTGTTAAATTCTCAAAATTCCTAATAGTTAACGAATTTTTGTAAAATTTTTCTTCTCAAAAAATGAACATTCATTATAACACTTTTTTCTGAAACATGCAAATTATAGAAAATGATTTTTTTTGGGGGCAAAAACTCATTTAATTTTTATATTTTCAGGTTACTTTAACATTTCTATCGTTAAATTATTGATATCTCTATCGTTACTTTTTGTTTATTTTGACTTACTTCTACAATATTATCCTTTAACAATAATATTTTTTTTTTAGATATTCATGTCCAATTTTTTAGGACATTAATAAAAAAAAATACTAACTTGTCAGCAGAGTTTTCCAAAAGAAATAATATATATATATATATTTCTTTTTTATTTTTTAGTGTTAAATTAATAATTTAATTTTTATTAATATCTAAAAAATAAATATTATTATAAAAGAGTAACTACAGAAATATTTTAAAATATTTTTTAAAATACAAAGATTACCTCAACTTAAAATATAATAACTAAACCAACTTTTTCGCCTTTATTTTTCCCCCAAACCTTTGAAGCTGGAAAAATAACAGAGAGAATGGTTCCCTTGTACCTTTTTTTGTTATCTTTTTCAATTATTTTATTCTCAGTGGGGAACGTTTTACTTCTTTTTCGTGTCATTTTCGGAAATTCCCAAATCCCACGAAAGGAAGAAAAGGTTTCCAATTCTAGCTATTGTTCTACTGTGTTTTTTTTTTTTTTTAATAAAAAAATTGTCACCCACCCACTTTTTATTTTGGAAATTTTTTATCATGACCTATTATATTAGGTGAATAGCACCAAAATAAGACATGAACCAACTCTAATAAGCACATAACAGCAAATTCCCAGTTCTGCTTCAAGTGAAGTGCTTCTGTGAAGTGTGAACAAACTAATTCGGCGAAATAATTTCTTTTTTTCTTTCATATATATGTATATAATTTAAATAATGATATAAATGAAAAGAGACTAATTTGCATTATATTGTATTGTGTATATACAGAGAATCCGAAATTTACAATTCTCTTTCCCTCCACATACTCAGACGTCAATTTTTTTTTTTCCACCCCCCTCGAAGTCAGGTTCTCGCAATCCAAAACCATCCTCTCTACTGCTGAGGAGGATAAAATGGAGGAAAAGCAAAAAATGGGGCAAGAAGAATCGCCAAAACTGAAATAAAAACAATTATCCATGGGATGAAAAGGAGAGAAGGGGGGAAAAAAAAGAGGAAAGGCTACATCTAATAAATATCAAAATTTTGGATTCTAAACCTGATCATATATACAATATGTACAGCCGAGCAGCCGAGTTCAGCTGTTGAGCTTTGCTAAAAACTGGCTCAAGTTGTATTCTTCGGTGTACTGTGATTGATCCCATAGCTCTTCCAGTCCACCAAGAATGGCCTTCAATCCCTTTCCCGTGCCCATTAATTTTGGATCTCCATCAACATCAGAGAGCTTTGATACCCCGCCACCCTGCTTAGTCAGTCAGTCAAATGCCAGATAATAGTTGGCGTCATCCATAAAATTTAAGAAATTGAAAGAAACGCATATCGAAAACAAATGCTCAAGTTGTACTCTCTTCAGTGTACTCTTTTTACGTTGTCTCGTCAATTATTATAGAACCGCATGCAGTTGTCTGAAGTGCATGGAAAAGAAAACATAAGAAACAGCTGTCAGCAAGTACCTTTTTAGGCGTTTCCGCAGAAGCGAATAAATCAAGCAACTGGCCAGTATTCATCGTTTTCATGCTGGCATTCTCTGCATTAATTACGGTATTTGCAATAGAAACTTTAAACCGTTGGAGGCTCATAACTTTCTCTTCCAGTGTGCCGCGCATAATGAGACGATGGACATGTACGACCTTTTTCTGCCCTAATCTGTGTGCTCTGTCCATTGCCTACAAGTTTGATCCCGCAGCAGATGCAAAATGCTTGATCTTAGATGCACAATCCAATAAAGTATAATGGAATACATAAAAAAGAAAAAAAATGCAAGAAGGGGGAGAGAAAAGAACACTGGAACAAGCACAGCATCATGGTCTAAATTGTTTTATATGCATTTCCTTTTTCTCTGAGACGATAATTGACAAAACTGAAGACAACACAATGACTCAGAGACACAGAAAGAGAGAGAGAGAGAGAGTTTGACCATTTACAATCTCAATAGAATATTTAAGCAACGTACAATTACAGTCATGAAAGGTCAAACCAGAATAAACTAAACTAAATGAACATGCTTGTGTAAAACTCGCTAATATAATAATGCCACACTGTTTACTTTTTCAGATTTATGAACATAAATCATCTTCAATGGACCATTGCTAAAAATGCTGACTTGTCAAGAAATTTTAATATAAATTTGTACCAACATTTGAAATAACAATTCAAATTCCTCGAATGGCCTGCTTTAGATATTTTTTTTTTTAATTAATATCATCCAATAGGTAAAAGACCACTACATCAAAACATGCAAATATTTATGGAATCTACAAATCTAAAATAGATATAATGAAATAGAGATTTTAATCACTTGTGATCAAGAATACTCAGAATTAATCATCAATTCTGTGAGGAGATAGTAAGTTCTGAAACTTTAAATAAATTTCTGCTCAGCTTAGACAAGACATGGCGGAATGCAAATGAAACAACATAAAGACAGCAATATAAACATTAACTACCTGATGGTCCCGCATAGGATTCCAGTCATGCTCCATGAAAACAAGGGTGTCAGCAGATGTCAGGTTCAATCCCAGGCCACCAACTGCAAAGAGAGGCATAATTTCAGTACATGTTAGGACCAGCCAACTCAGCAAACAAGAAGAAACCTACCATGCGTCGTAAGAAGCAGTGCATCAATAGTAGGGTCTGAATTAAAAGCCTTCACTATATCAAAACGTCTTTCTGATTCAACCGATCCATCTAGCCGTAGGTAGGTTACACTGTTACAAGACCACATGTAAAACATTAGCAACAACAAAAATATTAAACCTTTCTAAATGTACTCATTGCAGATTGATTAAATGAGATGAAAACTCAATATTAGCATAATTTAAGTAAATGAAAATACACAAGTTCACGACAATACAAAAAGCCAATTCATTTTCCTAGTGCCAACAAAATAAATACCTCCACTAAAAGACAAAAAAGGGGTAAAAAAAAAAAGGAACTCCAATGCATTAGAAGAGTAATTTTCCAATAAAGAATCCCTTACTTTGATAAAATAAGGGAAAAGGTGAAAGACAAGAAAAACACACATTCCAATGCAATGTGTTTTTAACTGACACATGTAACCAAGGCAATGCATTTGCTCACTTTGATACTTATGATAAAGCTATCTTAACTTCTAATAAAGAATGAGCATAATAATTAGAGAAATGTATATAACCAAGCTATGGGTCGACAACAAATTGAAATCGATATTAAGAGACTCACCTCTTCATATGGGTCTGAAACAAATCTCTTTCAATAATGTCTAGAAAGGCCTACATGCAATGTCATTGTTAGTACAATAGAATTATACATATAGAAAATATAAAACAAATGAAAAATGAAGTTGAACAAGAAAGGATTACTTTATGCTGAGCAAATATCAAAATTCTGTGCTGCCCAACATTAACAGCATTTTCAGAACTAGAACCATCCACGCCTATTCCACACTCATCCATTATCTCCTGAAGAGCAACTAATTTGGGAGAGTGATGAAGCTTATGTAGTTCAGAAATGATGTCAGAACTTCCTGGAAAGAGTTCTGACAAATGGCATAAAAGTGATTCAGGAATCTTGTCCCCAAGGACAAGCAATGGATGACTACAAAGTTTTAGCAAGTACTGCAGTGCCTGGAACATGAAAGACAGACAGGACACATATTAGCTACTGATTTGCTTTCACAGAGTGAGCTAAAACAAGTAATCACTTTACCTGGAAAACATGCGTAGATGCTTTTGCTGAGACATTATTCCCTTCTCCTTTATCTGCAGACTCATCAACTTTTACCATGCCAGAAATTTCTTGTTTTGCTTGTGAACCAGAAAACTTTTCATAAAGTTTTAATTGGACAGCACTCAGATCACAGTATCTGTCCTGAATTATCTTTTCTGGAAGGTCAGAAAGAACTTCATCTTTTGTCCGACGGAGTAGGAACGGCATGACCTGTAAAAGACAAACCGCAGTCAGTGGTGAAAATATGATTGCTTCCAGAACGAAATTTTTTCTATATATATATATATAGAAGAAGAAGAAGAAGTTTACCTGCTTATGCAATGCTTCCATGGCAAGTACCCCAGCTTCAGCATCTTTGGCAGAACATTTAGAATCTCTAGCCGCCACCAGTGGCTTCCCATAAGTAGCTTGGAACTGCCAATATAACAACACCAAATCAACAGTTGAACAACAATGAGACAATTACATTAATAAAAAGAACCTAAAAGTTGAGACTGTTCAATACTTCGAGACATGAAGGAAATCTGTAACAAAATGCGATGCCAGATAACTTAAAATCAGAGGGCAGAACACATACTTGTCTCTCTGTTCCAAGAAACCCTGGCATTAGAAAATCAAAAAGGGACCACAAATCTGTGATGTTATTCTGCAAGAAAGTATAAACAACTTGTTAGGCATACTAAAATTAAATAATTTCTTGTGAATTCTTATATTCAAATCTACCTGAATGGGTGTTCCACTAAGTATTAGTCGGTGTGCTGCTTTCAGCTGCTTTACTGCAACTGTAATTTTAGACTTGGAGTTCTTGATGATATGCCCTTCGTCAAGAATACAGTAATTCCAAAGTAATTGTCCAAGATAATCGGCATCTTTACGGACCACATCATATGATGTAATGATGACATTATGCTTATCAAATTGTTCTCTAAGAGCAATGCGATCTTGGGCTGAACCAACATATTGGAGAGTACTCATTAAAGAAACATCAATGAACTTCTCTATTTCAAATGCCCAGTGTCCAACAAGTGTTGAGGGGCAAATAATTAAAGATGGATGAATCTCCTCAATACTGTTTGAAGCACGCCGCTCTGCAATGTCAGATGCTACAATCGCCGAAGCTTGGAGTGTCTTTCCCAGCCCCATATCATCACATAAGATTCCATGAAGCTTGAAACGTTTCAGAAATGCCAACCAGTTTATACCTTCCTGTTGGTACCTGATAGTGCCAAATAAACCATTATCTAGGTGAAAAGCAAATGCAAGCATTCAGGAAAAAGGTGAAAATGTTCTTCTACGCTTGCTCACTGTAAAAGCAATCAATTTATACCGATGATCTAAAAGTGTAACTTTTAGTTTGACTTAAATCCTAGTTAAAAAGTTGATCACCAGCACAAATGTCTAAGATACAAGACAATTAAATATACATAAAGAGAGAATTTAGGTTTGCCATATAACTAGGGTGAAAAGATAATTTTTTCATTATGAAACCTCAAGAATTATAAAGAAATTAGTTGCTGTCAAAATGGCAGTGAGAGGTATAACATTAGAACAAAACAAACAGGAAAAAAAAAATGAGAGAGAGAGGAGGAGGAGGAGGAGGAGGAGGAGAAGAAGGAGAAGAAAATGGAAGAGCACACTAAGATGAGAGAAGGGTGAAAAAGGAATACCATGCATCCATGCCTTAAATGATAAACCAATTAAATATTCCATTAGTAAACTCTAATAATCTACACGAACATATTGATATTTGTAGGCTTGACTCTTGCTCATCCTAAAATGTTTAGGATTCATAAAACCACAAGCATTAGCAACCATTATGTAATAAAACTCAATAGGCAAGAATTGCAAATACTAGATTTCTTCCTTACAAGCAAAAGTACTATAACTCCACAACAAACAACCACACAAAAGACTGATTTACCCTAACTGAATCTTCAAAATGATGTAAATCTAACAACGTAACTATAGACCAAGTCTGTGCAAGAAAGGCGGATGAAAAAAACTAAAACACACTGATCTATAAACATTAACAGGAATGAATAATTACCTCCTCAAGGTTACTTTTAATTCAGTGCCAAGTTTGTAGTCATCGATATGGGAATTGTCAAGTAACTGCTCCAAGAACTGTGCATCTTCTGCATTTCTAGATAAGCCTTCAGTCAGTCCAGTAGGTGGTGAAACACCCCTTGCTAATGGAAGTAGTGGTACAAGAGATGCAAAACTTCGTGTCACACTCTGTCTAACAGACTGATCACAATCACTCATACACCTCAGAAGAGGAACAACTAACAAAGGAGCGTATGGTACAAGCTCCGCACCCAATCCCTGAACAAGCAAACTAATAAGCATGCCGGCACCTTGTCTGGCATGAACAGAGGTCATATCCCCTAACATTGGAATTGCATTTTCTACTACAGCTGCCATTACATTTATGGTCATTGATTTAGCCATTGACGTGATACATCGGGAAGCAGCCAATCTAACAGAGACATGAGAATGACAAACACATTTGAAAATGCATGGAAGAAGTGTAAGCAGCTTTGGTTTTAATGCCTCATCTAGCATTGGTGCAATGGAACGTACAAGCTGCCCAAAAAAAATAATTAATTAATTAATTAAATTAAATAAAAACCAAAATGAGATCAAGATTTAACCATCAACATTATCAAAAACATCCTCCAAAACTATGGTAACCAAAGGAATAAAACAAAATGAATTAGTCCAATTCAAAGGCAAATGACCAGAAAGAGAAAAAAAAAAGTGATTCACAAGTATTAAAACTCCTAAGAAGCAATATTACAGATGTAGTTGCTTCCATTCTGTACCATTTCAGTCAAAAAAATTGGTTCCTTAATATATAACTCGTATTATCACCTAACACCAAATAACTGTCTAACAAAAATAATGTGACAAAATCTACAAGGCATTGTAAAAGCACGACAAGAAAACATATAATACATAAATGATAAGTCAAGAACAGTAATAACCTGGATATTATTTATTAAGATCTGTGGATCCCTAACAGACTCGATGGCTAATATTATTTTCTTTTTATTTGAAGGACCATCTGGAATAAGAACTTCAGTAAGGCAGTCCCAGAGTTTTGGCAGCTTATCAAATAATGAAACACCAAACTTCCCACACAAATGCCTCAATGCAAGCTCAGACCCTCTTCTGCTAATAAAGCCTTCAACTCTTGACCGATCTTCACCACCAGCAAGCATGTGAGCCCTTGACTTCTGTTTTCCTGTACTGCTCCCAAAGGAGAGAAAATCTTGATCATCAATTATCTCCATGGAACCCATAGCTGCAGCTTGAGGTGTCTCACAAGGATCCATACTTGTCAAACTACAAATATTCTTGATTAATTTATCATTTGGACTAGGTTTACGAGCTATACAATCAGCAATAAGTTCTGCAAGTGCCTCAGCAGCCTTCTCCTGCAATTTTTCTTCCTGAATAAACAACAGAAAATAAATTAGATTAAAGGAACTTCTGTGGCATCAAAATGGAGTATCGACCTAGAAGAAATAATACCTGCTCTCTTTTGATTGAAGCCATCAAAGGTAAAATAATTGGATTTAGTCGAGCAGGAAGCTCTGACATCCAGACAACTGCAGCTGCAACTAACGCGGAGACAGTAACATGCAAATTACTCTGCAAAACATTCCAGCAGTACAATGGTGCGTCATAGATAAAACTAAAATTAGAGTAACCATTACTGGCTCCAAACCAACATCCTAGTTACTTGATTATATGGACAAGGTGAATCCAGGAAGTTCATTCTGATATGCAACCATAATACAATAAAATTCAAAGGACAGCTCTGAGATTGAGTTTCCACTTGCAACAGTGTAGGATGATGGGATTCCATATTATATACATTTTCAAGAGAAATATCAGTAAAAAGAAACTAAAACAAAAATTCATGAGGAAATTGTAGCACCATCGCTAGTTTAGAAACCCTGTGGAGAGTATTAAAGCACATATCCAAATGACTGCCAAAAGAGCAACCTAAAAAGAATAAAATGCAACATGCAAACCTACAATGCAACTAAATTCAGCAAGAAATTTAGCTTTTCAAATAACAGAATATACGAATTAAACTTTGGGCAATTTAGCATGTCCTGAAAGATTGCAACGTCAACATACCTGAACACATTTTAAATATCCAGAAGTTGTTAACATTCGTTGTTTTATCGATTCTATATCATCAAGCATTTGCCTACTCAAAGATTCACTGCCATCACTATTACTGCCTAATAGCTGCAGTTTTGATGCAAAACTGATTGCATTATCAGCACTCAAGCTTTCCACATCAATTTCATTTGCTGACAACATTTCTGTAAACATGCCAGATGTCTCCATAGCACGAAGTAATTGGCTGGCTTCATTCCGCATCTTGCCATACGTTCTTGAAAGCTCAGCATAGGGAAGAAGTGAATCTTTTGTGGGGTACGTAGGGTCAGAGCATGCTAACAAATCCAACAACCACTGTTTGAGATGACCGGGAAGATTAGGCAAAACTGCTGCAGATCCAGGAAGTTCCTCGCTTTTGATCTCTTTGAACCAGGAAATGAAAACCATGGCCGCCACCTGATGAAGAGACGCAATTAAACAATAGACAGAGGAGATTGAGGGCACTATTACACATCTATAAACTAAGAATAGTAGCTACCTGCCGCTGGACCCCAGAGAAAGAGGTAAGGGCATTCCAAAGTGGGTCAATTACAAACTGTATAGATCCTTCATGCAACTTAGAAGCAAAAATGCCCAATGCTGATGCAGTTACAACTCGAGTATTTGTCACCGACATTTCCAAGTCAGAACCAACAGTTATCTTAACCGAGTTTGTCGAAGTATCTCCATTTCTTTCCTGTGGAAGATCAACACTTCCAGACGAATCATTTTCAAGCTTCACAGCTCTCATTTTTGCTGCTGCTTTAAAATGACTTTTTCGAGGAAGAGCTACAGGCCAAAACATTTTTGTAGCATCTAATGATGAACCAAAAGGTGTTGTAGCAAGTTCTATCCAGGAAGACATAAATTTACCACCAGCAGCTTCCAAGTCCTCGACAGGGCTCTGGCCATTGATTAATAAACAAAGCATTAGAGTGAATAAGTACAGAATAGGTATACGGAAATAGAGATTATGGAAATTTCCTGCACAGAATACAGAAAAGGTAGTTTGTGAAATAGCAAAACTACTTGATTTTGAGTAATTGGTTTTAACACAACTTGATAACTTGATAACTTTTTGTAATGGACACAACTCTACTTCCTCTATATATATTGTGTGTGTATTTTAAAATGGACACAACTCGATAACTGATGTATCCAACTCTATAATCAAAATAAAATTATTTTTACCCCTAGCAAATTGCATCAATACAGAAAGCAAACCTATTTGTGAAAGTTTTGCACTCTTATTTAAGGTTTATGTCTAAACTTAATGATACAGTCAACACTTCATGTCATCTCCTTTTTTACCTCTGCCACTCAACCATGAAACTGGACTGCTTTTTCCACGTCACACTAGGTCTTTAAAGATATTAATGTGTGTCAATTCAATGGGAAAAAAACTTATTTATTTTCTGTCTTGTTTCATTCTTTCGCTTCTAACTCCAGATTGTCGATGATCTACAAAGATTGCAGTGATTACATGCAAGACAGAATTTGAATTTCTGTGGTACAACAATCAACCTTTTCTTCTTTTGTAGTTAACACTGCACTTCATACCACCCCAAATTAAACGTATCCCCTTGGACTTGAACCCTTGACCTCCAGCTTCCCTAGATCTCATAAGTCCTACCAAAAAGGGTCCCAACAGTATAGAAAAAAATAAAAATGTCTTTACCTTATAAAAGTGTGGGTCTAGGATAAGCTATCTCAACTCAATTCTTTTTTGCACCAAACATAGGATTGGTTTAAAATTTGAAAATCCAATCCCAAACTATATCCCATGCACCAAATGTGCCCATAAAGGATTGGGGGAAATAAAAAAAAAAATATATATATATATATATATATATATATATATATATATATATATATATATATGAACAAAAGAGATAACAAAAAAATTGTGAAATCAACTAAATGCATGCACTCTTATCAGATTAAACACCTGAACAAGCAGTCTCCAAACTCTATCTGAACACTGCAGAATTTCTTCATTTGATTCCAGCAGCAGATTCTGAAAAACAATCCTAAGAGTATCACCCAAAATAAAAGATGGCCAAAAAGAACCACCTGAGGACTCCGCAATCATCCTTTTGTAACCAGCTTCAAGAAGTCGCTCCTGCAGATAAAATTCTCCAGTTAACACAATCAACTCCAATTAACAGAATCAAAAGCAGTGCAATACCGCAAATAGAAAACATGTAAACAAAAAAGAACTAACTGAAAAAGCAGCAGCTTGCACATTTCTTCGACTTCTAATTTAAAAAAGTGCACATATTAGATTTTCTTTTTCCTTTTTTGGGGCTAAGAAACAATAGATAAATATGTAGATAACTATCAGAAAAATATACCAAAAGGAAGGGGATAAAATCTCATAAAGACAAGAACAAGAAGTCCCAAAGAGAAAAACTCGAAACACCCACCATTGAAAATCTCAAGTTAGCAAAAACTACCAGGAAAAAAAAAATCCAAAAATCTATAGAGCTGTCGGACTCCAAACTTTCAGGTTATAGCCACCTCTTAGTTAAGCAAAATGAAGAATAAACGGACATCTTCAATCTCTACTGAATGAATGAAGGAATCTCTCAACTTCACTTTGCCCATCAGTTGAAAAGGCATTTATTAGATTAATATTATAGTACATGACTGGAAATCAATATTTGTAAAAGGAAAAAAATCAAACGCATGGGAGAAACTATGTACCAAAGTACGAATAGCTGAATGGCGGACTGATGTTATGCTATGCCTCATAAATGGCCATAATCGAGGGGCCAGCATTGATAACATGTAAGGATTTGCCTGAAAATCTCTTCCTTCTCCAACATCATCAGCACGAACTACTTCATTTAGATCAAATTCCTGTTTAGATGTAGCCCCAACCATTTTAGGAATCATCTCTTCCTGCGAGTAGATTTCCGCCAACAGATTCATCACACTGCAAATGTATCAGAGCCTTTCAGAAAAGTCTACTTCACTCTTCATCAATTTAAACTACCATAAATTCAGAGTGCTGCCTAATTACAAGAATAATTTTTTTCCCTCTTTTTGAGAAAAATCAAAAAGTACTGATTAAAGCTGTCATCAATAACTTAACATTGCAGTTTTATCATCTATGCTAAAATCCACACTCAAAGCAAGAAGTGGGATAGTTATAATAAAGCTCATTCATAAATGGAGAGCAAACGAGGCAATAAGAGCCAGGCCACCAACCAAAAACAGAGAAAAGAAATGCCAATATTCAAAGAATACCACAGGAAAAAAATTAATAGATAATTAGCATATTTCTAATATGGGACATCATTCTCCCTCAATTTGCCCCTTCCACATACCCCTCAAAAAAATAGAGAACAAAAGAAAGAAAGAATCAAAACGATTCCAGCATGTATACCTACTAGTGGACGGGCTTAGATCATCCAAATCGAGCAATATATCCCAAAGTAGCATAACAATTGAATGCAATGTTTGACCATCTAAAGCAACGATAGCAGCTGCAGTGGGTATTAAAGCATCTGCAGCCACTGCTCGAACATCATCATCAGGGTCCTCCAACCCAGCTCTACATGCAGGCAGAACATAGCCTAGTAGACCATGCAGCATCTCCTAGTGTCAACAAAAGAACCACATACATTAGCAAAAATAGAAACCTTATAATAGACCTGCAACTTGAATGCAAGGCATACAACGTAAAGGCAAAAGCTTTCAGGCCAAAGATGCATAAGGTTTAAGGGGGAAAAAACCAAAGAATGTTTCCAAATTGGTACATATCATGAACCAAAAAGAAAAAATAATTTTCTACAATAAAGACCAGGTAGATTTAACCAACAAAGTTTTACCTGTCGCACAGCAACCAAGTACTTGATGCCCAAAAGGCTACCATGACGAATTTCCCATTCTGGTCTACGCTGAACACAAATAAATTACAGAGCATATAGTCACCAAGCAGCAAGTAGAATACAGTGAACCAAGTGTCTCAGAAGTGGACTAATAGAATGTACTTACAGGACATTTACCTGCATTTGCAACAAGATATACAATGTCTCATAAACTAAGGAAGGATGCATATACTTAAAAGCAGCACCTAAAGCTTGGGCACAGGTTTCCCTTACAGGAGCAACGACCTGATCAGATACATAATCTCCAAAACTGCAAGACAAAAATTACACTGTCAAAAATAAGGATACAGAAATGAGGAGGATTGCTGATCATTATAAATTAAGAAGGAAATGGACTTGAAAAGAATACGTAGAGCCGTACCGGTCCAGTGATAATATACATAAGAAACGAATTGCACAATCTTGAAGAAATTCACAGTTTTTCTGCCAAGAATGCCTAGCTAGTTTCAACCAGTTCATAAGCTCACTGTTTTCAGGAAGATTTTTCAGGGTTTCAGAATTTAGAAAGTCCCCCTTCTCCCCAGATTGTCCCCTTGGCTCTAATATGTCAATAGCTTCTTTGGATGGATGGGATAAACCATCAAGATTAGATTCTGGCTCCACCTTAACAGAACTAAGATCAAGTTGCCCATTGACTGACCCTGCAGGTAGATTGCAACCACTATCGTCAACCTTTATGCTGATATTACAGCCATCACAATTCACAGGAGACACCATCGTATCCATCAAGGGAGGGGGTGCATCTTCAAACTTCATCTTTTTTAGAAGGGGCTCTGGCTCATCAGCTGGAACTTGCACATTCAAATCAATTTCTCTCTCTCTCTTCATTGTAATTGAGTCTTTGTCTTTAAATTCAACATTTAGTGCTCCATCTGGACCCAACTCAGGCATAAACACTCCAGCAGAAGCACCATGATGGGTTAAAATTTCTCTTAAAGCCATAACGCTCCCATGGCGAACCTCCCAAACTGGAAATAAATATTCACAGGATTATCAATTGGATGAAAACCCAAAAAGAAGGTTCTAAACCTAACCAAATGCATTGAAAACTTACCAGGATCAAACATATCAAGGATGAGTTGCTCAACAAAACTACGGAAAGGCCAAAGCCCATCTCCCTCATGCTCTGAGCTGTCCTCATCAAGAACAGCATCTGCCTGAATCATAATGATATTGGGCCAAATACTTAAATATAAGAAAAGTAAATGGGAAAAAGTACACTACACATTCATTAGCAAGGGTTTATACGAACACGCTCATCAGAAGTATGCGCACATATAGATCTTGGTGTTTAAATGCAAAGCAAAAATCAGAATTATGCATCGTATTATTGAAAAGAAAAGGAAGAAAATTATAATACCTTATTGGAATTGAATGGATCCCCACATGATCCCTTTGGTGTTGTCACATTTTGAGCATGGGGGACCTCCATATCTCCATCCTCAGACCAGCTTTTTGATTGGTCTTTTGAACTTATTTTTGCTTTTCTCTTTAACATATTCAATTCTCTAGCACTTGGCCTCTTAGAAATGACACTTGGAACCATACTTGAAACTAGCCGTTGGATATTATGTGCAGATGCAGAAGTGTAAAATCTACGGTCAAACCCATTTCCATGGGAATTTAATTTGTGAACAATAAGATCTTCATCTTTGATCATATCATTTAAATCCACAAACTGCTCACAGACATCCAAACCTGTGAAAAGAAATCATGTTATTACATATTGTATATATACCGCCAGTATCAAATATTACATCCAAAAAGGGCAAAAGGAAACTACATAAAAGTGAATACTGAATGCAAAGAAAATACACCATTTCTACAAATGTATTGTTAAAAAAAAAGGGGCAACCTGAATCTTATAACGAGATACTAACAAGCTAAAAGATAAAGATACTTCATTTTATCATAACAAAGACTAGTATTCATTACTTATTTTAAAAGATCACCACTCGCTAAGCCACTTAACTCCTTGGCTTGCTATATGCTACATAACAACTCATTTTTTCCTTAAACTAGCAGGCATTAATAGCAAACTTCTTCAAAGTACTACGAGCCATACATAGTTGTTTCACTTCAAATTGAATTTTTTATTTTTTCTAACACAGCTACTATAGTGTTAGATAAAGCCCATTAATAGCTGACAGCTAGAGAATAAGATAAGACTTTTTACTTGACAGCCACTGATTCTATCTCATACCTGCTTAGGATTAAAAGTCACAGCATTTCAAAGCCAAAAAGGCTCTGCTTCTATATAACTTACAAAGGGAAAATAAGCCGACGGTGCATTCCACTCACAAGCTTACTTCATTTAACTGGTTGATATGCACCAACTTAGGGCATCAGTGATGAAAGAAAGCAGAGGAAAAGATTAAGACAAGAGAAGACCCCAGGATCTCTTGCATGGAAATAAAACACATCTATGAACCACCAACTCCTATGACATAATGAATAACAAGAGTGTGTTTTTTACTAAGAGATACTATAAAGATGGCAGCCCAGCTTTAACAGCCAGATTGCCCATACTGATAAGTTGTGGCCCATTGTTTGAAAATGAAAATCACCTGATCCTTGGCCGGACCAAATAAAATCACCAATGTGAGCTTTACTTCTACAAAATTAAGGCTAGTATAATAGCAGAACCTTATCAGTGGCCAATAAAGATCCACCAGGTATAGAGCTAAAATGCCTTTGCCTACCTAGGTGCAAACAAGAAACACATTAGACCATATCTTTCAAAGAGCTATGCTAATCCTCAAATTAGAACTCGTCAAGTTCTGGGCTTCCCTCTGGGCATCTATAACTACTGAATTCAAAGACATCTCTTTCTTTTTTATTTTGCTTAATTGGGAAGCTTCTATATCTTAACAGGGATGCACTCTTAGTGAGCTAGTGTTTTTGGGTTTTGGGATATTTTATCTTTGCAGTTTCTAAGTGTTCTGTTTATATTGGGACTTCTCGTCCTTTTTTGTGGATTTGTAATCCTCCTAATCCTTGTACATATTTCTTATAGTTATATTTAATCTTTTTTTCTTAGCAAAAAAAAAAAATCCTCAAATTAGAACTCACAAAATCTGTTGCATGCCAAGTTTACAAAGTAGAACACTGCAATGTTAGGCCATGAAGAGCTATATTAAACCCCACAACAGCAAAGTGTATCCTCAAATTAAACTTAGTACACCTTTCACATCACTCCAAGTTACAAAAGCCAAAAGATCCAAGCACAATGTTCTCTACCAATTCCTCCCTCCAAGCCCCTCAAACCCCTCCCCCCCCCCCCCAAAAATAAAAAGTATCAGTGAAAATTTTGAAATTTGGCTGGCCAACCCATTCAAGCGCTGGAGGAGGTAAGGATAAAACATGAATTTCTAACCCAAAAAAACACACACACACCCTTTTGCAACTCAATAAACATCTAAGATGCCAGCCCCTTCTATACCAATTAATAAACCCAGCATCAAAACATGCAGTATTGACCTATGAAAAACCAATTGAAGTACGAATTTACTAACCCAAACGACGTTTAAGATTTTGCTTCTGCCGAGCCAACCGTTCCCTCGGATTCTTGGAATTATCAATTGCAATATCATACTCCTGCATGAGAACTGATATGAGAATTTGAATTTACACGTGCTTTAGTGTAATTTCCAAAAATCAATACAAAAATAATCAGATTGCAAGAACAACAGATGGAAGATGGATCACCTGTCCTCCAGATGCTAACAAAGCACCAAACTCTAAAACCTTGTTGAGGTCAAAGCTGTTATAATTCAAAAGGGCAAAAACCGATTTACATTTGGTTTATTCAAACGAAAACATATTGTTCAAATACAGGTATGCTTAAAAGAAAAAAGTTAAAGCAGTGAAAAACATTGACAACCTTGTAAATGAAACACTTGCTACAATTTTAGAATGAAAATTAGGCCATGCCACCATGTCCTCCACAATACCAGATATCCCAACTTCAGACATCTTTGTTTCCACACAGGAAAATAATTCCTTCAAAGTTGTGAGCTTAACATTCTGAGCAATTGCCCCAATAGCATGAGCAGCAGCTACCCTCGTATCCCAACTTTTACTCCGAAGATATTGTGATACCTATATTCAAATATATAGAATTCAATAGATGAAATAATGATAATAAATCCTGTATGGCAGCAATACAGAGGTTATTGCATCAATGATTGCCAAAGAAATGAGTTAAAAAAAGGTCACAAGTTTGACAAACCTAGAATAATTATATTAACAACTAGCAATCTGCTAGTAACAGTTTTCAATAGGAAAACAAAAACCCTAAAGCTGATAGACTAGAAAGAAAGCCTACGGCTAGAGCAGCAGTTTATAGACCAATCACAGGTTTGACAAGTAGAGAATAATTCTAATGGGAAATGGCAATCAGCAGGTAACAGTGGTTGTTATAAGACTCAAGACTAATAGATGATCAGAAGAGCTGTACTCTGAAATCTCAGCCCAACTTGAAAATGACCTCTAAATGATTATTGAATTAATTTTTTTGAGAGGAAATTTAGAAAGTTCTAAATAATCTGACATCTCAAGTTAAGTTCACTCCACAATCCCACCCCAAACGAACTACACTTCCATCTGTCAAAGTTACCACCCAGCCACTTCATAAAGAAAGAGTTAAGTCTGCCTAGATTTCTCTAGATTTCTATGGAGTTACTATTGAAAAAGCATGAAACGTCATAAAATTCCACTGAAATGTGTCTAACACAAAGAATTCCCTATTCCATCAGTATAACAATTATTGAAGATAATAGGGGAATTCACAAGGTTAGAACAGAAACTGGCCCCATTCCTGGCACATATCACACTTTAGACCAGGGAAAACATTAAGACAAGAGTGATATACTCTAGGTTCTTGACAGAAACCCATTAGATTCATTTACGTTAATATAATATTTATCACAGGATGTCATTTCCCAAGGTTTTCAAAACAAAATACACAGAAAGGAACCACAACCTACTGGAATCTGACTTTTCTCTAGTTATTAGGTCAGCCCATGCTCCCGTAGGATCAGATCTTACTCTAATACACTTCACATGCTGTGTGCCATACTCTGTTTTTTCATTAAAAAGAAGACTTGTACGCACTCATATCAATAATAGTATCCAACTTCAAACAAATGGGGAAAAAAAAATCAACATCTCGTCACTTCTCATCATTCATATTGCTTAATCATTGTAGCGAGCATGAAGAGACTAAATGTTGACTAATGGCAAGTACTATTGTCAGCATAGGAGATGCAACTTACAGAAGTTCAAAACAACAAAGAGACGGTGCACCATTTTTCCGAATGATCCAAAAATCATAGAAAAGAAAACCCAAATGGTACTGAACGAAATAACAACATACCAAGAAACAAAAAATTAAACAAAATGACACACATAAATTCTAGTACCAATCACATACCTTCCTCAGTAATGAATTCAAGTCTTGGGGATGTGTTTTAGCAATCTCCCCAATCTGCCGCGCGGCTGTAAACCTGGTTGCTTGCGTTGAGCCAGCTAATTAAAATTTTGGTTAATGAAAACTTATTCTCAATCACCCATTTCACAATACATTGACGTAGACATAAGTTCAAAACAGTGGGAACTAGCAATTGTGCAATTATACTGCAGATCCAATAATTCAAAATCATAAGAGCAATAATTAAACTTAAAAAAATAAAAGAAGGATACTGTCCAATAAAGTGAGCAAACGATTGAGACGTGACGATTGCTGAGCCATAACATTAACAAAGACAATACCAAAACGAGCTTCTTGTGACTAATTCTGCATCCTCGTCTATCATTCAATCCATCACCTCGCCTCAGCGACTATCAATAACACTGTGAAAATCATCAAACCAACAAAATTTTCGAGAATTAGTTTCGATATTCATAATGTCAATTGTTCTCAACGTGTCTAAAAACAAAACCGAAAAATGTTTTCTTCCTTTTTTTTTTTTAAGTTTGTGTATGTATTCTGGGATAATGTTGAAAATTAAAAAGAAAATAAGCTAGGGTTACCTTAGAAGAGCGCGAAACGGCGGTGACCTTTTGCGTTTCGGATGACGGATGACGATGTTTTTCGTTCTGGTCGTCGATGAAGAACGGAAACCCTTCTCTTCCTACGTGATAATATATAAATATTAAAAATACTAATATAGATTTAGTATTTGTTGATATTGCATTAAGGTCCTGAGAGTTTACATATTTTACATTTATGCTAGATAAGGTAGACTTTTTAATTTCTTACCTTGCAATTTTTCATTTCACCCCATCCATCTTTGCTTCTGAATATCAGTTATATCCTCAATATTTATATTAATTACGTACGGGGTCCAATTTGTTTATGTTAAAATCTCGAAAGATCTATTTACACAAAACAATATATAAATATGAATAAAGTAATTTAAACTCTGAAATATACTTTAAACTTTTTTTATTAAAACATTTATTGAAAACACATATTTTAAGTCTATTTGGAATTGAGATATTATGGAATTGAGATATTATAACCTTTAAGTTAGAGATTGCTATTAAAAAAAAATTATAACTATAAACAAAAAGTTAATATTATACAATAAATATAATTTTTCAATAATAATTTTAATAAAATTAATAAAAATATAATAAATTTTTTTTCATACAAATATAAAATTAAATTAGCTTAACTTGTAAAATATAACAGTTAATATTTATTAAATAATTTAATATTTACTAAATAATTTAATATTGTATCTTACTTAACCTTAATCCCAAATAAACTTTTTCTCCCTACTTGAGTGTGAGAATTAATTTTCATGTAATTTACTTTGTTGGGCTTTAATTTTGTTGGACATTACATATTTATTTGTATATTTCTGTTGAGTTTGAACATCTTTTTGTAAAGTGAATTCTGTTGAGCTTGTACATTTGTTTATAATTAAAAATAATAATCATTATTAGTTGGGAGTCGGGACACCCTTGTAAATGCCAAAAAATAATTCAATCAACTCTGAATATCATCACGCTTTTACTTTTTAACCTTTCTTCATGAATCCAACCAGGTATAATAATAATTTCTCAAACTATAAAACATTGAAATCAAACTAAAATTATACAACTGCAATGTTCAAGCATATAATTCACCAGATGTTCCCACATAACAACCTCTTCTGAGGAAGAAAAATAATTCAAAACCTATGCAGCATCCATTTTAAGCAAATAAAAATCTGCCCATCAACCCAGCTTAGGTGAGAGGTAAATTATATACACTGCATATCCAAATTCATCAGTCGATTCCCAAGCTTGAGTACGGTTCATAGCCATCCTGCCAATGAAATTATTACAGAAATTACAGCTAACATGCAAAACCCATAATGTGTTAACCCAATTCTGCTTAAGGATGCTACTCACCGAGCAATCATCATGTACCCGCCATATGGTCTCCCCAAGAAGGTTTGCAACTGACAGAATCGTCAACTGTGGGAAATAATTCTGCTCTGACACGGGAATGGTATTTGTTATGATCACCTCTTGAAACAGACCGCTTGACAACCTCTCGATTGCTGGGGGACTGCAAAATGAAGAGGAAAGACACAAAAACACAACAATGGAAGAAATGAAAAGTCAGCATAAAAACAATCAAAATAATGATCGCATGTGCAAAGTCCTGAGAATTGCTCTTGAATAAAGGTGCTTGTGATTTTGATTGATGAGGATAAAAGATATGACATGAGGTCAAATTTTAACATTCAAAGTAAAATGTAAAATTAATTGTTGTGGCCTAACTAGTGATAAACCACACTAATCTCAAAGTTAATTTGGAGTGCTTGGCTAAGCATCAACAATTGTACAGTGATTGTACCTTAAAAGCATTAATACATCTAACTCACATCATAAACACATTCCAAATTACCAAAAGTTGCCAGTAATTTTCTAACCGAGACTCAAAATTGTTGAAGGTATGTGTGAATCCGTAGATATAAAATTATAAAATAAAGATCTAATGATTGTCATGTCTGAACTGTACAGAGAATGCAGCTCAGTTAACCAGAAGTTATAATATGCAATAAAGGAATGAAGCAGAATCCTTGACTAAGAACAGAATTGAGATACCTAAAAACAGCATGTGTACTACATGCATAGACTTCCCTAGCCCCCTCTTGATGTAGCAGAGCTGCACCTTTGGAAATTGTTCCTACACCCCAAAATCTAATCAGTCATACTTAACATGGTAACAAATAACAAGATTGAGATGATAGCACTAAGAAATAACAGGAAGAATATCACGTAAACTGGTCATCTATAGCATGTTTTTTTTTTTTTTTTTTCTGTTTGACAAAAAGAAACAAAAAAGTTTGACAAAATGGATTCTTGGGAACTCCTGGTGAATTACTTCCTCTCTACTAAATTTTGCCGTGTGTGTGAACATTTTCATAATTGGTTGAAAAACAAAATGGCAAGAAGTTAATGGAGAGGGAGCAATGCACCGGCAGTACCCAAGATTTTTCCTTTCAAAGCTGACCAGCTGTGTCAATCATGTCGTCCACCATAACAGCCACCCTTCCCTTCACATCACCAATTAAATTCATCACCTGCAAACAAGCACATGCAAATATATAAAAGTAACAATAAAATATCTCTAGCTATATCAAGATATGCAAAATGAAAGAAACTTCAAAGATAACAATCATGGAGCATAAGGACACAAGCTTATAAGTGAATCTCACCTCTGCAACATTGTGCCCCTGACGTCTTTTATCAACAATTGCTAGAGGAGCATCTGATAATTTTTTGGCAAACGCACGTGCTCTAGCAACACCTCCAACATCCGGTGAAACCACTACTAAATCATCAGAACTTATAGCCTTACTGGCCAGGTAGTCAAGTATCACCGGCTAGAGGTGCAAAAACGAGAGAAAAAGAATATGAATTTAAAAACTAATATTAATATTAAAGAACATAAAGTAAACATTTAAGTTGATTCAATTATTTACTTATTATAGCGCAATAAGATGTCTCATAGTCTAAATTATACCATAAGAAGGATAAGATATAGCTTTGAAAATAAAAGCTCAATAAGTCCGTTATAAATCCAATCTATAGGAAAGGAATCTTCCAAATTCTATTTTAGCCTTTTCCTATGCCCCCAAACTAATCTAGATTCAATCATGTTTTAGGTTTTATGACTGCTGCCATACTCAAAATCCATATCTATGAATAATCTCATAGAGACCAAACAAATAATATGGCCACTACCTGACCGTATACATGATCCACAGGAATGTCAAAATAACCCATAGACTGTCCAGAATGAAGATCACAGGCAAGCACACGGTTTGCACCAGCCTCAGTTATTAGATTTGCAACAAGTTTGGCCGCAATGGATTCACGCCCTTGAGTCTGAAATAGTACCATTGAATTAAAGGTTGATTAACATGGAGAAATGGAAACCATTTATCGGGTCATAAAACTACCTTTCTGTCAGCTCGTGCATACCCAAAATACGGAATGACAGCAGTAATATTTTTGGCTGAAGCTCTTCGACAGGCATCAATCATTACGAGAAGCTCCATGATATTCTCATTCGCAGGTGGACAAGTAGGTTGTACAAGAAACACATCACACCCCCTAACACTTTCTTGTAACTGAACATATATCTCTCCATCCGCAAAACGCTTTATCTTAATTTTTCCCAGATCCAAACCCATGTAGCAGGAAATTTCCTATTGCATAACAAAAGTACGTTTGATTTTTACATGCATCAAGCTGAAGATATATCTGTGAAATAAAAGTTGGTAATATTTAATAACTATGGAGTAATAAATTCCAGCATTTAAGTCTTAACTGATGCAGCTTATCCATAACTATCGCATTATGTTAGTTATTAACCTTACAAATGTACCCTAAAAGCTAGAGTTGCCAGACAGCAACACTAAATGGAGCCCTAATTCCAAGTAACAAATTACAATCAGTAACTGGAAATTAAGAACCTGAGAGAGTGCGGGATTAGCAGTGCCAGAAAATATACGGAGTCTGGTGTCGTTCTTGATCATTGTATTACCTAAATGGAATTTTGAATCCAAAAGGTTGTTATTAAGGATCGAAATGCAAGGAGGTCCATTGTCATACTTCAAGGGCTCAATCACATTACACCTCTGCCACCAAAACCACATACACAAAACAATTAAATAATCTTTTTAAAGCACTCTCAGTATCAGTAAGAATTGGAGAAAATCAAATTACATACTACTCGGAACGAATTACGCTTGCTGCAGTTGCAGATGAAACTCAGGCTTGTTGAATAAGTGAATGCTGATTGCAGAATTGAAGCCATTTTTTTTTTTTTTTACCCTTCGAATTAAATCAGGGAAATGATTGAATAAAATTCTGGAGTTGCCCTTCTTCAATCGGGAAGAAGATATTTCGACTTTAGGGAAATTATCACTTACCTCCCTTGAGGGTTTTCGATATTTCACTTTTGGAAAACATTGAATAAAGAGGCATGGACTTCTGACTTCTCTTCCAAAGTCCAAACTTTAAACTCTCTTTGTCCCTCGCCCCCCGGCCTCGGCCTCAACAGCCTCGTCTTGTGGGCATTTTGGTAACTTTAGCTAGAAACAATTTTATGTAAGATTTACAATAATGAGCATTTTTCGTATTGAAAGTGTTCATCGTCATTCGTCAGTATTGTCCCATTGATTTACATTGTCGTGAGATTAACTTTGAATTACCTATTCTCTGAATTGGTTATCTTTAAGTTATTTTTTTAATTTTTTAAAAAAAATTTATTTTGACCCACAACGATGGTCAATCGTGAAAATACATTTCACTATTTTTAAACTCTTATTTTATCATAAATTTGAGGTTTAATCTCGATAATTTATTGTCGTTTGATAATGGTTCTAAAGTACTAAATTTGACACTAATGAATATTAATAACCACTAATAGGCGATGGCTTGTAATAAAAAATAATTGATTATAAAACTTATGGTTGAGTCGCCATTGTAAATATTTTAATAATTAACAAATTAATTTAAAATAACTACTTATTTAAGGATATTAAAAAATAAATGAAAAAGGATGAAACAAGACCATGGGGTCATAATTAACTTGCAAACTCAGGTTAAATTGGAAAAACTTAACCGATTTAGCGTTGACACTTTTATGCCTCCAAACGTATAATTGTACTGAATACATTAAATTTAAGTTTAAAATATTTTTAAATATTTATATTTAAAATTTATTTTAAAAATACGCAAATATTTATTTACATATTTTTAATATTTTATATGTTTTATTTTATTCCTTATTTATGTTTTATGCGGCTCATAATTTTTGCCCAATTGAGTCAGTTTATAACTCCGCTGGTAGGATAGACTAGACCCTCTCTACATGGAGAGCTTAGGCTCTGGCTGGCGCGGGCCCGTTTTGGAGCAGACAAAATACTGTGTGCGAGGTGCGCCCACAAATTTAACACGTGCTCCATAATTTAAGAATTTAAAATAAAATTTGTTTTAAAGCGGGTGCAATGAAAAAGTCCTGTCCCGGGCTTCTTCTAGAAATATGTTTAAAAGAATTCTCAAGTAAAGAATAATATTTTCGCCAAATTGGGCAAGTAAAATGGACCGGAGTTTTCATTGTCCGACAAGTCGTTTCGCGTATGAATCAATATCACGTTTCCACAACAAAGTCCAGCGTCGTACGATACGTGTCGTTGCATGGTTGCCGTTTCACCTGCTGGTCAAAATTGTTGCTCCAAAATCTAAGGCTCTGAGCAACTAAATAAAATAAAACAAACAAATAAAATAAAATAAAACCGCCACGCATTCGGAGTATCTCGTTGCATTCCTCCATTTCCCATTTTTTCACTCCATATCCAATTCCAAATAATTCTTCGGCATTTTTTTTCTCATTCGATTTTTAAAATTTGGTTTCATTTTTATTTTCTACAGAAATGAGCAAAACTCGTTGACGAAAGAGGTAAATTACTACTTCCCAGAATTTTTTTCTTTTAAGATTCAGTTTTGCCAAAAAAAAAACAAAAATGATGTTTTTGATTCAGGTTTGGTTGAAATTTTGATTATTGGATCGATACTTGTTTCAGATTTATTTCTAATTCAGAAACGAAATAATGGGAAATTTTTTTTTCTTTTACTTGATTTTGACGTAAATAAAACTTGATCAATTAGATGAGAATTGTTTGAGATTGAAGAAAATCTGGTTGATTTTTCTATGTTAATTTGGCATTCCCATAATTTAAACTTATTTGTGTTTTTTTTTCGTGATTAATAATAATTTAGTAATTAAGGTGTAATACTTGAAACAATTTAGCTGATTATTGGCAAATTTGTTTCCCTATTTTGATGATATCAGAAGCTTTTTGTATGATCCGAAACGATGTCGAGAAAATCACGTGGATTTGGAGCAGAGAAATCTCTGTCGCCTGAAGAGCAGCAAGCCAAAGTATGCATCAAAATATTGATTAAGATGTTGTTACTGACATTTTTTTTTTTTTTGGTTAGTTATTTGGTGGAGGTTCATTCTTTTCCAATGAATTTTTCTCTCTATTTTTAGTTGTAATTTCGTGTTAGTTTTGCGCATTTGCATCTTCATTATGGTTTTTCCATCTAAATAATTTGATATAGCCTGTTTGCTTGGATGCCAGAGAGTTCTTTGTTTCTAAAATCTGAAAAAAGGTAAATACGCAGGGAAATGTGTCTGGTTAAGAGTTTACAGTAATAATAGTTTTCAAGTGTGATCCTGAACTAAGTAAATATCAGAGAAAAATAAATAGTTGGTTTTGTTGTTTTCTAATATATTATAACCAGATTATATGTTTGAAAATATCTGAACTGTATTCTACGTTTTAAAGAATTGTATTGGCCTCATGAATGAAACAGTCTGGCGATTATTTGGTTGAGGATTCTTGCCCTCATTAGAGTTTGAAGGGAAATTTTTATTTTAGTCTGTGGAGTCGAATGTAAAAAACTCTTTAGGAGATCAACTGATTGAATTTGATTTCATTCAGATAAATGAGGTTAGAAAGATTATTGGTCCTATTGCTGATAAATATCCAGTACTTTGTTCGGACGAATCAATATCAAGGTACCTCAGAGCAAGGAACTGGCATACAAAGAAGGCAAGCAAAATGTTAGTAGAAAGCGTGAAGTGGAGGCTGGAATACAAGCCAGAGAAGATCGTATGGGTATGCATATATTCTTTCCAGTAGTTTTTTCTTTTTTTTTTTGGGTAAATTAATCTAGTTTTCTCGAATATGTAAAAACCTTTAAACAAAGGGAAAATGGAAAGAGATACTTGGTTTTGTTTGTGAAAATTCATCCTATTTCTGCTGTTGGATTGCAACATGCAATGCTTGTTCGGCGACTAGTTTTCTATTACTACAACATGGATGCTTAGTAAGCTTTTGCCCATACTCTTTAGCTGTGCTCTTCTAAACTCTGAACTATCAACTATGAAGGATAAAACAATAACATTAAAGCAACTTACAAGATAATAATTTTCTTTTAGCTGCTGGTACTATATCTGCATATTGCTGCTATGTATAACATTAAAATCACCTTTTGTTATTGCTTTAGGAAGATGTTGCTCGAGAAGCTGAAACAGGGAAACTTTACAGAGCTAATTTCTGTGACAAATTAGGAAGACCTGTTCTTATAATGAGGCCAGGTTCCCAGGTAGATAGATCCATATTTCCATTTGGTTCTTTCCTCTGCTGTTATTCCTATACTGAGTTCAATGATGAGGGATTTTAACAAGTTACTGTGTCAGAATTCAAGCTCAACAGAGGGGCAGATCAAGTACTTGGTGTATTGCATGGAAAATGCTATAATGAATTTGAACCCTGATAGGGAGCAAATGGTGTGGCTAATTGATTTTCAAGGGTGGACAATGGGGAGTGTGTCAGTAAAAGTGACTCGGGAAACAGCTAATGTGTTGCAAAATCATTACCCTGAGAGATTGGGCCTGGCAATCCTCTATAATCCCCCAAAAGTATTCGAATCTTTTTGGACGGTATCTCACTGCTCCTTTCTTTTATATAATCTTTGCTTGTCAAGTTGCGGCATTGTGGTTATACTATAAATCTTAATAGAGTCCTCTGGAGATGCTCATTTGCTGCTGAGGAGAACATGATTCAGACCATTAGTGAATACTGAATTTGTTTTTCTAATGAATGTAATTTCTTGTTTTACTTGTCCTCTCAACAATTTTGGCTGCTGATTGGAGGACCACTTTTTCAATACCTGTCTGGAAAGGAGTGAGGAATCTCTGGTTATTTCCAATGTCGTTGTATTGTCTCGTTCTTTTGCTTTATTGATTTCCCCACCAACTTTTGGCCACCTGGTACTTTCATTGCTTTGGCTTAGCTCTGATGTGAGACATTGTCTAAGAACACTCTTTAAGGGTTTCATGTGAATTCCGTATCTAGAGCTTCTTCCTCTCTGTTCTTTTGGGAGCATTTTCCATCCTTTATTTTTCTTTCTTTTTTCATTTGTATGAATGTGAAGACTAAGCAGTAATATTGTAAAAAGATGGTTAGCCTTTGAAAATATAAAACAGCTGAGATGGAAAAGTCGTGCCTTCTGCTCTGGCAACATTTTGTGTTAGGCCACTTCCCGTTTACAGTATGATGTACTTTACCATATTTATAATACGAGAAAAGTTTAAGTGAATTTTTCTTTCATGCAGGTGGTGAAACCATTCCTTGAGCCAAAGACATACAAGAAAGTGAGGTTTGCCTATTCTAACGATCCTCAGAGCCAGAAAATAATGGAAGCCCTCTTTGATATTAATAAATTGGATTCTTCTTTTGGGGGAAGAAACAGAGTTGGGTTTGATTATGAAGCATTTGGGCAGCTTATGAGGGCTGATGATAAGAAAAAGTCTGATTTAATGAACTCTGGATGCTCAGTACCAACTGACCATCTATTAGTTGCATCTCAGTCATCACAATCCGAGTCATTGACATCAGACCACTGTTCGGATGACTCTGATAACGAGTTAGATGAGGCAACTTCCACCTTGGAGGATGTTGATGAGAAAGTACCGGGGCTGAAACTCGGCTATGATGATGTTCCAAAGAGTGAAGCTGCAATGGCGAAACAAGTACAATGACTTGGGATGAAATCATGGGGCCGGTTCTGGTTTCTATGATCCTTCTTTACAAATTCTGATCATACCTTAATGCAATCTTATTCAGTTAGTTTCTTGAAAGCAAGATTTTGACCAAAATCTTGCTGCTATAATAACGAGTATCCCAAACTATTTAAGCAGATAGGCGAAGTTTATGTTTATGTACAGATGTCAGCTGGGAAATATGATAATTTTTCCAGGGTTGATTTTAGTGATGTCAGGAAATGAAAGGAAAAAAAAATTAAAAAAAAAATAACAGATCCTTCAATTGCATCCTTTCTATGAAAGCAAGTTTACTTTTCTAATTAGATTTTGTCCTCTCTCTCTATTCACTCACTCTCTCTCTATCATTTTCTTCTTTATTTATCTCGTCCTTCTCTTCACCAAGCATTTTTCTTCTAATTATTGTATTTCCGGGTTTATATCGTATAAAAAAAGAATATGAGGTTAATGACAAAGCATGGACAGGACAAGGTGAAACTACTGTCTGTTCCTGTCTCTTTAGCATTTTTCTAATGGACAATCAGGAAGCAATAACTCAACACACGAGCTGTCTCGTGATAGGAATGAGTGATGATGAAAGTCCGTTTTAATAAGATGTAATTTAGGAAGTATAGATTCATATTATAATGATTTTCATGAATGCAAGTAAGAGATTAATTAAAATTGAATCTCATAGTCAAGGCGGAGAGACTAAACTCTTTTTTACCAAATCAAAGTGATACACGATTTGTGCAATCTTCTCTAACCCTTATCGATATATATTGGGTTATTTATTTTTGGCTAAATTAAAAAAAAAAAATGTTAAAAGGAATGAAGAAGTAGTCAGATGTTTGAAATGAAGGGGTTGAAAGAACGTCCGTAGAAAAATATTAAAATCAAAGTGAACGAAGAAACAGCCTCACGGGTTACGACTACAACTCACAATTCCAATGGAAAAACCGCCAACCTGTGAAGAAAGAGAAGCAAAGAGAATTAAAAAAACTTTTGATTCATTCCACTTTATCCAAAGAAGCAATGATCGTTCCCACACCTGATACACATTCGAATCCTGAAACTATATATATATGTATGTGTATATACGCGCGTGTGTCTGTATGCGTGCATTAACCTCTAATTCGACGGCTTAGATTGAGTTATCATCAGTTTAATTTTATGTCGTAATACTCAAATTAAAAAAATTCTTTGACACGGTATAGTAAAATTCTTTTTGTCAGAAAATATACAAGTTAAATAACCCAGAAAAAAAAAAGAAAAAGATAGCAACTTTTTTGCTTTCTCGTTTGATCAGATTCTTTTCTCTTCTTTTTGTACCGCCCCATTTTCTCACACACTCAAAAAGAAATATGAAAATAGAAATACAATACAGAAAAGAAACAGCTTCCGCCCTTTAGCTGTTGTGTGTATTGCTGAACACTTTCTTTTTCGGTTTCAGTTGTTGGTTTGATCGTCGTCTGATTGCTTGGAATCTCATTTGATTCAATTACTGAGGTGGGTTTATGCTCAAATCGTTAAAGTTTCAACCTTTTTCTGTTTTATTCGATGCGTTATTTTTAGATTTTTCTGTTCTGAATGGATCAAATGCTGTCTGGATTTGCTTCTGACGATGGGTTGTTTTTGTTTTATTGAAAACAGATTGTTTTGTATAGAATAGTATCTCCGGCAGGAGGAAAATGGGTGTTGATGCGATGAGAATTGGAGTTCAAATGAGGAAAGTTATGTCCTTTTCTATGAGAACATGTTATGGATTAGTTTGTAACCATCCATTTCTTGTGGGTTTCATGTGTTTTTTGATATTTTTGTATAGATCATCTCCTTTTGTGTTTTCTCTTTTGGTTTCTGCATCTCCTGTTCTGGTTTGCGCTGCTGTTTTGCTTGGTACTCTTTTGAGTTTTGGACAACCAAACATACCCGAAATTGAAATTGAAATTGAAATTGAAAAGGAAGAGAAAGTTACTACTACTCGTGAGATTGCTTCTTTGAAAACTGGGGTTGTAGAGGATGATACTGTTGTCACTGGAGATGAGCATGTGAGTTTTGAAACCTTGGAGAGATATGTGGGAAAGGGAAGTGACATAGTGGAGAATGATCTTGATGATTCGATTTTGGTGGATGGTAAAGGAATTGAGGTTCAGGAAGATGGTGGTTTAGTCAATCGTATGCTGTTTATTAATGTGAATTCTAGGGAGATGCAGTTTGAGAAGCAAGCTGTTGAGGAAGTAGCGAGAGAATCTAATGATTTGTTGGCGTTTGAGAAGAATGGGGAAGTTCATGAGGAGAAGCCTCAGATTGAAGGAAAGTTGATTGATGGAGAGGTTCTTGATAATCTAGATTCCAATAATGGCCTTAATGGGATAGAGAATCCTGTGGTGGAAGATGGTAAAATTCCTGAAGAATTAATCAGTACTCTCAAGAAAGATCAGCTGGTTTCTACTCCAGATTCATCTTTAATTGATACTCTCAAGGAAGATCAGCCGGATTCTGCTCCAAGGTCATCTTTGATTGATGCTCACAAGGAAGATCAGCCGGATTCTGCTCCAGGTTCATCTTTGATTGATGCTCTCAAGGAAGATCACCTGGGTTCTGCTCCAGGTTCTTCTTCCATTGATGCTCTCAAGGAAGATCACCTGGGTTCTGCCCCAGGTTCATCTTTAATTGATGCTCTCAAGGAAGATCATTTTGCCTTTGCTCCAGGCTCGTTTTTAATTGATGCCCTCAAGGAAGACGAGTTGGGTTCTGCCCCGGGTTTGTCTTGGAGAAGGTTAGAGGAAGATTATGGTGAGGGCAATGGAGCTGATGGTGACGAATCTTTGGATTCTGGTTCTGATGGGGCAGAGAGTTCCTCACCAGATGCTTCAATGGCTGACATTATGCCGATGCTTGATGAGCTTCACCCACTTCTACAATTGGAAGCTCCTCGACCTGCTTGTGGATCTCATGATGGATCAGATACTGGTTCGGAGAGGCTACATAAGAGTGATGATGAGAGTCTGGACTCTGAGGAGGATACGGATAACCAAGGTGAAAGTGCTGACTCTGAGGAGGATACAGACAACCAAGGAGAAGGTGAAGATGATAATGATGATGACGAAGAGGAAGGAGTAACAACAAAGGGAGAAAAAGAGGATGAAAGTAAATCTGTAATTAAGTGGACAGAGGTTGACCAGAAGAATCTCATGGATTTGGGGACTTCAGAGCTTGAAAGGAACCAACGTTTGGAGAATCTCATTGCAAGGAGAAGAGCTCGTAAAATCATGAGATTGATGGCAGAGAAGAATCTAATAGACCTAGAAAGTTCCGATCTTCCTTTTAGTATTCCACCAATTGCAACAACAAGGCGGAACCCTTTTGAACTTCCTGATGATACCTATGATGATATGGCCATTCCTGGATCTGCACCTTCTGTTTTGTTGCCAAGTCGGAACCCTTTTGATCTTCCCTATGACTCAAATGAAGAAAAACCTGATCTCAAGGGAGACAGTTTCCAGCAAGAGTTCTCAGCGTTGCAACAAAAGGAACCGGTATACCGGCGAAATGAAACCTTCAGCATAGGACCATCTGTTTTGGGGGGCTCCAAGCATGAGAGACAAGACTTTAAATGGAGACCTTATTTCCTGCCAGAACGGTTTTTGTCTGAAGAAGGAACAGGCTACCCATCATTCCAGAGGCAACTAAGTGAAGTTAGCGAGTCAAAGTTGAGTTCTCTTCCTGATAGTGAATCTGTGAATTCAGCTGTTGATGAGGATGATAGAAAGTCTAATGAGCAAGTACCAGAACAGTTTTCTTCAGAAGGAATGAGCTATGCTACATTACAGCGGCAAATAAGTGTAATCAGTGAGTCAAAAGCAAGTTCTGTTCCTGATACTGAATCAGTTAGTTCAGCTGTCGATGAGGACGACAAGAAGCTCAATGAACCAGATGATTCTCGAGAGACAGAAGGGATCTCCAACATAGATCATGGTGCTAACCATGTTGAATGTGGAAGTAAATCCTCTGGAGAAGATTCTTTGGATATTGAACCGGCTGGGAACAGAGATGTTCATCGTGATGAGGTTGTAATTACTTTAGGGAACGTGGAGAATCTCCAAGAAAATGAACCAAGCTTTTCGGAACTCAAAGAAAATGAAAGTCATCTGGAAGCAGAAGCAGAAGCAGAACCTGGTGAAGAGAACAGCAGTAGATCAAGTTACTCGTCATTGTCAGAAGTAGATGAATATATATCTGATGCGAGAAAAGAAGAAGGCTTGACTACTTTGGAGAAAAACGCAAATGTTATTGAAGAATCTGGTGTTTCAACACATACTCTGCCTGAGTCATCAGAGTTTCAGTTTATGAGCGAGGTGGTGGAGCGTAGGGAGCCTGTTTATGATTCAAGCCCTCCAGGAATGGAGAGATTCCTGTCATTTACATCTATTTCATCTGACACACAGCTAGAGATATCTGAAATGACTTCACTTCCTGTATTGCTTGAGTGTGTGGAAAAAGAATCTGAAGCGCACAGTGAGGATACAGACAAGAATTCTGCAGGTTTTGAAGAGATCTGTGCATTGCCTTCTCAAGTCAATGCTGTAGATGAAAATGAATCAGTGGTGAGGGAAGTTGCTTTCACAGAAGCTAGTGAGCTTGATGTCAAAGAGGTTAGGTCATCTGGTGGTGTTCCAAATTTTGGTGATGATAAGGAATCTGTTGTGAGTTTGTTCTCTTCAGACACTGGACCGTCAGAGGATTATACGGTCTACCGGGGAGAACGCTTTTTCCCTGACAAAAAGCAAGTGGTCTCATCCAGTCATGATTCTGATATCCTTGTAGGGGTTCGCCAAAATCCTTATGAGTTAGATTCCGCAGCTCCATCTGCTGATTCAAGATTATCTGCAATAGAAGGGCAAGTGCCTTCAATGGTGTTTGGGCATGTTTTGGTGCAGCCAAGTGCATCTGCTTCTGAGACCGAAACTGTGGAGGAACGGGCAAAAGATAAGGTAGACCTTGTTCAGCGTGATCAGGATGATGTTAACTTGTCAAGGTCATCAGACAAACTGTTGTTAGAGGAAGGCATGGCAGACAAGGATAGAGATTTGCAGCATGATGCAGATGAAGCCCACTTATCAAAGTTAGATGCAGATATTAATGATGATGACTACCAAGATGTTGTTCAGGAGCAGGATCCTCCAGTTGTGACAGATCCAGTCCCAATGATCCATCTCAGTTTGTCTTCTTCAGAGGCCGATCATGTACTGGAGCTTTCATCAGATACCAAAGAAACTCACCAACTTGAAGAAGCCCAATCATCTTTATTGGAAAAGAATGATTCTGGACTCCACCAAGATATGGATGCAAATGGGGTATCAGCCAATTTTAGTAATGAAGATGTGCCTTCTGGAGAAAAGTCTTCATCTGAGTTGGAGAAGCAATTGTCTTGGTCAGACAAATCACCATCTTATGATTTGATCCAGGTGAGTGATGCTGCTGCTTGCATGCTCTGTCTTCTTGCTGTAGTTTTTGTTAAGACATCTATGTTAGTCTTGCCTTTAGTTTGAAATAATAGTCTCCAAGTCATATAAATATGTCGTTTAACTTAAAAATGGAAATATCCTCCCTTTATGTTTGGTCATGGCTTTTTTTTTTCTTCTCTCTGCACCAGAAGGACTTTTGGAAGAAAATATTGATGCCTTGAAAACCAAATGAGTGTACCTCAACTCACTAATAAAGGTTCTGATTTCATTGGCAAATCATAGACTCGTCAGCTTTTAATTGAATATATTGGAAATGCAATGTCACATATCAGAGTTGGCCTATTGAGTTTTTCTTTTTTTCTTTTTTGGCTCAGAAACAAAATAAGTATTGAAGTCCACAAGGACAAACGACAAAAGTCTCCAAGCCCAAGAACTGCAAATCCTATGAGATCAAAAGTTCTAACTAATGATAAGAAGAAAGACAAATCTTTAAACTCCAGAGAGATAGAAGCCCACGAAGAAGCCCATAAGGAAGCCTAGAATTTAACTCTGTCCCCTAGAAACATGTAATCTTCCATCACTTTTCTCTAAAAAATTCTTAAGTTTCTTTCCGCCCATAGAACCAAGGAGTTGCCTTATCTGGTTACCGAACATTAGGATATTTGATGTACGCCTACCTACATGGGGGATAGGAGTACTTGATTCCATTGCATTTCTTATATTTGTGGATTTTTCTTCAGAGTTGAGCGTGCCTGCTCTCACTGCAATTGTTCAATTGCAAATACTCATATTCATGAAATGTTTCTTATTGAAATTTCTAGATTTGCATGATCCATTTGAGTTGTCCACTTTATTTGTGTTAGTCAAATGAGCCATTATGCTGTTTGATCAATATGAGTATTCGTTTGAGAGCTAGATACTTATAATAAATAGCTAATGTGAGGCTAACAAGGATTGTTCTTTAATTTGCAGCAAGCACCTACCATCCTGATGGAGTCTATAAAGGAAGTAAACGTTGCCAACAATGAGAATGCATCTGATGATCATAATCACGAGGACAAAACTTTGAAAAGTTCCTCACACTTGACTTCCGGATCCCCTTCAACCCCATTCGAGAGTCCAGAATTGAGGTCACCTCGTGGAGAGGAAGTAAACATGGTCAATGGAAATGCATTCAAAATTCATGATGATAAGCCCAAAACTGAGAAAAAATCTGCATCTTTGACTTCGGACTCTTGTTCAACAACTCCATTTGAGAGTCCTGAAGATCAATCTCCTGGTGGAGAGGATATAGAAGAAGATATCCTTGACAGAATGGTATATGGGGATGCAGGACATGTCAAGGAACACTTTTCTTTAGAGGCATATGAGAAAAGCAACAATGAAGAAGCTGATGAGATAAAAGAAATTGATGAAGGATTGTTGTCAGAATTAGATACGGTCGGGGACTTTAGTGTCAAAGAAGTTGTTGGGAAGTCCCTCAATACTGAACTGACGCCAGCAGAGATTACCATCTCTAGTATTGAGTCATTGCATAATGATTCATTCCCACTAGAAACCAACCTGGATCTACCGGTTCTTGAAGCAAAATCAACTCAAGATATTGTCTTGGCATTTAAGCAACTTGAAGAAGGAGCAGATGTGGCGGATGTCATTTTACCCAGTATGCTCGAGAGTGAGGTAGTTAAGGGGGAAAGCAATTCAGACATACCAGTTGTTGAAGCACAATCTGTGGAAGACATTCTTGCTGTTCTGAAGCAAGTTTCACAAAGTGATCTGGCTGAGCTTCCAAAACCATTGGAATCAAATGATCACTCGGCTGAAGTAGAAAAAGTGGAAGTGGTTTCAACAGAGCAAATTGAATCATCCAGTGATGTACATTCTGGTATTCAGGAAGATATTGCAGAATCAAATGATCACTCGGCTGAAGTAGAAAAAGTGGAAGTGGTTTCAACAGAGCAAATTGAATCATCCAGTGATGTACATTCTGGTATTCAGGAAGATATTGCAACTGCTGCCGGTGAATTGAAACTTGTACCCAAAGAAACATCTGAAAATTCCAGTCCGAAGATATCAGATGATAAGAAAGAATACATTGTAAAAGAAGATCAAGTCCCGACTCCCTTTCAAATGCAAGGTCCAGTGGTTCTGAATGAAGACAAGAATGCAAAAGGAACTTGAGAAAGGAAGAGTTTGATGGGCTTGCTTTTCCTCTGTTTTCTGCAGAATGGTGGTATTGGTTTTGAGTTGCTTATTTATCATATCTTGGGTTAACGGTAGAGCTGCATTTGGGTTCTTCATTTTTTATTTTTTTTTTTGTCTTTTTTTTCCCCCATTGATTGATTTCTTCAAGAATGAGTTTTGGTTTGATTTCTTGAAGTGTGCAAGTTTTCTTGTTTTTGATATACCTTCTAAGAGTGTGCAGGGTAAAGTTTTTGAGAGGAGATGGTTTTTAGTGTTTGCGTATTGTAAATTTTGGATATATTAGTGATGAATGGGATCAGGTTTGAGTATATGCATTGATGGCTATTTTGGCCTTTGTTGAATCTTTTTAATCCTTGTATTCTTTAAAATATTATACGTAAGAAACAGGAAAGTCTTGTTTTAGGTAATGTCAAAATTATTGTATTAACAAGTGCATCTGAAAGAGTAAATTAAAAATCGTTAATGAATCGCGTACTAAGTGAAATAATGAATAAAAATCGTAAATGAATCACCACCTTTTAGGATGAGTTTTGAACTTGCCGGCAGTACAGAACAAAGATTGGTAGGAAAAGTTCCGAGTGATTTGAAATTTCTGACACGAAATTATGTAGTTCAAACTATAAGCGGAAACAAACCTAAAACAAAAATGGCTTTTGCAAGGGATGTATCAGATACCCTCTACAAGGAAAAGGTACGCTGCGAATGCCCTGAAAACGATGACTTCCAAGTTTACAATAATTACATATTGGTGTCAACAAGGTTATTACCGGTAAAATTTCCAGAAAATGAATGATTCCTTCATATACAGAACGTTAGTCACTTTTAACTCCATTAACTCTAAAGATTGAGTTGTGATTCATTCTGGCAAAGTAGGGCAGCAGTGAGCATGAGTAACTGTTAGATAGTGCTAATTACGGTGGAAAGGACCAGGGGAAGGAAACCAAAAAGACCGACTGCCTTACTGCTTCTGCTTTTTCTGTGCTGGGCCTGAAGAAGTAGCAGCCTGCCAAGACATTGTTCAGAAAACAAGTTTGTTGTTGAAATGTTCCACCAAGCCATTTAGGAAAAAGATATGATTACAGGGTAAATAATCTTCTAAATAATCAGAGGTGTCATGACCACAATACTTCTATTTTAAGATATGAAAGAAATTTGACATGATAACATTAAATTTTTATATATTTTCATTGTTTATATTTTTTCATTTTTCATCAACAAATGGTTATGAAAATATTTCTTTTTCAGGATTATAAACAAGTGGTTATGAAGACAATTTTTTTTTGGGGGATCATTTAAGTTTATTTATTAGTAAATGTTTACTCTTCATGATTGACGAAAAAAGCATAACACGAAATAGGAATCAATTTTATTTCCTTTTCCCATTTTTCAATTTTAACATAGCCACTAGCCTTGATTTTCCAACCATTTCTCAAACCGTAGCAATTTCAAAGAAAAGCATACTTACCAAGCTTGAGAGTTGTTCATTGATATATGTCAATGATCTCAACATAGCTTCCAGTGTGTCTTTAGTAAGCTGAAATTTCACCTCAGTTTCTCCTGAAGGAGACTTAGTGTAATCTTGCAACTGTAAACAAGAAATATGAGAATGGAAATATCATTGAGCATGATTTGTTGCACAATTTGTTAGAACAATAACAAGTACCAAAATACAACCACGATTTCTACAAGATGGTATTAATCCTACTTCTAGAAATTTGAAAACTGACTTTATGAAGATGATGGCAGTCCAAACACTGCTCCATATACATACCCTTTTATGTATCTAGGCAGGTGACCATCAATCTAAAGTGTGAACCATCATTTTGGTCCAATCCATGTAGCAGCAAAACCCTAAAATAAGTGATTCTTGGATTATTCTTACCATAAGAATAGCACAAGACTCGATTGCATAGCAACATTGTTTCTTAGACTGCAAATGTAAATTCTCATTACCACTGCTCACTCACTTGGGCACAGACATTAAATTCTTTCATAACAGCAGACATTTTGACAAAAATCTCAATCCCTTTCCAACATTAAATAAATTTTGAAATTAAAATATACATCTTATTTGCAAAGAAGCCTGCATTTACAACTTTGATATCGCAAGTTATTTACTCCCAAATAACCAACCTACTCTAAAAAATATTAGTAAAAACATAAAAAAATCTTCTGGCTGTTCATCATTCTACTAAGCCCATTGATAAATTTAAAGAAGACTATTTTTTGACTGCATACCTTGAGGCTAATTACAGCCACTCTATTACCAGGCTCTGAGTTGCTTTTCTCCATGGCCCATGTCATGGACTTGAGGCAGGGTAGACTTCCCTATGCATCAATGAGAGAAAGTTACATTCCAAGGCTAATTTGTGACAAAATGAGCATGCTTGTTGCTTCATTGCAGTTCTTGAAACTATAGCACAATATTTATTCATTCAAAAACCCAGTGCCTTCGTGTAGAAAAGTGGAGAGAAAATAAGACAAACTAAACTCTAAAACTCTGATACCATGTTTCCAGGGGGACTACCATCACGCTGGAGTGGCATGGAAGCCAAAGGTGCCACATTAGTATCGGCAATGACTGATGCAGAAGCCCCTAGATCGTTGTGATTAAAATTTGTGAAGGGATCATCTTGATGAGGCCACAGCGGAGTTGAAATCACAGAAGACGGAAAAGGCCTAAAAGATGGTGCCGCACTCATTTTGACATGATACGAAACACTGGTCCCTGACAATGGCTGCTGATTAAGAACATTATCAACAAACAACAACAGAGTTACAACGCGACAACAGAAGAAGTTCGTCCTAAAAGGGGTCTAAGTGACAATTTTTGCCAAACCACAGGGTGCCGAAGCTTTGCACATCTAGTTCACGAAAAATATAAATAATTTTCTGACTTTGAGAGAGAGGGGAAGGGCACCTGTTCTCGAGAACTTTCCTCTTTCCATTGTTTCTGATGTTTCTGGAGCAGCAATATAAGGTTGCTCTGAAGATCAAGCGAAAGATCCGGCGGGAACAGCTTCAACAGATCATCGCTCGTAAAATTCTCGCGTACACATTTTCTAATGAGCGAGCGAAGGCTTGCCACGACCTAATTGTCAGATTTTGATGTTTCATTTTTTTTTTCTTTTTCCTTGTTTGAAAATTTTAACCAAAAATATATATATATATTCCACTAATAATTCACAGCAACTATAACATAAATATATAAAGTAATTTATTAATTAAAATTAAACGACAAGCGAGAGTTAGTGAGTGAGTGAGTGAGGAAAGTTACGGGATCGACTTGGCCGGGAGAAGGGAGATTGAGAAGAGACTGAACGTGAGACTTTTCGGCTGACCGGAGACCCGTCTTTCTGGTGGACCATAGCGTCGTTAGTATGTTGTCGAGTGCTTGTTCGGAATTTATAGCCGATAGCTTGTGCAGTTGCAGATACAACGTATCTGTCCCCGTATCTCCCTCCATTTTTTCCTTTTTCTTCTTTTTCTCCCCCCTTTGTTAGCTGCTTCGGGTTAGCTTGTCGTACCGGTATTTGCTGGATAGGCTTAGCTCTTGGGCTTCGAAATTAGTTTGGGCCGAGCCATAATCTAATTACTACGTTTATCAGAACGAGTGAAAATCATACTAAGAATAAATTATTTATTTAAGTTGTAAAAAATAAAATTCGAATGAAATTTATTTTTATTAACGTATTTATTTTATTTTGAAATTGGAATAAATTATTTTAGTTTACTAAAATATCCTTTATTAATTGTTGTCCTTGATACATTTTAATAATAAAATTAATAATAAGAAGAAGAAGAAGAATATAAATAATAATAGTAATAATTAATAATAATAATAATAATAATCATAATCATAATGATGACACTAATAAATAATAACAGTAACAACAATGATGACGATGGTGATGATAAGAAAAAATAAATTAAATAACTAAATTATAGTAATAATTACTACTGATAATAATAATAGTAGTAGTAGTAATTAATAATAGTAATATAAATATTAATAAATGATGATGATGATAATGAAATTAATAAATTTTAATAATAATAATAATAATAACAACAACAACAACAATAGCAATAATTAACAATAATGGTGACATTAATAAATAAATAAGTTCCAACAATGCTAATAAAAAAAATTAAAAATCCTTACATAACATAAACATTTGGATTACATATCATTTCTTAAGGTGATTAGACAAGGTAAATAACACATGTAACAAATCATATTTCGTGGCCAATATATTAGTCGCATCATATATTTCTCCATCACTCAAACCTTCGATTTTATTGAACTACTTGGAGCAGAATCGACCTGCTGAGGAACAACATCCGAATGGGGAATATTTGACACACCATGAACAAAAACTTCAATAAAAGGTTCATTAATCGACTCATCTCATAAATTCACAATAATATCATCACCTTCACGCATCTCTTCATCATCATCATCTACATAGGCAGGATTAGCTCCAGTTACTCGATGTTGACCATAAATGTCAAACAATTTGTAATAATGAGAAAATGTTTTGTTGAATAAACCAATTGTCTCCTTTCTTTTCTGTAAAAATAATAGTGATAATAATGACTTAGCAATACAAATTCAAGTTAAGCAATAAAAGTAACACCATACAATTTAAAGCTTTGCCTTGACATACTCATCAAAAACATCTTTTTTACATTTTACCAGCATCCCAACCAAACTCACTACGAGATAACACATCTAACATAGCACACTATTTTTACTTGAACCATTTAACTCTAGACTCAATGTGAGGAGATGCTTTCAGACCACATTCTGTCAATTTTACTTCTAACTTATTTTCTAATTGTTATAAATACCCATTTTTAAAACCATAATCTGCCGACCACATGGGATTTTGACTCAATTTTAACAATGCTTCAATCAATGCATTATTTTGAGCGGTTGTCCAGTAGTGTTTGTTCATACCTCGACCTCTAGTAATTAGAGTTGGAATAGAACTCATCCAATTTGTTCAAAGAACGGTACAATATCAATGTTAAAGGATAATACAATATATAAATTCAACTAATAATGCAGTATTAAATACCAAATAACAATACAACATCCAAATCCAATATCTAAATTTAAATAACACTATAGTGTCAAAGGGCAAATAAGAATCCAATGTCCAAATTCAAGTAACAATGCAAAATCTAATGGAAAAAACAATACAATAACACATGCCAAATAACAATATAACATTCAGTGTTAAATAAATCGAATTTCATAAGTTCATAAATGAAGTCTTCATGAATTTCTACTTACTTGCCATGTGTTCCACATATCTTGGGCCAAATTTTGTTTCTAAATATTCCACTCATTTGAAGGCTCAATTATGTCAATTATTGTTGAGTCAAAGTCAATATTTAGAGTGAGTTCATCATTCATTTCAAGTTTCATATCATTGAAAGACATTTCCATTCTTATAAAGTTATGTAGCATGTAACAAATAGATACTATACGCCTTTGTGTTTTTATATCATAAAAGATAAGACTTCTTAGTATTGCTCATTTTTTCTTCAATAACCTAAAACGTCGTTCAATCATATTGCAAGCACTAAAGTGCTTCATATTAAGCAACTTTTCTAAAGCAGTAGGCTGGTGTCTACCCTTAAAGTCACTCGAATAGTAACATTGACATTTAAATGAAGAAGAAAACCATCTCATTGGTGTAGCGATATCCAACCAAGTAATAATAGCCTATTGAGTATTGGCAAAAAAAATCATAAATAAAAGTCACAAAATCAATTACACGGTCTTAAAATCTAAAGATAATTTGTTAAAGTTATTACCATGGAGAACTTTTAAACTATTTCTTTTAGTTACGACATCTTTCAACACTCACATATCATGAGTTGGACCCTCCCATACTAATAAGACATCAATAAATTGCATATCTTGTTAATAAACCCTCAAGATATTTGTTGCAATTTCATTTTTATTGGTTCTGTATCTTGGTTTATCAGCCTTTGAAACGTGAACTTTTTATGTATGTACAATCTAATGCTCCTAAGCAATTCTGAAAATTTAGATTAAAAAAATTTGTAATTTAATGTAAAAAACTGCATAAGTGAACAAAGTGTATCAATGCAATTTTATACGTACCTTAAAACACTTCAATGTTGGGTCCGATGAATTCTCCAACATAGGCTCAGGTTTTTTTCCAAAACTCTTTTTGGCATTTAATCATTACCTTTAAAAACTCATGGAAACATGTGCTAACTGTCCCGCCATATCTTTTAAAATTAGAAGTAATCACTCAATTCTTCAAATGGGGTGCTAAAATATACAAAAATATTATAAGCATTTCCTCGAGCGACACATTTCTAATACCAACTAAACCCCCTTTCTCACGAAGAAACGTACATAATTTTTGAAATGTTTGTCTATCCATTCTTAATTGTGACAAATATTTCACATCACTTTCAAAAACTAAACCATGTAGAAAGCTCAATTGTTGATGAACTCTATAGTGTTTTGGCTATGTTCAAATTGATAAATTAAACAAAAATAGGAACATATGGCAGCATCCACAACTATAATCATTTGCAACATCATCACCAAATTGTTTATAACTACCAAGACTTTCATTTTTCTTGCTGACAAACAAGTCATAATATATCTCAACATCACAAATTAAGCTAATTAGTATTAATGAAATTACGGAATTGAAAGCAAATTAAGCTTGCAGAATGTCAAATCATAATCTTCACAACTATTGTTAAACAATAAATAAGCAAATAATGAAGATTATTCAACAAATCATGCTAAAACAAATATTACAATTATAGAATAGAATAAAAGTGATACAAATTATAATCAAACTTTGTCTATCCATACCTTTTTAAAAATAATTTTTACTTGTATTTAAAAAAATAAAATTAGTTCAATTCTTAGAGTTATATATATTTGTTCAAAGACACATATCCATTTATTTTCTTAAATAAACCTTTTCATTTATTCCTTGAGAGAGAGACTATTTATGATATTATAATAATATGATGTCATATCACCATTCTCCTTAAGGTACAAATCAAAATGAGTAGCATGAAGAAAGTGACCTGAAAAATTATGGGAAATGTTGATTTTAATTTGAGCACAACCTCTTTTCCAAATTCTATTTATTTGCAGTAATTAAAATCAATTATACCAACATTTCCCATCATTCTTTGATCTGTGATAAGATCAATCACAAGCACTACAAGAATAGAACACAAGTTATCAAAACTGCAAAATTTCCCGCCCTTAATTGTATCACCATACAATTAAAGCCACAAACCAAAATGAGTATCATGAAGAAGGTGACATGAAAAATGATAGGAAATGTTGTGACCTTAATTTGAGCATAACTTTTTTTCGCAAACTCTATTTATCTACAGTAATTAAAATCAGTTGTAGCAACATTTGTATAATCATTTATACTTCATATTAAATGTCCAATATAAGGAAAAAAAGAAAAAGAACGGAATGAGAACTGCAATGTCATGACCTTTCCACTTTTTTTTATCAAAATAATAATTTCGGCATAAAGAAATTCTATCCTTTTAAATAAAGAAAATCACCTTGTCAAAATTACCTTCAAGAAAAAGTGAAAATTTTATTAAAATAATCTGGCAATTTTGGAAGCTAAACGTACAACCAACATCATGATATTAGTTCATATAATTTATAATATAAAATTATATAATGGGCTACAATCAACAACGAATGAGCATAAAAATGAGTAGAAATAAAATAAGGAAAAAAATGAAAACATACTTTGAATGATGATTGTGTTAACATATATGTTTCCATAATATTGATTTTGATGATAACAAATAAGATTAAAAATGATTAATCTTTTAAGCTCAAACTATTTAATATTCTTTTTAAATAAATCATTATTTTCACATTATAAATGTTTCATATTTAATGGAAAAATGATTTTATGAAATTGGTTGTTTTTCAAAGTTTATAGTTTAATTGAAAAAATTTTGAAAACTTTAAAATAAACAAGTAGTGCTTGAAATTTCGGATTTGGACCTATTTGAAACTATTTAAATATTTTTGGGCTATTTTATAATTTCATAAAGTTTGGGCGAAGTCATAATTTCAGAAAGTTGTGGGATTGAGAAAGCATTATTTAAAATTCTGAAATTGGACATATTTGCAAACTTTTATAACGTTTTGGGTCATACTACAGTTTTATAAAGTTTTGGGGTCAAACTGTAAATTTCGGAAAATATTTTACTGTAGCAGTTACTGTAGCAAGCGGCTTACCGGATACTGATAAACGGCAGGCCGAATTCGGGGCAGTAAGCACCAGAACGAAAACGGCTTACCGGATTCCGAATTCGGCAAGCCGGTTAGGCAAAATTAACGGTAACATAAATCCGGCTTACCGGATTCCATAAAATGGCAAACCGGATAGCCCAGAATGTGAGTAACGGCTAGTTTTCGAGCTCAAGCTATAAGAACTCAAATCCAACTCATTTTGAAGCTCTCCAACAATCTCCAACAAGCAAGAACAAGTGCACACAACATATATTGAGCTTCAACTTCGTGAATCATCATTCATTAAATCATCTTTGTTCTTCAATTTGTATATCCACTCTTAAAGAGAGATTTATTGTTGTATTTATCATTTCTCATCAATTTGTGAGTGTACAAGTGTGGGAAACACTTGGGGTGAAGAGATTGGGGATATAATCTCTTGTTGTAAAGGTTCATTGACACCTTGGAAGTCAATTGTAAACATTTGAAGCCTTGGGAGGCTTGGATAGTGAAATCCTCAAGCCGGGTGAGCTTGGAGGCGTGGACGTAGGCGAGGATAGCCGAACTACGTAAAAATCCTTGTGTTTGTTTTCTCTTCCCTTACTCTTTTAATATTGTGTTTCATTGAATTTATTGTTTTCGAATTGATTAAGGTATTAGATTGAATTGTTGTGTAGTTTGCTTAGGATAATTTTTAAAATTCTAATTTACCCCCCCTCTTGGGTTGCCTAGCTAGTATTTCAGATTGGAGACACTGGACAGTGATGAGCTCTCAAATCGAGATCACCACATGTGACAGAACCAAACAGTAATGGGATGCAATCAACGACGAATCCAGCTGGTGACTGATGCAAGATCGGTTATAAGCGGTGAAATCAAGTGGTGGCTGATCAGTGATGAGTGACAGTGTGTGTAATCGATGTTTAGTTACTCAACCGGCTACTAAGTGATGCCAGAGAGAGTGTACTGATCATTTTTAGGTGAGAGAGATGAGATGAATCAATTGTTAGATTAGAGATTTCAGTTTTTATTTTTTATTTTTTTATATTTTTCAATGACAAAGAAGGTATTTTTTAAGAACAAAAAAAAATAACGGGGACATTTTTGTCATGGGGAGGAATAGGGGTTGTGATTCTTAGTCCTTATTGGAATTACAAACTCAGTAATCACTCCTTATTTTATGTGGGACTCATGCATCTCATTCTTTTTCCCTCCCTCAATTAAAAGTAAACAACTTTTTCATTTCGATTCCTCCATTCCAATTCTCATTGTTGTTTAGTAAATACTTCATGAGTTGAACAAGACAACACTACATAGCAATATTATGCGTTATGAGGTAAACATTGTTGCCATCATTGTTACTAAATATTTGTGTATGGAAGAAATTAGGGGTAAGCATTTCGTCAGGGTTAACTTGAACCTAATTAAATTCAAAATTTATTTTCGGCTTCAGTTTAATTTAAGTTAATTATAAAATCCAAAAGAGCTAAATTTTGTAACTCGATCAGATTATAGTTAAGTTTGGGTTTAACTCGATCCAAATTTAAAATTTGATTGAGTTACAAAAAAGATAAGAGAAATCTTAATTAGTTAATTTGAAATTCACTATCTTTTCAACCTTGAATTTTAAATCTTAAAATTTAAAAAAGAACTTATGTCTAAAAACCAAACCCTAAAAGATCACCAAAAAACTCTTTTAATTTAGCTTTTCAAATATTTTTTTACTTGCCTATATGGTAAATAAAAGAGTAAAAAAAGAAATCATCTCTTAAAACACTCTTTAAATAAAAATAAGCATAGATTATTTTAATCAAACTTTTTTCTCTAGAAAAGTAATAGCAATTATAACACTTCTCTCTCTTCATGGATTATGAGACAATAATAATATAATACTAAATTAAAAGCTTAAAAGACTTTTCAAATAAGATTATTTAAGTGAGATAGTACTTTTCTCTCTTCAATATTGAAGAGAGAAAAACATTATCTTATTTAGAGAGTCTTTTATAACCCTTTTTATTGATGTAACTCTTCAAATAAACAGTAAGATCTCATTTGAAAAGTCTTTTAGTAATGTTCTAATACCATTAACAGTATGCTACAGCCACCCTTTCACAATTATACATTGCCTATCTTTCTCAATCGCCCACTTCAATTGATTTCTTATTGTTTAATCCTATTTATGACCACTAAATACTCTCTATCTATATACTAATTGTTAGAATTGTAAAATGGCATTTGTCGCTGTTTTGCTTTGTGATTTTTGGACCAAATAGCTTTGCTTAAGGGCAAACTGCCATGTTTAGCGCATTCCTCAACTTCACGCCATCCAAATCCATCCATCGCTTCCCCTTTTACTATCACTGGCTACCTATACTAATAGCTTTCAGTCAATGAGGGATTATCCCACTCCCTCTTCGACTAGTACCATAATGTTTCTGTTCTTGTATTTTATTTTTGACCTTTTTAGTTGTTCTTATTTGAGTTTTTTTTTGTTATATTCATTGTGATTTTTTTTTTTTGCTTTATTTGTTGTGTGACTATTAGATGTTGGTTGGTTTTGTCGTTATTTCTTTTGCTTTGAGTGGTGTTTTTGGTGACTATTAATGGTACCGACATAATATTTCATATAAAAAGGGTACTCATATGTCAAAGTCTTTGCTTGGCTCTAATGATGATGCAGAGGCTTGTCATGGGTTTATTAGGTAAATGACGACTTGTAGTGGTTTTTTGTTTTTTGTTCCTCTTTTGTTTTTTTTTTTAGTAATGGTTTTTTGTTCCTTTTTTTTAAAATAATGTCATCTTATACAACTCTGATCCAGTGACTATGTTGTGGTATAGTGTTGTGTTGTTGTAGCAGTTTTACTTTAGTTTGATCAGATTGTGGTTTCATCTTATAAATCTAAGTTGAATAGTTAGACTCATAAAATTTCTCCTTATTATATGAAATAATTTTCTTTTGGATTATGAAAGAAAAGTTTATAATGAGCAAGCATCAAGTCTTAGTTATCTTAAGTATTGTATTTGAACCTATTTTAAAATTGTATTTTTTGTTCTTGTAGTGGTGTATTAGTGGTTATTTTTGCCTTTACTAAAAAGTTTATTTTTCTTTTTTAAAAAAAAAATACTCTTTCTTCTTCCAGTTGTTATTTTTAACATACCTTCAAACCTCAAACTAGCTAAACTCACCTCTCTCACTTAGATTAACCACTGCCTATTAGCCGAAAGAGTGACTATCCTCGCATTACTAGCTTGTATGTGACCTATTATCATCAGGCCTTGTATTCAAGCTTATGATTTTTGATCGAAAGTAAAGGCTAGTTATTTGGCTAACTTGGGTATTTAGGATTTTGTTGATCTAAATTAAAAAATTTTAATTTTTAGTAAAAAATGGGTGCATGGTAGGTTGAGATTTTGGATGGGGTTCTCAATTTGATGTGTTTGTTAGTTTCTTGAATATTATTTCTTTCTTCAAATGAAACTCTTGAAATGGTCATATTGACACGACTCAAAAGTGGTTGATTATTTTCAAGTAAAGAGTGTCTAATTATAATGTAATCTAGTTAGTTTCGGGTCAAATCATAAGGAACTTAATACCTGGTAGTCAATTATTAAATTTAAAATAATTATAGAAAAAGAAATTAATAAGGAATAATTTAAATTAAAAAAATGTTAAGGTTTCGAGATCTACTCTTGGTGTTCAAATTATGGTCATAATACGCTCTTATATTTATATTTTGCATTTTTTCAATTTGAAAATTATATGACTAAGTCCTTAATTAATTATCCTATGAATTAATATAAGGATTAAGTATATAATGTTCCACTGCCTATATTGGAGTGTTCCGTCTATCATATTGGTATGTTGACATTAAGTCCAAATACTCACATAAATCCAAGGGAATTTGGACCTACAAATTCTAACCACTCTGTGAATAAATATGGAGATTAAGTACATAATTTACCCTCGCCGTATTAAAATGTTTCCACTACCATATTGGTGGTTAACATTATGTCTAAGCACCCATATAAATCAAAAGAGATCTAGATCTACAAATAAATATGGCATGAAAATAACTAGAAGAAAATACAAATGATAAAAATGTAACTAAAAACGATAAGTTTACAGCTCACTTGAGAGAGTGATTCAATCCATTATTTGTATCCTTGAACTTTACCATTCACCTTAACTTAGAAAATTAGCCATATTTGCAAGCAAAGCACTCATTTTTTTTTAAAACGAACCTGTAAAGTATACAACAACAAAATTGAGAACGAAAGAGAAGAGAAATTCTCTACTTATTAGCTATAATTTTTCCAAAAAAATTACTCTAGATCTACACCAATTTTTTCTACAAAACTTATCTCTCTAAAAATCCTACACTGTTTGTGAAATCTCTTGCCATGCAAATTTTAAGTTGATCAAATGTGGGCATTTACATGAAATCTTTAGTGAGCTTCTAACCACAACTCTTAGATGAATTTTACTATTACAAGCCAAAGATCTAAAATTACAACCATTGAGGAACATTGGATTCAACATAATCAATGGCTACAAATGAAGTCAAATTAGGACTCTCCATTGCATCTTTTGAAAAGGTGGTTGAACTATTAGATTGATAAGTGTAAATCTAGTGCAATGAGGTGCACGTAAGCTTAGACATGTGAAACGATCTCAGCCGTTCAAAATTAATATTTGATCAAAGGACTAACAATTCTTCCAAAGGCTTTTGAGTCTTTAGTATTTAAATTTCACGTCCATTTTTCCAATTAAGCATCATGAACTTAGGGATTTGTCTAGAAAACACAAAAAATCATACTTAATAATTAATAAAGATAGATAATTCATATAGGGATTTGTAAATGCAATAAAATCATTAGTACAATCAACATTGTAAGTGAAAAGTGATAATTTTAATCCTTATTAAATGTGCATTTTCTAGTGTTTAATCACCTATGACTTGAGTTACTTCTAAAGGATTATGCAGTAGAAGCACATGATTGCTTGGTTTAGTTTGTGTTTTGAGGAATAGCTACAAATTAATAGATTGGTTATTGGGTCGCAATTAACTCTGCTTCAAAGTCTTTGTTTTTCTATTTGGTGACATTTTACAATAAGCATTTTCTATGCGTATAAAATTAATAATAGGGTATGTAACTGTGAGATTGTGATTATTTAACAAGAGTTAAGACATTGACGTATAAGATTACCTCAGATCGTGGATATTAAGTAGTAACATCAAATAACCTAAGTTTGACAAAAAAAAAAAGGAATGATTACTTTAATGCAAACTTTGCAGAACTTGAAATTTTAACCCGAATGTAGCTGAATTTAATTTGGTGTGGATTTACTATTTGAACTCGATTGGGTTGAATCCTCCCAATTGAACAGGTTGTAATCAAAATAGAAATCTAAAAAACTCGAACCGAAACCCGATTTACCTATCCTTAGAAGAAACTCAACTTTCAAAATGCACATGAAATTACTTGAACCGATCAATGTGTGGTTTGGTTTAATTTAAAACCAATGCATTGTATGTACAATTAATAAAATTCTTTGTTGAATTCAAATATTTCTTTCACTGGAGAAAGTAATCCATGTTTTCTCATGAACGACTTCATTTGCAATAGTAGAAAATGAAAATGATAATTGGACCTCCAATATTCAGTATAAAAAAAACACAAAAATTTGTGATATTTTTAAAGTTTTAAGATGAAATATTTTAAATTAATATACGCTAGGGATGGATTTCTCTCATACATTAATCTTAGCGATAATGATTATATTTTAGATGAAAAACGTTTGAAGGGCATGAGAAACTTGACCCACTAATATAACAATCATTGCCCTTTATTACTACTTGAACTCAAAACGATTGAGGAGCAAAATCTGTTTGTGGTCAACGGAGCTGACAACTGGTATACATAAGTATGCTTTTTGATGAAAAAGAAAATTCAAAATAAGGATTAATTTATCCTTTCATAAAATGACAATATTTAAAACAACTATCAAATTATTATAAAATTCTACATATCCCTTAATTTGTTAAGTAAACAATTTTTTTTTATCAACATACCCTATTTTTAAATTAAAATTTATAATAATTTAAAAAATATTTTGAAAATTGTGATTTTATGGGAGATAATTCACAATTAACGCTTAGGAATTAATTTTAAAATGTGCACAGTAAAACTGTTTTTTTTTTTAATAAATGAATTACGAAACTAAAAAGGTTACTTTTTCATCGTATCACAAAAATCTAAGCAGGTGTACTTATAGATATATACAACAGGCCCCACTTCATTATAAATCGACGCTCATTAATTTACCACGTCCCCTTCTTCGATTTATTTTATCCCAAAAAAAGGGTCCCCATCTCTTTCTACGACAGGTTCCCACATCTCGCTCTCTCTTGCAAAATACAATCACGAAGAGCCCCCAAATTGATTTAGGGTTTTTTCTGTTAATTCTCAGGAGCTTGATTTTGTCTAAGTCTCAGGTACAGTACTGAATCTTTTACTTATTGGATTCCATCACTTTGTTAATTTTTTTTTTACTTTTCTTAATTTGAATTTTTGGATAATTTTACAGTTCATTTTTGCTCTTTATAATTTTTCAGTCGAATCTTTGGTTTTCCAGTTTTTTATCCGAGAAATCGTAGTGTAAAGTGGAAAATAAATTGAAAAAGAAAATTTAAAAGTTATTAAAAGTTTTGTTGGGTTTGAAGTTAACTTGTTAATTTATAGGAGACATAGAGTGAATGATCTTTTCTCTTCTGCATGAATGACAATTGGATTTCAAGAGAGTAATTTTTTTCTTCACAAATGTAGCTGATACTGGGTTAATGTTATAAATCTCTGATCCTTTTGCAAGCAGCTTTGTATTTGATGGACAGTGGTGTTCAGCGGGACACCATTTATTTTCAGATCAAGATGGTTTTTGTGGGCAGCTTGTTCAACTGTTGTTATTGATGCCTGATAGATTGTTGTAAGATCTTTTACTTTATAAATAAACAAAGGAGGTGTAGGTTTTATGGGTTTTATCCTATTGGAGATTGAGGTGGTTTGTGACTGAATTATTATATCTTCTTGTGGGTTTTGTCCACAAAGTGGTCTTAGAGTTGGGTATTTTGGTATTGTCTGAGATTGGAACTCACTGCTGCATAATCTATTTGGCATGTAAGTACACAATTTTTCTGCTTTCTAACGTTCAAAATGTGATTTCTTCTTGTATTCTTTGTACTTGTCTGAAGTTGGAGTTCAGTGATACAAACCATTGCATCTAATAGACCCTAACTAGTTAGTGATGATGTGCAAATCTCTATCCCTTCAGTTGCTCTTTCCAAAACTTGTAGAAAGATGTGTCTCAAAGTATATAAATAAGTCGTCTATTTGGGAATCTTGTACGCATATGGCACTTTGAAGCACCTATATCTCTCTTGTAAGGACTCCACCTTCTTGGCCCTTCTCATTTCAAATTATGAACTTTAAAATTATTTCATTATGAATTTGTTGAAAAGTGACCTTTCTCAAACACCTTTTTCGTTAGTCACTATAATTTGTCAACATCTCATTTTTAATATGCTGAAGCTTTCCCCTTGAAAGTTCCTATTAGTTCAACCCTTTTCTAGGCATTTATATGCTAGGATGTCGAAGAGTTGAGGACAACTTAGATCTTCTGTGCTGAATCACTAAGCTCATTTTGATTTTTCATGTTTGGTTTCCACAATTTATATAAAGTTTTATGGAAGTATCTCATTGCAGTTTGTAGATTTTTATCTATCTTTCTAATTTTTCCTTGATGATCTTTATTGTTTTTGAGGTGCATTTTGTTCCAGTCTTTCTCTTACTTTTCTTCCCCCACCCCTTACTCTCTCTTTCTCTCTTAATTTGAATTTCTCCCTTCTCTGAGTAGTAAGGGAAAACAAGCCAAGAAGGATCAAATTATGCTTTTCTCTTTCTACATTTATATGTCTTTTCAAATGTAGAAAGATGTAGTTGTAATAATAGAACCTACATTTATACTTTTGTTCTGTTGAATTTTAGCAATAAGTTTGGTATGGATCTTATAACTATGTGATGATCTATATCAGCCCTTAACGTATACTTATTATCTTCACATAAAGAAATTCTTGTACTGTTAATTTGTTTTTTCATTTGATGTCTGGATAATATTGCATATAATCATTGGTTTTATTATATCCGTGGATGTATATGTGTAGGTATTCTTGATGCCAAGACTTGGCTTTGGTTTTTGCACAGCATTTCAAGAGCGTACCTTTTAAAATTGTAAAATTGGTAGTCAATGATAGTTTATAGCACTAGAGGGGGGAAAAAAGAATGGTTGTGTTCAAACATATGTTTTATCTATTTTCTTTTTTCTTTTTAATTAAAGAGTAGCTGATACCCAGGTCCATCAACCAATTGCCACAGTTGTAGAAACTTATGTGATATTTTAGGGCTTGAACTTAACATTTTTAAAAGCATAAATGTGGAAATCAATGCTGAAGATGGTAAGCTAGACCTCTTAGCAAATAAAAATGGTTATGGAGTGAGCTGCTGGGGCATGAAATATTTTGGTACGCCTTTACGTGAAAATCTGAGAAACTCATCCAATTTGGGATCTAGTTGCAGAGAAATTGGATAAAAGATTGGAGGATAGGAAGAAGGCTTTTCTTTATTTAAAGGAGGAAGAGTTTGTTTGATTTAATTTGTGTTGTTGCATCTTGGTACTTGTTATCACCTCGTCGAATTTTGCATAAGGTTGCTAAAAGATTGGGGAACAAGCGTTTGAGTTCTTACTAGATGGGAGTTGGAGAAGAGAAAATAAGAGGTGGAATCATGCGACTCAATCGCATTGTAAGGGTGGTTTGGGAGTGGGCAATGTGGTGAAGAAAAACTAGGTTATTGTCAGGTTGATGGTAGTGAAGATTCCTGTTCGAGAGAGACATTATTTTGGCATTCATCAGTTCGGAGCAACTGTGGTCTCCAAATGAATGGTTGGGATTCCATTTAGTGATTAGGGGCTCCAGGCGCTGCTCTTGGGCTTATATTTTATGGAGCAGTTTGATGTTTCTCTGTAATGTGAGCTTTGCTGTTGGTAATGAGGAGAAAGTATGCTGTTAGGAGGATAAGCTAATAAGGTTTTATCATTCTGCTCTCCTTTCCTGCATCTTTGTAGGTTTTCAAGTTCTTTTATGTTTCAATTGGAAGTGTGGTTTTTTATTTTTATTTTTTTGGAAGATTAGTGATCTGATATTCACCTACATTGTAGTTCTTTAAGCTATAGTAAATGAGATAGCTCTTCACCAGCTATACAAAATCAACCTAAGATGCCACAGCCATATCAGTGACTGAAGAAAATCAGAGTATCTTTTGAGAGTTTCTCCTCAAAATTGATATTTCTTTCATCATATGTGTTTTGTAGGTTTTGGGTCTCATTTATAGTTAGCTAGGATAGCAATACATTTTCAAGTCAACTATCAAGTTTTTATGAGCATCCCTAAGCAAAAAATATATTTTCAGCTTACTTAAGTATGTGAACCATGCTTTCAACATGCCAAATAGAAGTGCATGGTGCAGGTTTTCCCCGGGAACTTGAGTGCACATTGTTGGGCTTGGGCTAGGTTCTTGTGGGCAACAGCCAATGTCTGGCACATTTCATGCTCCTGTTGGCGAGACTTGGAAAGAAAGATTCTCTAAAATTCTCATGTCTTGTGAAGTGTAGAATAACAATAAGTTGTTTTTAAAGGATGTATCTTTATATAGAAATGCATCTCCTATGTAGACTTATGCCTGATTCTTGATAAAAGATGGTTGTGCATGATTCTTTTTTGTTCTCTCTCTCTCTCTCTCTGTTTCTCTTGGTGAAATGTTCAGCTAGAATTAGTAATTATTTATTTTGACATATTTTTTTCCCCTTGTACGAATTGTTGCAGGATATGTAGAATCTTGTTGAATAGCAGGATGAGCAACGAAGCTTTTGACGGACAGATATTGTCTGAGAAGTTGTCAAAACTTAACAATTCGCAACAAAGCATTGAATGTATCCTTTAACCAAAAAGATAATGTGTATCTATATAAAAGGAGAGAAATCCTGAAGTGGACCAGATTTGCATGGACAGCTCAGGAACAACAAACTAAAATTTTCTATAATTATGTGCTGTATCACCAGTCAGCCCATCAACCTTTTAACAAATTACTCTCAAAAAGTATATAACTATCTTACAGTCCTTTTCCAATTGTGATTATATTTTTTCACTCCCTGCATCTGAGTGTTTCTTTTCGTTTAGATTGATTCATATCTTATGGTATGAATTTCTTTAACACATCTTCAGCATTGTCCCGATGGTGTATTACTCACCGGAAGAAGGCAAAACAGATTGTTGAAACATGGGATAAATCATTCAACTCTTCCCAGAAAGAGCAGCGAGTTTCTTTCCTGTATTTAGCTAATGACATTTTGCAAAATAGTAGGCGAAAGGGCAGTGAGTTTGTGAATGAGTTTTGGAAAGTTCTTCCTGCAGCACTCAAACATGTTTATGACAATGGTGATGAATATGGAAAGAAAGCAGTGACCAGATTGGTGGGTTTTCTCATATATGAAGATATCTCTGTTGTTTTTCTTACAGCAAGCATTAAATTATAGCTGGCATATCAGAAAGTGTCATTTATTTACCTTGTACTTGTGTATCAAAGTAAGTTATTTGATAGATGGATGGGTGTTCCTATGATCTCGTTACATCATGTTTATGTCTGCTTCTTTCTGTTTTCTGTTTAAATCATTGACTTTGCAGTTGTGCAACTTGCCATTTCTCGCCGAGGTTATGTTGTCCTCACTAGTTCTGTCTTTCTCTTTGTCTTTGTCTGTGTCTGTGTCTTTCTGTGTACCTTTCAAGTAATTTAGACGTGATATTCTTGGAACATTACTGTCGTTGTGAATGGAGTCGGTGTTTATCATGTTTTCTCATAAGTTTTAATTGGACTTTTTTTTCCCTCATCTGTTCCATGCCATACATGCAACTCTCAATCTTTCTATATGGATACAGACTGTTTCTTATAAGAAGAATAGGATGGTAGACATGGGTTAAATTATTGTCAGTTTTTTCATTTGCTCATACAATTTTCTGGTTCCCAAAATGCCTTTTTTCAAAAAAATTCCATATGCATTACTTTCAACTAAAATTTTGCTACACAAAACTCTTCTGTGCTAATTCTTCATTTCTTTTTTTTTTCAAAAAAGCTTTTTTGTAAACCAACTATTGTTTCACTTACAAGGTTTACAAAACCGGCTAACTAGCTAGCATATTATTGTTAAGATAGAATTGCTTAATATCCACGTGGAGTACCACTGTATCAAGATAATGCACATGATTTACCAACTCGCGCAATGATCTGTTGGCAGTTAGGGGAATATCAAACAAAACCTTATTATCTATTTAGAAACAATAATTGTTTTAGTTGAGGTTATTATCTTTGGTTTGGCGTTTTTGTTTGAGTAGGATTTAGTTTACTTGGAAGTAGAATAGGCTTCTGTTAACTACTATAAATCGGCTTAGCTTTGTTCTTTTAGTAGAGCATATGAATGATCTGAATAGATAAATGGTCTTTATCTTCTCTCCTCTCTCCTTCTCATTCATACTATGAATTACAAGAAAGTTGAAGAAGGAAGGGCATCTCCGCTCTGTATGTCATACAACCGTATCTAAGTGCTGAATTTGGGGTATAACTACCCAATCATGATACAGATGCATTTAGTTGTTATGAGGTGAATATCTTTCCTTGCATTTGGGGTAAAATGATGATGTAGTTTCATGCTAGAATTTCAATTTTATGGCTATGCATATAACATAATGTGAGGAATAGTTTTGTAAAGCTCTTCTATACAATTATGATTGTAGTGTAAAATCATGAATGTTGTTGATTTTGACTTAAAACAGAATTGCTTGGGCTTCTTTCCTATAAACTCTTTGTTCTCTACTCTTTTTTTAAATTATGGTTTCCAATTGCTTTACATAATTTTCCAGGCCTCAGTATGAAAACGTGAAGTAGAATAACTGGTTTTACTATCCATTTTTCTTTAGCTGGAACTGTTGCTTCCATTATACACACTGTCTACATTCCTAAGCTGAAGAAAACATCTTTTCCCCTTTTGATAGGTTGACATATGGGAAGAAAGAAAAGTTTTTGGTTCACGAGGGCAAGGTCTTAAAGATGAAATGCTGGGTAAGAATCCTCCTCCTGTTCCGGTGAGCAACGGAAGGAGCTCAAATCCTATCAAGATAGTGAAGAGGGATGCTAATTCTGTGAGAATTGTAAGCATTTATCATAGTTGGCATATTCTGTTTCTGATCTGTTTCATTTTCAGTTGCTCTTTTGTCTTATTTTATTTTTATGTCGTCTGATTTTTGTAAATGTTGTTTGCTTGACCATCTTAACTGTAGAAATTGGCTGTTGGGGCTCTGCCAGAAAAAATACTCACTGCCTTTCAATCTGTACTCGATGAACATCCGAATGAGGAAGTTGCTTTAAATAACTGTAATGCTGCTGTACATCACGTGGGGAAAGTTAGTGAAGATGTTGAAAATACTCCATCTCAAGGTAGTTTTTCTATGGCGTTACGTGCTTTCTTTTTGCAATGAAAATTTATGGGTGATTATTCAAATAGTATTGAAAGGAAGCTAGGCACCTCTGGTCTCCAAACAATCACTTCATCGTCAATCAGCATCTGGATTAGAGGGTACTAAAGCTTGTTGTATGAATCAAAACCTTAGCTTTAGCTAGTTCAGATTAATTGAATTGTTAACTGTTACGAATCTCTGTATTTAATAATAGAAGCAACAAATACATTATAGGGTCCGATAACTGCTGTAGATGCTAAACCCAAAGCTTCTTCATTCATTTAGAGCCAATGAAGAAATCTGGATTTTCACCTAGTTCTTCTCTGTGCATCTGTAAGCTAAGCCCTTGAACTTGTTGTCAACTTGTTTTATTTTTTCTCTTTCCCGAGAAAGAAAGGAAAGGAAGAAAGGGAGAGTCAAAAAGGTCAAATATTTTCAAAGTTTAAATGCTATTGTTGGATGCTTTTCTATTAGCTTAAACTTTTAGGATCAGTTGCTCCTCAACATACTGACTTTAACAGAACTCTACAACTGTATTATTTATATTATATTATAAATAGTCAGTCATGTATAGTTTTGTTGTATGATTCAGGTGACAAATCTGTTAATTAGATTTGTACATGGATATGGTGGGAAGTTTACCATTATAAATGTTATTTTTATTTCAGTTTACACCTTTGGAACTAATGGTTAGTAAAGATCATCCTTGTTTCTTATGCTTTATATATCTTTTTTCTTAAACCAATAGAGTGAAGTAGCTTTTCACTTTTCTTTTCCTTCCTTTTGTGACATTTTTTTCCCACTTCTGTAGTAAAGGAGAGCTAGGAGCCTTGAAAAGGCATGTTATCATGAAGTAGGGTTTTTAAGCTCCTGATAAGGTCCAGTCTTTTGGACTCAAATGTCATTAGTGCTTGCTAATTATTGAAAGGCCAAAATTGGATGTTTCATATAGGAACTGATGCAGCATATAGCAGATATTGTTAAAAAGAAGAAAGTAAGAAACTGAACGCCCTCTAGATCCAATGGTTTAAAGCGGTCTACTTTAGGAAACTGGTAACTTCTTGGTTTCCATCTTTCTGGGTATGGCTCGTGATGTTTTGATACACTGTGGGATTATAAACCTCGTTTTAGTTTCATGACTTCCCGTTGATTGGCTCCCAGCATCAGTACTTTCTTGGTCTCTATATTTACATTGCAGTTTAAGGAAATGAAATGGTTTCTAATTTTTGTGCCTTGGCTTTTATGCTTATTTCTATTAGGAAATCAGCATGGATCTGCATCGGTGGATCAGCTGCAAGAGCAGGAAAATGTCCTCCAGGAATGTGTCAGACAAATGGAAAGTGCTGAAACAACAAGGGCTGCCTTGGTTTTCCAGCTTAAAGAAGCACTTCATGACCAAGTACTGTTTTGTTTTTTCTAAAGCCTGTATTTCCAACGCTAAGTTTTGCAATTTTGTCTCCTTATGGAGTTTAAATCTTTCAGGAATCGAAGCTTGAGCTTATCCGCACTAAGTTGCAAGTAAGTAATTTTATTTGCTCTCAGAAGTTTAGTATTTGATTTTAAAGTGACTTCAAATCATGATAAAGACAGAGTGTGGTTGCACTAACTTATAAAATACAGTTTAATAGGTTGAGCAATTTTACACAATAGGTTTCTTGCAGAAAATAGCTCCTGATGTGATACGTTTATTGCATAGAATGAGATACCATATCGTGTCATTCAAAAGAATTATCTGTGGATGTGGCCAGCTTCTCATATGTTCTGAGGACTGTAAAAACTTTTTTGCTCCATTTTTTCTGGGATAAAGAAGTGCCACACATTTGGTTTAATGGGCTTTAACTGGAGCAGTCAATTGTGTGAGCATCTTGTTAAAGCCTTTGTTGGGGTGTGGCGGTAAGCATGCAAAACATATGACAAGAGAGCCTTTCCTGGGATAGGTGGATCACTTGTATTTCAAAACCAGAGCAATTATATGAAACAAAACCTTTATTCAAATAACAAATGCTGCAAACGAATTGTAATTGGTTGAAAGTACTTCACTTAGTATATCGGTTGCTGCACTAGGGAAGCAATGGGCAGGGGAGTAGAGGGGACTGGACGGGCATCCCTATACCCATCTCCGATGACCTACATATGTCCTTGTCTACATTAGAATTGCGTAAGGGGATCCCCTTCCCCTCCCGAAATAATAATAGGGATTCTTGAGGGTCTCCGATCCCTGAATAACCGGTATATTTTTTAATTCCTGAACTTAATTTAATCATATTAATCTAAATATATATATATATATATATATATATATATAATAAAATGAGAATAATCATGAATGGGTCTTATTTCATTTTACTCCATCAAACTTTTGGTATATATAATATTCAAATAATGATTTTCAAAACAAAATTCAAATAATATGATTTTTATACAATATTGGCATGAGTATTGTCCATGAGCAATGATACCTCTAGGCCAATGAATATAGCGCGATGAACGTCGCAAGCAAGATTGACGTTGCGATGAGCTGGGCTGCTCGGTTGTCGACAACTTGACATGCTACTGGGTTATGATGAGATGAGGATGAGCTAGGTGCTGACTACGACACGAATAATGTGGAAAGGATGAGTGAGACTGTGAGACAATGTCTTAAGAGTTTGATTTATAAATTGTGGGCTTTGAGCTGTGGTTAAGTTTAAATTATCTTAAATTCTTTATATTAAGCAATATTTATATTATTTGTATAAATATTTTGATATTTGTTATTTACACCAATATTTAATGTTTCACAATTTAAATTTTATTATTTATTCACTAATAATTCTAGAAAAATAAAATAAAATTCAAAATTAAAATGGAGAAATGGGAAGATGGGGAGGGGATGGGGATTCCACCTCATCCCTATCCCTTCCCCGAGTAAGAAATTGAGTAAAAAAATCATTCCTGTCCTTTTTCCAAATAAGAAATTGGGTAAAATTGTCCTTGTATCCTTCCCGAATGGGTAAAATCCTCCAGGGACCCCCCCCCCCCCCCCCCGGTGCATGTAGGGATTTCTACCATACCTATGCTCTACTAGTGCTTTGAGCTTCTTTTCGACAAGTGGATGGTGTAGAGTAGCTGGAAAATGAGTTATGAGAACGCATTGCAGCTCTTAGATGCAGTATCAGATGTTTGTTTGCATGAATGGGCAACTTTACCACCTGCTCTCACTTTTGTTTTTACATTTGATTGACGTTTCATAGTTGTAGTTTCTCTTCTGTTTGAGTTGGATCTCTCCTTCGTATTCTCCGTCTATTTGGGTGCTCCATTGGCATTCTACAGAAATACATCAATTCTCTTATGAAATGGTAACTTTAAACCTTGCGAGAAGTTTTTCTCTTACTGAGGTTTTACCTTATGTCTTCGGCTTTAGGCCGGATTGCAGCTTATCAACTATTTCTTAATGTGAATTGCTGCTGATGTCTGGGCGTCAACTTGTCTTCTGATGGAGAGGCAATCCAGTGTTTGTTAGGTCAGATATGTACTTCTGGTTGTAATCTGTTCTTTCGAGTTACGACACTTTGGAGAAATTTTCTAACTGGGGTATTGTTTTTTCTCGAGACATGAATCTATCTGATGCCTGTTTGATGCAGTGTGAGACGGATTTCATTTGTTAGTTTATTCTGGGAAAGCTTGAGCAATTGGTTTTCATCCAATATTTTCCTTTTCTCAGTTTAAGTAGTTTATTTTCTATACCTAATATGAAAAGTAATTCTTCGAGGCTATGCAAGTGTGAACTCTTATATCTATCTGAGGTGGGTGGTCAAAGACATTCTATTCTGTTTGCACATATGAAATTAGCTCTTGAGATTTTTTTCTGCTCTTTGAAAATTTGCTAGAGAGTTGGAGAAAAGAATAATAACAGAAAATGTTTCTCTGAACTAGTGCACAGAGACTATGCACATAGGCTTTGCCTCTGGCTCAGGGCTTTACAAGTATAATGTTTTGGATCATGAAATTCTTTATTTTTGCCGTTTAATGCAATTCTATCCTTTATATTCTATTTGGGATAGTGTCTATGTATTTGTGCTATATAATTACTATGAAATAATTTGATTTGGTGGCTACTTTGTTGGGATGAAACTGTAATGATTGACTATATTGTAGGTTGCCCGAGGCCAAATTGAGCGAGCTAGTGCCACGAGGAAAAGGCTGACAAACCCCCTTGTTCCAGGTCTTCCATCAACCAGCATTGCCCAGGGAATGGAGGCCACAAGAGGGGCAGAACCTATCCTTCCATCAGTTCCGCCAACAAGCATTCCACCTCAACCTTCTGTTAACCAACCAGTGATTTCATTTGCCCCACTGAAAACTACAGAGGAAGAGAACAAGAAAGCAGCAGCAGCTGCTGTCGCAGCTAAACTTGCTGCCTCTACATCCTCTGCTCAAATGCTTACCTCTGTTCTGTCATCTCTCGTTGCAGAAGAAGCTGCCAAGAATGGTAGCTTAAACTCTGGTGGATTTACGGCAGGGTTGTCCATATTCCCTCCGGAAAAACGGCCCAAACTTGAGAAATCAACGACCGCTTCTGATGTCAGCACTTCTGATGTGGCCAATACAACCTATTTTAGCCCCTTACAACAGCAACAAGTAACCAATATGCCAGTTGTACAATCTACGAGTATGCAACCCATGTCCCAAGTGAGCCAGATCCAATCTCAATTCGCTCCAGCTCCACCACCTCCTCCACCACTCTCACCAGCTACTCCACCTTCGAGTCAGTATGTTCAGTCTACTGGTATGATGGTTGGGGTTATGCCATATGGGTTTGGAGCAAATACACTGCCACCGCCACCTCCTCTGCCTCCCCATATGGCAATGGGTTTAGCAAGACCCTCTCAGTCATTACAACAGCCTCAGCCACAGCAACTGCAACAGCAGCAGCCGGCAGCAACAGGAGGATATTACCGGCCACCAGGCATTGGTTTCTACGGGCAAAGCCAGCCTTCAACGTCCCCTGTACCTCGGCAGTAAGCACCCGTGGACAAGAAAGCTGTCGACTATTAGATATTTCGGTCAGAGCAATCAGCAAAACATGCCCCCAAACTCTTTTGAGTTTGTTTTGAAATCATAAAGGCAACAAGGTCTTCGATGAACTGTGCTATTATGTAAATTAATAGAAATTTAGATAGAATTTATGTTAGTCCTGTCCTGTCACAGACACACACCACCTTAGGACTCTCTCCCCTCCCCCTTTCCCCACCCCCCCCCAATATGAAGTTATCATAGCTTGGTAGCTGTAACGACGTACCATGTTGGCATGCTACAATGTATCTCTGTGCATTATCTTGGATTTCCTCTGTGATCTAAACTTTTTAACTGGCTTAAGTTACCCCGTACATTGCTCCGTAAAATGACGCATGCATCTAGTCGTAACAGCAGCCGGTGTAACTGCTGCCGAAATTCAAGGTGTTCCACGTCGTTAGAAGTTGGTCTTGTAAGTATTTGCCATGCATCATTTGGTGTTATAAAAAGTGAACTGATTTTTATGTAAATCTGAGATTTTGATTTTTTTAATTAATTTTTTGAAGTATACAATTAGTCATTATTGAATGAGAACGTGAAATTAGTAGAAAATTATAAAGAGTTGAGGATGGTCAGCGTCATATTGGATATAAATCTATAATTTTTTTTACAATTTATTAGTTTGCTATCCGTTAAGAACGTCTTTCGTTTTTCTTTATGATTCATTAATATGCAAATTTAAATTTTATTGAAAACTTGAATTATTCTAGAGCAAGTTAATTACAGTACAACGTGGATTTGAGCCCCGGGCCAACTTAATTATTGAATTTAAATTTATAAATTTTCCAACAATTTATTAACTGGTCCTATCCATCAAAACAACATTATTTTTTTTTTGCCCCCCCCCCCCCCCCCACCACGATTCAGTAATTTGTAAATTACAATTAAAAAATTATTGATCTGCTTGAATTATTCTAGATCAAGTTAATTATGGCGCAACATGGTTAGAGATCTATTAGGTCTACTTTAGATTAAGTTTATTATGTTACATTTTAAGTTTTTATTCTTATTAATGTTGAGAGATATTTGCTCTGCACATATTTTTAAGAGAGATATATATTCTTAAGTAATTAAATTGAGAGACTAAACCACGCAAGAGCCACTGCCATCACAATTGTGAGGACGGTAGTTTGAGCCCCCACAAAATATTGGTGGAACTTAATTCATTCCTTAATTATGAAAAATAAATGAATAAAAATAGTCTTTTATCTTTTGAAATGTGAAATGCGGGAGGTCGATATTTTTCGAATATTAGAGGATTAAAATTTAGAAAACGCTATATAAGATTTTATCATAGGCTAGTCCTAGTAATTATGTCTAATTGTTTAATTTTATATAAAATGAGTTATGATTTAAGTAATAATCTCATACAATTCAAAAAAACATTAAATAAGCCCATTAAAGTAAACAAAATAAGTAAATAACAAATCATTTCCAGTAAATAAATATGGCGTCGGCGGCACGTGAAATGAAAGATCGCAGGCCTCGACGAATTTAAATTTTGGTTTATTTATTAGGTGAGCTTTTTATGTTTCTAAAAGGAGCGGTCTTTTACACGTTATGTAGGATCAGAAACGTCATAGGCCCAATAAGTATCTCCAGCGTAATTTCCGTTAAATAAATTAGTTAAATTCGAATTTCTTCCTTTTCCGTCTAAATAAAGTCCACTTTGCTTTTGCTTACTTGCTAAGTTTATTATTGACGTCACTTTGCATTTTTTTTTAAAAAAAAATTTTCTTTCATTCATCTATTTATTGCAAAACTTTGTTTGTTTGCTTCCCCCTCAAATTCATCATCTAACTATTTTTATACCTTACCCTTTTTAACCATTTAAATCAAAAACTTCTTTCTTTTTTTCCTTAATTTTGAATCTTGCTTTTTACTCTTCCCTCTTTCGGCTCAATTCTTGAATCTGCAATTTGGGAGCTCCTCGAGTTGCAGGCCCAGCAATTTCTTTCTACCCCAAATTTACCTCTTTTCTTGGTAATTTGTTTTTTTCTTTATCTGGGTTTGAGTTTTAGGGTTTTTTCAGAATTGGATAGTGCTTATTTAAATATTTAGTTCATACTGTTGGGTATTTTTTTATATTGGTATTTGAATTTGGAGTGTCAATTTGCATTTGTTTTTTTTTTTTTTTTTGGGATTAAGGTTTAATTAATGACATCAAAAACTTTGAGGCGGCGGCTCCATCATGAAGATGTTGGTGGAAGAGGGAATGAGCGTCTGGAGTCATCTGGGTATGATGGCTTGAGTGAGCCTTTGTTAGCTAATTATCAAGATGGTGATCAGAGCCGTTCTGAGGTTTGAATTTTGTTAGCATTGAACTACTGAGGCTTATTGAATACAAAATGAATGAGTAAAAAAGTTTTTGAGACGACGTTTTTGATTTGTTGTTGATATAGGGACACAGAGCAGAAGATCTTTGGGATGATGAGGAGAAGAAGGCACGCTTGCATTGGATGTTTATTTTCTCTCAGTTGATCACACAATGGGCGCAATGGTTAGGTGTGGTTTACTTTTGTTATGATTCTCAGAATTTCAGCTTCTTGCCTTTTTTTCATCATTTAGGAAAGACATGATCATTTAGTTTGCCGATTTGGATGTATTGGTACTTTCAGTCGCTAGTAAACTTGGCAATATGAAGCTTGTTTCTAATCTAATAGGCTTTGTTTCGTCTTGTGTGTGCGCTATCATGAGGCTTCGTGGTTAGATATGAATTTTATATTGGATGTTCCACAAATCTGTATTTAGATGCTTGTGCAGGTTGCAATACAATTCAGAGTTGTTGGATTAATACTAGTGAAACTTAGAAATGCAAAATAAAGAAGTACATCTGTTTATTTGAGGCAATTATATTGATTCTTTTTTCTTTTCTTGTTTTTGTGTTTTGGACTGTTAAAATGTCCCTATCTGGTGCTAGTATATTCTGATGATGAGTTAAGAGCACACTAAAAGGTGTTATTAAAAGATCACTTTAGTTTACTAGAGACATCAAAATATTTTTTTCTTAAAAAATGGTATACATGTTATGTTGTTTTTGAAATGATAGATGAAATTTAAGTTTTAATAAGATGTGAATGAATATTCATCCAAACAGTTTTAAAGCTGGATGGGCAATGTGCTGCCTGTTTATCCTCTGCTTTCAATAATTTTGTTTTGTTTTGCAGGAAATAATGCTTATATTGCCCTTTAATTCTTAAGTGTTCTGTGCTTTTTGACAATATTATCTAGGAGGTTATGTGTTTTGTTTACTAAAGGTTTTGCTCTTTTGGCTTTTGTAGCTAATATTGTATTTGGATCTGGGTCACTTATTGGCAGAATTTTGCCTCTAACTTCTGGCACCCAAAACGGAATAAGCGAGAAGCTTTTCCTACCTTCTCTTACTCCTTTACAGGTATGTGGTATATGTACTTAATATACCCCACCAAGGCCAATATAGTTATTTTATTTCCTGGGAGAAAACTGTATCATGAAATATGTGGAGAGAAATATGAGTATTTCAGAATTTCTCTGCTTGAATTTCTATAGTTTTGAAATAAAAAGGATGGATATAACTTACTTCTATAATTGATGTCAATTCAGGAAGAAAGGCTTAGATATTTACAACAGAGGCTGGAAGTCCCCTTCGATGGATCACAAGTAGAGCATCAAGTAGGTTTCATTCAATTTTTCTCCATTGTTTTCATTTATTAGTTAGTAGTTGGTCTCAGTGTCTTCTTTTTATGCTTCAGTCAAAAATATCCTTGAAAGTAAACTTATCTAGACCTACGCTGTCAATTAAGTAGTAGAGAATTAAGATGAAAAACCATGCTGATGTGGTAATTAAGATGTGGCAGAAAAAGAGAACTTTAACCTTAACCTGAGTGTGGATGCACTTTAGGGAGCAAGTAAACATGTTTGTTACTTCGTTTAATATCACTTTGCTGTTATCAAAAAATAAAAAGGCGTGTAGTCAATCATTGAACCTCAACCTAACCATATTAGTGATTTAGAATCTCTGGTGTGCTTCTAAAGCTAGCTTGAGATTCAAATTTAATAGTGTCATGCAAGTTTGAGTTTTTATTTTACTTTCTTTCAAATATCTGATAAAAATTTGAACCTTTGTGCAGGATGCACTTAAACAGCTATGGAGGTTAGCTTATCCTGGTAGAGAGTTGCCACCTCTGAAATCGGAGCTCTGGAAAGAAATGGGATGGCAAGGGACAGACCCTTCAACTGATTTTCGGTATGTAGCAGAAGCTTCTTGGAATTAACTATTAATTATATATCGTTGGTATTGATTGTGAGGTATGGAATATGCTAATGCATTTTTACCATTATTTGAAGGGGTGGAGGATTTATATCACTGGAGAATCTTATATTTTTCGCTAAGAAGTATCCGGTTTGTCCCTTTCTTGAAATTGACATGGATCTCTTTTATTTGAAGCAGTTGAGATTTTATTATCTTTTGCTGGAAGTAGTTGGGAGGGTAATTTTTTGTTGGATTGCTATGTATAATATGTTTGCTACATGAATCTCTACCACTAGAGAATCATGGTACATTGCTTGCACATCTTTAGTAGGAGTAATATCTTGAATGCTTGGTTTGAAGCATGGGGATACTTTTCTCATGATATGTTGTGGTTCTGAATATAAATAGAAGTCTATAATGTAGTCAAAAAGTGGTAATACCAGTGAGACGCTGATTGGAAAGAAATAAGATCTGGGTAAGAAGACTATCCAAAGTTTATTGTGATCGGGGAATACTTTATCTCGAAATAATTTCTAAGATTCTGTTAAACTTTGTGAAGACTTATTTGTTTATCTTGGAATCATACCTAATATTCTGTTAATGTTCAATACTTGTAGAAGCCTATTAATTGTATGGGGTTGTACTTGTTCCCTTTTTTGGTTTCTGAGCTTTTCGATTGTTATTTGCATTAACCAAGAGGAAAGTGAGGACTTTGGTGGTGGTTGCCCTTACAAGGCAATTAAATTTGATGGTTAGTAATTTGGTCTTATTCAACAGGACTCTTTTCAGAGATTGTTACACAAACAAGACGGAACAAGAGCAGAATGGGAGTATCCCTTTGCTGTTGCTGGCATCAACATTTCTTTTATGTTAATACAGATGTTGGATCTTCAATCAGGTAATTAAAGTTCTGAATAAGTAACATTTATTGTAATCGTTGCGGTTCACTCCTCGATCCTGAAAGGCTGGGAAACGGCAAAGCCACCCCAGTCAATCAAGAGGAGCCTTGGTTCCAAGCGTCCCCTTAAGAAATCAACTTGCTCATCCAACATCTGACCAGCCATATTTTATTAAACACACTTAACTTTGTGCTATATTCTGCACTTCCACTTGGTGTCTTCATATTGTTGAAATTTACGTGCAGGAAAGCCATCTTCTTCAGCTGGTATCCGCTTTCTAGAACTGCTTGAGAAAGACGAAATGGCATTCGACAACCTTTATTGTGTGGCCTTTCGAATGATGGATGCTCAATGGCTTGCAAAACGGGCTTCATATATGGAATTTAACGTAAACTTAACCTAGCATCCTCCACTTTATGGATATATATATATTTTTTACATGAACCATGATTTAGGCTTAATTGTTGTTATATGCTTTTTTTTTTTTCCAGGATGTATTGAAGTCTACAAGAGCACAATTAGAGCGCGAGCTTAAACTCGAAGATGTTTCTTGTGTACGAGATTTACCCGCATACAATCTGTTGCATAGATAGATAGGTAGATGATCAAATTTGCATGTTTTGAATTGTGAAATAAAAACATCAGCTGTAAAGGTTGTTTATTTGAACTGTTGCTGCCATAATCTCTGTAACATTGCAAATTATATAGTTGGTATCATAGAAAGATATATATTTGTTGAACTAATTTGGTTTCAGGATCATTTTTTTAAATTATCAAGATCCGAAATCTCTTTTAGATCTCATTTGTAAATAATCATTTAATGTTTTAAAGGGTAATACTAAAATTTTACAACAATTAAAATTATTTATGACTCACTTTATATAAATAAAAAATTCCAGATAATACTTAAAAGTTTGACCTTTTTTTTTCCTTCAAAAGAACAAAAATTAGGTTACGAATATTTTCAAATTAGCTTTAAATAATATAGATATATAAATAGTATTTAATTAACACCAATCCATTATTATTTGAAATCTAGTAATTTTATTTCACAGTAGCAATGAAAAAAAGAATTAAAAAAAAAACGATTCTTTCTATTTGGAATGGCCATGCGTATAATTCCTATTATTTTGGAGAGGTGCACAAGACCGAAATTTCAGCACTACCGTATCGGGGAATTAAAATCCCATAGTTGCATGATTAGCTAATGCCACTCACAGAACTTCTTACAACACCAAATATCTAATCTCGAGTGGAAACAAACTGGGGGTTAGGGTTATTCGTAACCGTCTATTAAATGTAAGGACTTCTTACCCAACTCGCAAGTTCACCCGCGTTTCTCGGAGTTGCCTTAGGAAATTGTTACTTGTAATCCAAGCCACTTAACTTCACTTCACTTCGCTCTTCCATATGTTATAAGGAAACTTTAACACCCGCGCTTCTTACCACTTCTGCTCTAATTCTCTAACCCTATCTTTGCTTCTCTCTCAACTTCCGTGTTCTTTGTTTTCAATAATTCACCGAAAAACTTTCCTCCATCAATCATCAACCAACCAATCAACCAACCCACCATTGAATTAACCCTCTTCTCCTCAAACAAAATGCAAGAACACAGACCCTTTCTTCCACATGGCTTCCAGTTCAGACCATCCGATGAAGAACTCATCGAACATTATCTCAAGAAGAAAGTTTCGGGAATATTCATCCCTCTTGCTGAGTATTTCATCAGGGATTGTAATCTTTACGAGAAAAAACCCTCTGAGATTTGGGATTCACATGGAGGACCCTTCTTAAATGCTGATGAGGATCTTTATTTCTTCACCCAATTGAAGAAAAAGTCTTCCAAGGGTTCCAGAATTGATCGCAAAGTCGGATCTTCTGGTGGTACATGGCAAGGGGAGGATGCTGGTAAAGATATAGTAAGCGGCCAATCCAAAATTAAAATCGGCTCCAAGAAGCGGTTTCGTTACGAAAAACAAGGTTGTGAGGATCACGGGGCTTGGATCATGCACGAGTACACTCTACATATGCCCAAGAATCAAGCTACCAATTATGTGCTTTGCAGGCTCCGAAAGAATCAACCAACTGGCCATGATATTATGAAGAACGGTTCTGCAAAGAAAAGAAAGCTGAAGGGTTTTCAAGACAACAGCAATCAATCCGAACAAGTAGCAGATATTGAGATGGATAGGCTGTTGACCCACCAACAGAATCAACAACAGAACTGTATGGATTATCAAGAAGTAAGCTGGAGCAGTTCTGACATGATGAGTGAGCAGAGCTTAGCTGGTGGAATGGGGCTTGCAAGCAGTGTTTACGAGCCATCCATGGAGATGATGATGAGTCATTTTGATCAGATGATATGTAACCAACAATATGACTCCGAGAACAACATGCTTCAGGGTGGAGAAACTGGAGAGAATTATCATTGTCATTCGGAGAGTATCGTTGAAGTGCCCATGGCGGTGCCCGAATCATTGGTGCAACACGAAGACAGTGATGGACTACCTGAGTTAATTGAGGAAGACTATTCTTTTCTGGAAGACTTACTTCAAGAACCAATAGGGGATGTGCGCGGTTCATTCGGCTTGATGCTGGACTTGGATGATCTCTTGTCATAAATGATTGGATTATGACTTCGATTTGTATTGTAACTGTAACAACTTTTCCCCATTTACTTTAATCCTTTCTTCGTATATATTCGTATTGTTCAGTTTCTCATTTTCTTTGTTCTCTTGAACTTCAATGAGTATGTTTCTGCAAGCTGATAACAGGCAAAGGCACTTGGTTTGCATTTAAGCCAAAATCATCATTAATTAGTTCCAATCAGTAAATCTGATGGTTCATTCTCTTATTCCATTTATTTATTTACAACTGAGTTCGTAAAAAATGATTGTTTTGAGAATACAGATAAAAATGATGCGCTAATTAGAATCTTTCTAAAATTCTACTTCTTAATTTTCATGAAGCACAGAATTTTGTTCCTTGTCTAATAGTATTTGGCAGCTTATCATACTGTCAATCAATCCTTCAGTAAACCCTTCCACAAATTTTTATATATGCATATATATATTTAAGATTTTATAGGTACAAGATGCAATGGGCTTGTATCACTTGGCTGAGTTTCTGTTCATGAATAAATGAATTTGCATGATTGATAATATCGTTTTGTTTACGTGAACGGTATTTTAGGTCTCCCAAATTTAGCATTTTTATGCAATTTAGAGCCGAACTTTTGGAGATTTAACACGTTCAAATAGTTATGTTTTCATCTTTTTTTTTTTTTGTGTGTGTGTGTGTGTAAAAAAAGGAACAATTGTTTCTTTACAGTCAAGCTAATGAAGAAAAAATTCTTGATACCAAACAAAGTTATAAGCGAATCTGATGCCCTTATTACAAAAAGAGTCAACGTTATTCACACAAAATTCAGCTAAAGCTGGTTAGAAGCTTATAGCCATGGAGAAAACCTAGCACATTAAAAAAATTTGTAGTCATTAAATATGTTTATTATTAAACATATTTATAAGTTCTATCCTTGAAATACTAGAAGAATGACAGTTGGACCCTTAATTATTTTTTATTTATTTTACCAAGAGTTTTTTTTGAAAAATTAAATAAGTATGAATTTAACTGAAGTCCAAATGAATATGAATACAAATATTTGGATGACCTATTTTATTTTTAAAGATCTGAACATAGGTACTTTTTATTTATTTTTATAAAATAAAAAAGAAAACATGGGTATTTGATGTTTATATCCTTATAAGTCAAAACGAATAAAGATATTTGGTTTTATATTTTAAGAAATAAGTATATTTGATAGAGATATTTCTAGATATAGTTTTTACTTTCCATTAAGACATATTTCCATTTAGATAAAAGTCACACAAGTTAATATAAATGTTTTTACATAAAAATGTCTGAAAATCATACATAAGTTATAAAAAATAAACAAGTAAACTTAAAAAATATCTGAAATTAATAAAATTTCAAGCTTCGGATGTTTAACAAATAATCTTTTATTTGAAGCAGTTGAGATTTTATTAACAATGATCTTTTGCTGGAAGTAGTTGGGAGGGTAATTTTGTGTTGGATTGCTATGTATAATGTATTTGCTTCATGAATCTCTACCATTAGAGAATTATGTTACATTGCTTGCACATCTTTAGTAGGAGTAATATCTCGAATGCTTGCTTAAAAGCATGGGGATACTTTTCTCATGATATGTTGTGGTTCTGAATATAAATAGAAGTCTATAATGTAGTCAAAAAGTGGTAATACCAGTGAGACGCTGATTGGAAAGAAATAAGATCAGGGTAAGAAGACTATCCAAAGTTTATTGTGATCTGGGAGTACTTTATCTCAAAATAATTTCTAAGATTCTGATAAACTTTGTGAAAGCTTATTTGTTTATTTTGGAATCATACCTAATATTCTGCTAATGTTCAATACTTGTAGAAGCCTATTAATTGTATGGGGTTGTACTTGTTCCCTTTTTTGGTTTCTGAGCTTTTCTATTGTTATTTACATTAACCAAGAGGAAAGTGCGGACTTTGGTGGTGGTTGCCCTCACAAGGCAATTAAATTTGATGGTTAGTAATTTGGTCTTATTCAACAGGACTCTTTTCAGAGATTGTTACACAAATGAGACGGAACAAGAGCAGAGTGGGAGTTGTTGGAGAATTAACAAATAAAACACACAAAAAACACACTATTTTATTTCTTCAACAACACTCCTTACCAATTACAACTCTTATTTTTCACTCTCTACACCTTAGAGATTTTGCTACTTCACTTGATGTTTAAACTAAATGGGAGAGGGGGTATTTATACATGAAACAAACTAATCACAACCATTCATTTATTCAACTAATAAACAAATCATCACCATCTATTAAAACCTACCACTCACCTACTTCACCAACCACACCTAACACACCTAACACAAATAATTCAAACCTCACCAACCATACCTACTCATGGAGCCTTCCATGAGTTGGGCTTGATTTATTCATCTTGGATCAAGTTTATGATCCAACACCTCCCCTTAAACTTGATCCTGTGACACCAAGCAAACTTCTGAATCTTACAAAGTCTTCTTGCTTGAGTGGCTTAGTGAAGATATCAGCTGCTTGATCTTGTGATTTTACATACTTGATTTGCACTTCTTTTCTTGCAATACACTCTCTTATGAAATGATAGCGAGTGTCTATGTGTTTACTTCGATCATGAAAGACTGGATTATTGGATAGGGCAATTGCTGATTTTTTATCAATACAAATCTCGGTTGGCTCTTCTTGTGCCAAACTCAACTCCTTTAGCAAATTTATGAGCCAAATTGCATGACAAACACTTGATGTGGCAGCTACATATTCAGCTTCACAGGTGGATAGCGTGACAATTGGTTGCTTATTTGACATCCATGTGAAAGCAGTATCTCCCACGAACAACACAAATTCCGTGTGGCTCTTTCGATCATCTAC